>NW_027254334.1:0-300000 GCF_044704955.1 Pristiophorus japonicus
AGAACGAGGTGAATGGGAAGGGGGAGGGGGAGAACGAGTGAGTGGGGGGGAAGGGGAGAACGAGTGAGTGGGGGGAGTGGGAGAACGAGTGAGTGGTGGGGGAGGGGGAGAACGAGTGAGTGAGTGGGCGGGGAGAACGAGTGAGTGGGGGGGAGGGGAGAACGAGTGAGTGGGGGGAGGGGGAGAACGAGTGAGTGAGTGGGCGGGCAGAACGAGTGAGTGAGTGAGAGGGGGAGGGGGAAAAGGAGTGAGTGGGGGAGAAGGAGTGAGTGAGAGGAGTGGGGAGGGGATGTGTAGAGTGGGGGGAGGGGGAGAGTGGGGGAGGCGAGAGTGAGGGGGAGAACGAGTGAGTGGGGGGGAAATGAGTGAGTCGGGGGTGGAAGTTGAGAGAGAACGAGTGAGTGGGGGGGGAGAATGAGTGGGTGGGGGGGAGGGGGAGAACGAGTGAATGGGAAGGGGAGGGGGAAAACTGTGAATGGGTGGTGGGATGGGGAGAACGAGTGAGTGAGGGGGGGAGGGGGAGATCGAGTGAGTGGGGGGAGAACGAGTGTGTGGGGGGGGAGAACGAGTGAGTGGGGGGGGAGAACGAGTGTGTGGGGGGGAGGGGGAGAACGAGTGAGTGAGGGGGGGAGGGGGAGAACGAGTGAGTGGGGGGAGAACGAGTGTGTGGGGGGGGAGAACGAGTGAGTGGGGGGGGAGAACGAGTGAGTGGGGGGGGAGAACGAGTGAGTGGGGGGAGAACGAGTGTGTGGGGGTGTGGGGGGTGGGGGAAAATGAGTGAGTGGGGGGGGTGAACGAGTTGGTGGGGGGGAGGGGGAGAACGAGTGAGTGGTGGGGGGAGGGGGCGAACGAATGAGTGGGGGGGAGAACGAGAGAGTGGGGGAGGAGGGGGAGAACGAGTGAGTTGCGGGGGAGGTGGAGAACGAGTGAGTGGGGGGGAACGTGTGTGTGGGGGTTGCGGGAGTGGGGGAGAATGAGTGAGTTGCGGGGGAGGAGGAGAACGAGTGAGTTGCGGGGGAGAACGAGTGAGTTGCAGGGAGGAGGAGAACGAGTGAGTGGGGGGGGAGGGGGAGAATGAGTGAGTGGGGGGTGGGGGGGAGGGGAGAATGAGTGAGTGGGGGGGGGAACGAGTGAGTTGCGGGGGAGGAGGAGAACGAGTGAGTTGCGGGGGAGGAGGAGAACGAGTGAGTTGCGGGGGAGAACGAGTGAGTTGCAGGGGAGGAGGAGAACGAGTGAGTGGTGGGGGAGGGGGAGAACGAGTGAGTGGGGGGGAGGGGGAGAACGAGTGAATGGGGGGAGGGGGAAAACAAGTGAGTGGGGGGGAGGGGGAGAATGAGTGAGTGGGGGGTGGGGGGGAGGGGGAGAATGAGAGAGTGGTGGGGGAGGGGGAGAACGAGTGAGTGGGGGGGAGGAGGAGAACGAGTGAGTGGGGGGGAGGGGGAGAACGATTGAGTGGGGGGGAGGAGGAGAACGAGTGAGTGGGGGAGGGGAGAACGAGTGAATTGGGGGAGGGGGGAGAACGAGTGAGTGGGGGGGAGGGGGAGAACGAGGGAGTGGGGGGGGAGGTGGAGAACGAGTGAGTGGGGGGAGGTGAAGAACGAGTGAGTGAGTGGGGGGAGGGGGAGAACGAGTGAGTGAGTGGGGGCGGGGAGGGGGAGAACGAGTGAGTGAGTGGGGGGGAGAATGAGTGAGTGAGTGTGGGGGGAGGGGAGAAGGAGTGAGTGGGGGAGAAGGAGTGAGTGAGAGGAGTGGGGAGGGGATGGGGAGAGTGGGGGGGAGGGCGAGAGTGAGGGGGAGAGTGAGAGGTGTGGGTGGCTGGGAGGGGGAAGGGGGAGAGTGAGAGGAGTGGGGGGGGAGGGGGAAAGTGAGGGGGAGGGGGAGAGTGGGTGGGAGGGGGAGAGTGGGGGGGAGGGCGAGTGTGAGGGGGAGAATTAGAGGAGTGGGGGGAGGGGGAGTGAGAGGAGTGTGGGGGAGGGGGGAGTGAGAGGAGTGGGGGGAGGGGGGAGTAAGAGGAGTGGGGGGAGGGGGAGAGTGAGAGGAGTGGGTGGGGGGAGGGGGAGAGTGTGGGGGAGGGGGAGAGTGGGGGGAGTGGGAGAGAGTGGGGAGCAGGAGGGGGAGGGGAACAGTGGGGGAGAGGGGGGGACAGTAGGGAAAGGGGGAGAGTGAGCAGAGTGGGGGAGGGGGAGAGTGGGGGGGGGGAGAGTGGGGGGGAGAGTGAGAAGTGGGGGGGGAGAGTGAGAAGTGGGGGGTGGAGAGTGAGAAGTATGGGGAGGGGGAGAGTGAGGAGTGGGGAGGGGAGAGTGAGAGGAGTGGGGAGAGTGCGAGTGAGAGAAGTGGGGAGGGGAGAGTGAGAGGGGTGGGGAGGTGAGAGTGAGAGGAGTGGGGAGGGGAGAGTGAGAGTGAGGTGAGAGGAGTGGGGAGGGGAGAGTGAGAGTGAGAGGAGTGGGGAGGCGAGAGTGAGAGTGAGAGTGAGAGTGGGGAGGGGAGGCAGAGGAGTGGGGAGTGGGGAGTGGGGAGGGGGGCAAAGGAGTGGGGAAGGGAAGTGGGGAGAGGAGGCAGGGGAGTGGGGAAGGAATGCAGGGGAGTGGGGAGTGGGGAGCAGAGGAGTGGGGAGCAGAGCAGAGGAGTAGGGAGCAGAGGAGTTGGGGGTGGGGAGCAGAGGAGTGGGGAGTGAGGAGCAGAGGAGTGGGTGGCAGAGGAGTGGGGAGAAAAGGAGTGGGGAGTGGGGGCAGAGCAGTGGGGAGTGCGGGCAGAGGAGTGGGGAGCAGAGGAGTTGGGAGTGGGGAGCAGAGGAGTGGGGGGCAGAGGACTGGGGAGGGGAGGGCAGAGGAGTGGGGTGTGGGGGCAGAGGAGTGGGGAGCAGAGGAGAGTGGAGTGGGGAGCAGAGGAGTGGGGAGTGGGGAGCAGAGGAGTGGGGAGTGGGGGCAGAGGAGTGGGGAGTGGGGGCAGAGGAGTGGGGAGGGAAGGCAGAGGAGTGGGGAGTGGGGGCAGAGGAGTGGGGAGGGGGGGCAGAGGAGTGGGGAGTGGGGGCAGAGGAGTGGGGAGTGGGGGCAGAGGAGTGGGGAGTGGGGGCAGAGGAGTGGGGAGTGGGGGCAGAGGAGTGGGGAGTGGGGGCAGAGGAGTGGGGAGTGGGGGCAGAGGAGTGGGGAGGGAAGGCAGAGGAGTGGGGAGTGGGGGCAGAGGAGTGGGGAGGGGGGGCAGAGGAGTGGGGAGTGGGGGCAGAGGAGTGGGGAGTGGGGGCAGAGGAGTGGGGAGTGGGGGCAGAGGAGTGGGGAGTGGGGGCAGAGGAGTGGGGAGTGGGGGCAGAGGAGTGGGGAGTGGGGGCAGAGGAGTGGGGAGTGGGGGCAGAGGAGTGGGGAGTGGGGGCGGAGGAGTGGGGAGTGGGGGCAGAGGAGTGGGGAGGGGGGGCAGAGGAGTGGGGAGGGAGGCTGGGAGTGTTTGGATGTCCGTTGGCGAGGAGCTGGGAGCATTTGCTGGATTTCTGAGCATTCTTTACAATTTTCACAATTATATAATATTATATAAGAATATAACTCATAATGTAAGTAATAATAATCATATATGTGAAAAAGAATAATAACAATAATAAATGGAGGTGCTGTGCTGGTGCAGAATGTTGTGGTCCCCACGTGGGCAGGGCCAGGGGGATTGTTCGTGGGAGGAGGAGCAGGAGGGGGTCAGGGTCAAGGGTCAGGGGGGATTGGGGAAAGGTGTTGGGAAAGGTGGGCGCAGGTAGAATTGTGGGAGGGGGCAGGGTCTTTTCCGTGCTGTTTATACTGTTGTTGTTTGTTCTTTATAATATTTGTTTCTGTGAGAATTTATATTCTTCAAAAATATGTCATTTTATTATTTTGTTGACATTTAAAAAAATTACTACTTTTAGATAACATTTTATTCAATGAAACCATTATTGTACTGTGTCTCACTCACTCCTGGGACATTGACAACTTTTATGAAAGACAACTGTAAATGTGTGATTGAGGGCGTCCCTTGTAAACTCAGACCTTATCCTGGATGGCCCAGACCCAACTGACTGGGGTTTCCCTGAGTCTTGTGAACATCACGTAACTGGGTCAGCCCCTCCCAATGCAACAGCTCCAGCAACCTGTGAGCATCCTCACCGGGGCATACATTACAGTATGACGCCTGCTACAGCTGGATAGCCCCACGGCCACACTGTAAAGCCGCGTGAAGTATGGTTACTTGGATGTACACCCAGTGACTCCCCCCTAGGGTCATTATGTACACCCAGTGACCTCCCCCCTAGGGTCATTATGTACACCCAGTGACCTCCCCCCTCGGGTCATTATGTACACACAGTGACTCCCCCCCTCAGGCCGTTATGTGCACACAGTCACTCCCCCCTCGGGTCATTATGTACACACAGTGACCACCCCCTCAGGCCGTTATGCACACACAGTGACCTCCACCCTAGGGTCATTATGTACACACAGTGACCCCCCACCCCTCGGGCCGTTATGTACACGCAATGACCCCCCGCCCCCCTCGGGCCGTTATGTACACACTTGGATGAGCCCCCATTGCGTGGACACAACCCCTCCCCCCTCGGTGTGGGACAGTGAGCCCCTTTCTCTCTCCAATCCTGTACTGGGATTTAATTCTGTGCCTGGTGTGGGTCTGAGACAACGAGCCTCTTTGAATAGCCGTTAGAATAGGCGAACTTTTTGACTGCACTGTCCAATCATTTGCAAGGCTTTTACAGGTCACAATCCTTCATAGACTTGCTGATACAATGTTTGCACGTTGGTGAGGTGATGTTCCGTCCACCACAGAGCTCAAGTGTCAATCAGCGAACACACAACCGATTTATAGCAGGAACTCCGCATATATGTCAGCCCAAAGCCGACTGAAGAAAAGTTCTCCCAATCACATTCAAATGATACAAAAGTTAATTATCCGCATAGAATCACTTCAGTACAGTAGTGCTGGTCATGTTGAACAAACCTCACATATCTGTTAATATGTACAGCACATTTCATTACATTTGCATCAACAATGGCTTTTCTTCATTATCCACCATCTTCTGGGCCACTGTGAAGCTGCAGCAAAATGGAGGGAGTGATGTCGCTGGGCCCAAGTCAGGTCAGTCCTCCAGCAATGGGCGGTATCCAGCGCAGCGTTAACGGGCGGTAGCAGGCCTTAAAAACACATTTTAATGGAATTTCGGGCTGGGAGGGAGTTTTCCGACTGTTTGGGATCTGCAAAGTGGGCGGGGGCTTTGCAGCATCGGCGGCGGTAATGGGTGGCCCAAATTATCACCACGCTAATCGGGGGTGGTAACTGTGGTAACGGGCGGCTCAATTTACCACCGGCGCTAATCGGGGGCGGTAACGGTGGTGACTGGGTGGTAACGGCGGGTAATGGTGGGCCCAAGTTACCGCCGGCGCTAATCGGGGGCGGTAACGGTGGTGACTGGGTGGTAGCGGCGGGTAATGGTGGGCCCAATTTACCGCCGGTGCTAATCGGGGGTGGTAACGGCGGTAACGGGTGCTAATTTCCATTTTTTATCAAAACGGGTGTAACTGGACGGTAAATGGGCAATTTGAGAGGAAATTCGAGCCCGTGTGTTTTCCTGATCATCAACTATTGATCCTCACTCAATCAATGCACATTAGAATGGTTCATCCTTCAGTCTGGATGTCCGTTTGCCTGCATCAGTGGGGTACCCAATTGTATCTATTGGCCTTCACCATGACACCGGCTAAAAAAACCAGCCAAAAACTAAATGCCATCATCACTCAGTGATCCCAAGTGTTTCTAATACCGACATTGTGGCTCTCCCAACCTGGCTCTGCGTCTCGCCCAGTGACAGCACAGGTCGGAGGTCATCACGCTGGATACCTTGTGTTCCTGATTATTCCCGGGTGTTGATTTTAACGGTGAGATAATGGGGAGAGCCACGGGTTAGGTGCGCTGGTCCTCAATGCCTGATTCACTGCTCTGTGCTCCCGTCAAGCGAGACTCTGCCCCGGAAGCAAAGTCCTTGTATTTGGGCCCTCAGATATACAGGCAGGGTTCGTACAGGTGAGTGCTGGGCCTGGCTGGCCAGCAATTCCTTGCCCTAGGATGGGACGCTGCAGGCTTGCCCACCCAATCCCCCAGTTCTATTCAATATCTGTTGATTCAACGCCAGATGTCACACACTCAGATCAGCTGACATTTGTCGTCTGCCTAGTTGTAACGACTGGTCCTGAGGAAAGGTTCCTTAAGTTCTTGCCGATAATCGGTCATATGGGACAAAAAATAGCAGAAATAATACTGGCCTTTCTGGATGAGAACAGGATCGACCTACAAAATTGCTGCGGTCAATTGTATGATAATGCTTCAAATATGAGTGGGAAATACATTGGTGCCCAAGCTACCATCAAAGAGCAATGCCCATAGAAACATAGAAACATAGAAAATAGGTGCAGGAGTAGGCCATTAGGCCCTTCGAGCCTGCACCACCATTCAATAAGATCATGGCTGATCATTCACCTCAGTACCCTCTTCCTGCTTCCTCTCCTACCCCTTGATCCCTTAAGCCGTAAGGGCCACATCTAACTCCCTATTGAGTTTATCCAACGAACTGGCATCAACAACTCTCTGCGGTAGGGAATTCCACAGGTTAACAACACTCTGAGTGAAGAAGTTTCTCCTCATCTCAGGCCTAAATGGTTCACCCCTTATCCTTCGACTATGTCCCCTGGTTCTGGACTTCCCTAACATCGGGAACATTCTTCCTGTTTCTAACCTCTCCAGTCCCGTCAGAATTTTATATGTTTCTGAGGTGCCCTCATCCTTCTAAACTCCAGTGAATAAAGGCCCAGTCAATCCAGTCTCTCCTCATATGTCAGTCCAGCCATCCTGGGAATCAGTCTGGTGAACCTTCGCCGCACTCCCTCAATAGCAAGAATGTCCTGCCTCAGATTAGGAGACTAAAACTGAACACAATATTCCAGGTGAGGCCTCACCAAGGCCCTGTAGAACTGCAGTAAGACCTCCCTGCTCCTATACTCAAATTCTCTATCTATGAAGGCCAACATGCCATTTGCCTTCTTCACCGCCTGCTGTACCTGCATGCCAACTTTCAATGACTGATGTACCATGACACCCAGGTCTTGTTGCACCTCCCCTTTTCCTAATCTGCCGCCATTCATATAATATTCTGCCATCATGTTTTTGCCCCCAAAGTGGATAATCTCACATTTATCCACATTATACTGCATCTGCCATGTATTTGCCCACTCACCTAACCTGTCCAAGTCACCCTGCAGCTTCTTAGCGTCCTCCTCACAGCTCACACCACCACCCAGTTTAGTGTCATCTGCAAACTTGGAGATTTTACTCTCAATTCCTTCATCTAAATCATTAATGTATATTGTAAAGAGCTGGGGTCCCAGCACTGAGCCCTGTGGCACCCCATTAGTCACTGCCTACCATTCTGAAAAGGACCCATTTATCCCGACTCTGCTTCCTGTCTGCCAACCAGTTCTCTTTCCATGTCAGTACATTACGCCCAATACCATGTGCTTTAATTTTGCACACCAATCTCTTGTGTGGGACCTTGTCAAAAGCCTTTTGAAAGTCCAAGTCCACCATATCCACTGGTTCTCCCTTGTCCACTCTGCTAGTTACATCCTCAAAAATGTCCAGAAGATTTGTCAAGCATGATTTCCCTTTCAGAAATCCATGTTGACTTGGACCGATCCTGTCACTGCTTTTCATCTTTAGTAATTGATTCCAACATTTTCCCCACTGCTGATGTCAGGCTAACCGATCGATAATTATCCATTTTCTCTCTCCCTCCTTTTTTAAAAAGTGGTGTTACATTAGCTATCCTCCAGTCCATAGGAACTGATCCAGAGTCGATAGACTTTTGGAAAATGATCACCAATACATCCACTATTTCTAGGGCCACTTCCTTAAGTACTCTGGGATGCAGACTATCAGGCTCCAGGGATTTATCGGCCTTCAATTCCATCAATTTCCCTAACACAATTTCCCACATAATAAGGATATCCTTCAGTTCCTCCTTTTCACTTGACCCTCGGTCCCCTTGTACTTCCAGAAGGTTATTTGCGTCTTCCTTCGTGAAGACAGAACCAAAGCATTTGTTCAACTGGTCTGCCATTTCTTTCTTCCCCATTATTAATTCACCTGAATCTGACTGCAAGGGACCTACGTTTGCCTTCACAATTCTTTTTCTCTTCACATATCTATAGAAGCATTTGCAGTCAGGTTTTATGTTCCCGGCAAGCTTCCTCTCATACTCTATTTCCCCCCTCATAATTAAACCCTTTGTTCTCCTCTGCTGAATTCTAAATTTCTCAGGTTTGCTGCTTTTTCTGGCCAATTTATATGCCTCTTCCTTGGATTTAACAATATTCTTAATTTTCCTTGTTAGCCACGGTTGAGCCACCTTCCTCGTTTTATTTTTACTCCAGACAGGGATGTACAATTGTTGAAGTTCATCCATGTGATCTTTAAATGTTTGCCTTTGCCTATCCACCGTCAACCCCTTAAGTATTATTTGCCAGTCTATTCTTGCCAATTCACGTCTCATGCCATCGAAGTTATCTTTCCTTAAGGTCAGGTCCCTAGTCTCTGAATTAACTGTGTCACTCTTCATCTTAATAAGGAATTCTACCATATTATGGTCACTCTTCCCCAAGGGGCCTCGCACAACAAGATTGCTCATTCGTCCTTTCTCATTACACATCACCCATTCTAGGATGGCCAGCCTTCTAGTTGGTTCCTCAACATATTGGTCCAGAAAACCATCCCTAATACACTCCAGAAAATCCTCCTCCATTGTATTGCTACAGTTTGGTTAGCCCAATCTTTGTGGAGATTAATGTTGCCCATGATAACTGCACGCATTTATTGCACGCATCCCTAATTTCTTGTTTGATGCTGTCCCCAACCTCACTACTACTGTTTGGTGGTCTGCACACAACTCCCACTCATGTTTTCTGCCCTTTGGTATTCCGCAGCTCCACGCATACAGATTCCACATCATCCAAGCTAATGTCCTTTCTTACTAGCAACACTACTCCACCTCCTTTTCCTTTTTGTCTATCCTTACTGAATGTTGAATACCCCTGGATGTTGCGTTCCCAGCCTTGGTCACCCTGGAGCCATGTCTCCATGATGCCAATTATATCATATTCATTAATTGCTGCCTGTGCAGTTAATTTGTCCACCTAATTACGAATACTGCTCGCATTGAGGCACAGAGCCTTTAGGGGTGTCTTTTTAACACATTTTGCCCTTTTAGAATTTTGCTGCAATGTGGCCCTTTTTCAGTCGTTAAACCCCTCCTCAACAGCACTGACAAACGCTCCACCGAGGACATTGGTTCCGGTCCTGCCCAGGTGCAGACTGTCCGGTTTGTACTGGTCCCACCTTCCCCAGAACCGGTTCCAATGTCCCAGGAATTTGAATCCCTCCCTTCTGCACCACTCCTCAAGCCACGTATTCATCTGAGCGATCCTGTGATTCCTACTCTTACTAGTGGCACTGGTAGTGTAAATACGGATTCTTTTCCCTCAATCTGGTTCAGCAAATTCACTGAGTCGAACACTTATAACAAAGCAGATTTTATTAATTGTTTCACCGGCCGGGACTTATCAGAAAGAAGGAATGCTCTCCCTCTAGAGTGCACCTACTTCCTATGGACAAGTCCTGTTACAATGTAGGGTGACAACAGTTATACATTTTCAGTACATGATACAATTAGAGTGACATTCAGTTTAGCCTATCTCCTTATGATCCCTCCTTCCCTTTGTCCACTCATGAGCCGACATCTGTATGGGCTGTTTTTACACAAAGAGCCTTTCAGAGCCTTTCTCACCCTTTATTGTTTCAAGTTTACTGGTGTGACTTAGCAAGACCTTGAGCCAGTCTGTTATTTGTGCCAATGTTGTAACATTTGCAGTCTGACATTCTTAAGACTATTCTTCCATGAATCCTTTGTTCAATTTCACTGTCTGTATACATTTTCCAACATTCTCAACTTCAATGTCTGTATACATTTTCCCACATTCTCAACTTCAATGTCTGTATACATTTTCCAACATTCTCATTCCCCCCTTTTATCATTCCATGATAACCTTTAGAATTATTCCATGAGTATTCAATTCAGCCATTCACACTGTCTTTCCTGATCCTCCTTGTCGAGTAGTTCTTTAGTTTGCTGGATCATAACCCGGGAGCCGGTGGCCACAAGAGCGTTTGCTAACCTTGCCATCATGACTTTACAACAAAGGTTAAAGCAACCAACAATCAAGCAACAGGTAATTATTACTTCGATGAGAATAATTGCCCCATGCATTAGATAGGATCCCCAGGATCCACCTAATAGCCAATCAAACCAGCTAGATCCTCCTGCTGGCGTGGATAACTTCTTCACCTCCCTTCTTATGTGATCAGCGAGATTGGTTATGTTTTCTGAACTATCGGGAATGTAAGTGCAACATTCAGATCCTATCAGGGCACATGTTCCCCCTTTCTCAGCTAACAGGTAATCGAGGGCCATTCAGTTTTGTAATGCTACGGTCCGCATTGCTACCATTTCAGCCGTGATGTCCTCCAGAGCTTCAGCGGTAAATTTAGCTATCAGTTCCAATACCCTCTCTCGGTTCTGTACTTCATCCATGGTGTGTCCTATCCCGAATGGGAACATCATGACCCCAAAGAACCTTTCGGCGGGATGAGGGCTCGCCTGTGTCGGCTGGAGGCATATGCATCTGCCAAGGTACGTGTTTGCCGCACAAATGGCACCACATATCCCAGATAGCAGGACCCTGTCCATCGCCTAGGCAACCAGGGATATGCCCTATGCCCGCACACAAAATACGTGGCGTTATACACTGCCTTCTGATATATTGTGTTGGGGTCCCAAGACTGGGCCCACAGACCTCCACCTGTTTTATTCGGAAGGTGAGAGAGGATAGTGACTCGTGCACCTCTTGTGATGTTGAGACTGTGTGGGCAATTGCTGTACCCTATGATCTGTCTCTTGCTACTGGATGTCATTTCGGGTTAAACATATGTTCCCGGTTGGCCTCCCGATCCCCGAGGTATTGGTCAGGACTAAGAATAAATGACCTCAGCGGGGGTCAGTCCAGCCTTACCGGTGGGAGTAGTTCGGATCTGGAATAGGGCTATAGGAAGGAGTTTGAGCCAATTGAGTCTGGTTAATGCTACCAGTTTTGTAAGCTTGGTTTTAAGAGTTTGATTAGCACGTTCAACTAGTCCCGCAGCTTGGGGTCGGTAGGCACAATGCAGCTGCTGGTTAATGTGCATCTGGGAACAGAATTCTTTGTTAACTTGGCCAATAAAGTGAGGGCCATTATCGGAACTCAGTCGAGCTGGGATACCATATCTCGAAACAATTTCCCTCATTAACACTTTAACAACAGTTTGAGCCTTATTGTCCAGGGTAGTGTAGGCTTCGATCCATTTGCTAAACACATCTACTATTACTAACACATGTTTGTAAGACTGAACTCTTTGCAACTCAATGTAGTCCAACTGCAATGTCTCAAAGGGACCTTCGGGTAGGGGCGTCAAACCCCAATCACAGGAAAGTCCCTTCCCTGGATTCTGCTGTTGGCAAACCAGGCAGCGACTACTGATGTTCTGGGTGAGCGCCTGGATTCTAGGGTGCCACCAAGTGGCCAAAAGTGTGTCACTTGTTGTCCTTGCTCCACAATGAGCAGCAAAATGCATACATTCAATAACCCATAGGGCCAACTCGTCAGACATGCAAGTCTGTTCCGTGGGAGTGGTCTAGAGTTTACAAACATTGTCATAAGTACATCCATAATTTTTCCACAACAGTTTATCTTTTTCAGGAGCGTCTTCCTGTGCTTTAATGACATCTTGGATGGTTGGCATTGGTTTTTCCGAGGCTAACTTATCCTTTGCAGGACTTTTAGTTTGACTCATCATTCTGGGCACTACCATTTGTTGTCCACGAGAGGCCTGTTTGGCCTCTTTGTCAGCACAGTGGGTCCCTATATCAACCGGGGGTTTTCCGGTGGTGTGGGCGATACATTTAACAATGGCAATGCGCTTGGGTAGCATGAGGGCTTGCAACAAGTCAGATACGAGTTGCCTTTGCGATATCTCATTCCCTGTGAGGTTAGGAATCCCCTATTTTTCCATAATTGTCCGAAATCATGGGCTGCCACAAAGGCATACCTAGAGTCGGTATAGATATTGACCTTGAGGTGTTTAGCCAAGATACAGGCTCGGGTGAGGGCAAATAGTTCAGCTTGTTGGGCGGAATAGGCGGTTTCAAAGCCGGCAGATTCCAAGACCTGATTCTCCTGGTTTACTATGGCGTATCCCGAAATTCGTCCGCCTTCTAGGTCAATGGAAGAGCTTCCGTCAACATACATAATACAGTCGGGGTCCTCCATTGGTACATCAACTAAATCTTCCCTAACCGAGGTGGCCTCTTGAATTAAAGATAAACAGTCATGACTGGGTTCTTCCTCATCTTGGGGTGGCTCGGTAAGAAAACAGGCCGGATTAATGGCAGTACAGTGCCGAAAGGTCAGCTTAGGATTATTTAGTAGGTAGATCTCATACCTACTTTGCCTGGCCATGGTAAGGTGTTGAGTCTGCAGCTGACCCAGGAGGGCAGCTACGGAGTGAGAGGTGTATACAACAATATCCTGCTGGAGGGTAAGGTTGGCGGCGGATTGAATGCTACTGTAGATGGCGGTTAATATTTGAGTACATTCAGGGTGCCCCAAGACAACGGGGTCTATTTTGGAAGAGTAGTAGGCAACAGGCCTATGCTTATCCCCGTGTTTCTGAGTTAAGACAGCTGTAGCACAGTCTTTCAGGATCGTACAATACAGTTGAAAGGGCCGGTCATAGAGGGGCCGGCCCAAAGCTGGAGCTTGCAGCAGGGCTGTCTTTAGTTCCTTAAAGGCTTGGGCGTCTGCGGTATTTATTTTAAAGCTGCCTTCCTTGTTTGTGTACGGTGTGAGGTGCTTAGTCATCAGGGCAACATTAGGGATCCAGGATCTACAGTAATTGATCATCCCCAACCACTGTCGCATTTGTTTAGCCGTGCTAGGGACTGGAAACTGGCAAATCGGTTCGACTCGGCTAGCCTCCAAGGCTTGGTGGGTGCCTGATAAAATGATCCCAAGGAACTTGACTTGAGACTGGCCAATTTTGACCTTTGATGGGGAAACTATGTATCCCAGAGAGGACAAGTAATTCAGTAACTGATTAGCATCCTCCTGATTACTTGGTTCATCTGCGCTGGCTACCAGTAAATCGTCCACATACTGAATCAAAGTGGATCCCTTAGTCAGCGTGAGGGACTGTAACTGTCTCTGCAGGCACCTTGAGAATAAGGTCGGGGAGTGGATGAACCCTTGGGGAAGTCTAGTCCATGTATATTGCTGTCCCTGGTAAGTGAACGCGAATAGGTACTGACTCGCCTGGGCTAGCAGCAAAGCGAAGAAGGCGTGTTGGAGGTCTATTATTGCGAAGATCTTGGCGTTTGCTGGGATTAATGACAGTATCTGCGCTGGGTTGGGAACCAGAGCGTGCAGGGGCTGGACGATAGCATTGATAGTTCGAAGGTCTTGGACTAAACGGTATTCGTTTGGCTTGCCTGGCTTAGGGACTGCCAATATAGGGGTATTACACGGGGACTGGCATTGGACCAAAATCCCCTGTTCCACTCGTCCCTTGATCAATCGGCGGATACTTGGTATTGCCTGTAGTTTCAGTGGGTACTGTCGGATAGAGGGCCAATCCATGTTGCCCTGCACCGGGATCTCAATCGGATCAATGGGAGTATAACCCACTTGGGAGGGGTCCTCTGCCCATACATGAGGATCCACATAGTTGGGTATGTTCGAGCCAGTATGATGCTGCAGAGTCGTTAGGACCTTCTCGGGGTCCCTGTGGAATTGGACTGTTTGGCCATGTTTTACAATCTGCAAATCTGGGCTGGTAGGGTCAGCCTCGTCTATAGCTTGGCGCACCATAATTCCTAAATCTTTAGTGTGGTGGGGAGGTAATACTTCACGAGTAACATGTGGTGCCACCGTCGGGGGCTGTCTCCACAGATTCTTATCCATTTCCAGAAAATCTGCCTTCCCTTCCGGTCCAGTCACTCTAGCCCTTAAGAGAATTTCCTTCTCTTCCCCTTCGTGATCCTGATAAAGGTTCTGGAGATCTTGATACTTGCCGCTGGGATCGTATGCTAGGGTCACGTGATAAGGTGCCTGTGGCAGGTCCAGAGGCCACCATTGAGGGGTCCTAATGGTATAATACTGTCGCTTCAGGGTTCCCTGTTTTACATAAATCCCATCATCTCCGCAATCCAAATGCAAATGGAATTTGCAGAGGAGGTCACTAGCCATCAAGTTACAGTCCAGATTGGTTGTGATAACAAATCGATGTTCCACCGATTCTTCCTGGTAACCTACTTTAACTGGTTCTGACACCGGGAATGCAGAGACTTGTCCCAGGAACCCCGACAGTCCCTGTGTCTCAGTGGAGGCGGGGAGTTTAAGCTTCGACTGTACAGAAGACATAGAGGCTCCCGTATCGATCAAGAAGGGTTGCCACTCATTCCGAATTTTTAACGATATCATCGGTTCGTCATCCGGGGAGGTTCCCTGTACAATCAAGCTACGTGGTCAATATGAATAATCGTGGGACGGTTGGCCAAAGGGGTTGTTCTGGGAGAAGTTAGTATAAGATCCCCGTCCTCTCCCCCCTTGCCCCCCTCCTCTTCCTCCTCTTCCTCCTCTTCCTCCTCTTCCTCTTTCGTGCCGATCGAAGGGGCACTCTCCCTTCCAATGTCCTTCTTGCCCACAATTGAAGCATTGCCCTCTCCTTCCCCAGCCCCGACCGCTTCCTCTTCCTGATCGGGGAAGACCATGTGATGGTCCATACTTTGCAGGGCTGGGGCCGTTGGGGTGTTGGGTATACCCATATCCCCAGTTATCTACCCAACCCCTTACACAGTACTGTGGTTCCATTTGATATTCTCTCGGGTCGGGTGTCGGTCTTTCCCCTTGAGGAGGCTCTCCCTTTCTAGTCACGTATTCAGTCTTGACCCAGGTTGGGGGCGCACCTCCCCCCTCTTCTTTCTTTTCCTGCCAATAATATTTCACCGCCCTTTCCATCTGGGCTTTACTGTTATCTGCCCAATTCATATTATTGGTCCGGATAACGTGAGCAATCGAATGGGGCAGGCACTGAAGTAGGATAGCGCAGAATTGAGGTGAATCCTCTCCCGCCCTGAAGGCATTATCTCCTGATTGACCTCCGTATATTTCAATGAATCTTTCCATGAATTCGTCGGCAGTTTCGTCTCGTTTGGGTTTAGTTTCTAATACTGCGGCCATACTGATGGGCTCTTGAAGGGTCATGCCGAGAGCTGTAAAAACAGCATTTAGGTGGCCCTGGGCATTTTTAGGGTGTGCAGCCACCAACGCGTCATGGGTTGCCCGTCTTAGGTGAGTTAGAAATCGGGCATGCTCAGTTGGGCTC
Organism: Pristiophorus japonicus; assembly: GCF_044704955.1. Taxonomy (NCBI): domain Eukaryota; kingdom Metazoa; phylum Chordata; class Chondrichthyes; family Pristiophoridae; genus Pristiophorus; species Pristiophorus japonicus. Next base: position 15,544 of record NW_027254334.1, read on the forward strand.
AGGGTCTGCTGTACCAGGGCCCACAGGTCCCTTGACTCTGCATTATAAACTGCGACGGTAGTTCGAAGATGATCTATAAACTTGACAGGTTCTCTCTTTCGATCTGGCATGGTGGCCGGAATGGCCATAATTTCGTTTGGTTTCCAAGGCACATAGACATCTATGGTGGGGTGGTCTGCAGCTTGTTGTGCATCAGGGTTTGGCATTGGTCGGACTGGGAATTGTTGCCGGGGCTTTGGGATGGGGTCGTCAACCTCGGAAGACGTTTCTGGGTCGGAGGGTGGCTCGGAGCCGTCTGACTGCGCAGCACCTCCACATCCCGATCAGCGGGAGGGTTTGTTTTGCCTTTCACGACTGGTATTCTGACTAGCGGATTCACAGGACTGCCTGTGCTTTCGAGATGTAGATCTGCCCTTCCGGGTGTGAGATCTGGTCCTCTCAGCTACATGGCTCGTGAACTGGGGATCTGAGTCGCTATCAGAGGATGAAGGGTCTGTCTGGGCTTGTCGGTTCGTTGGTGTGGGGTTATCTTTATCTTTACCTCCTACCGCCGGAGTGTAAGGTGGAGGTGGACGGGAAGGGGCCAGGGGCTGCGGGAGGCGCCGTTGGGCGCCGAGTCAGTGACCATTCATCAATTTCCTCGTCAGCCTCGGTCAATGCAAGGCCAACCATTTGACTACGTAGTCGGTCAATACCTTTCTCAGAGGTCCCAGTGGAACTCCTAGTACGTTTCTCATGCGTGCACTTTTTCTTTAAGACGTCTACGGGTTTAATATGTCCTCCTTCTGTCAATGAAATTCCTAATTTAGTGGCGTTTTCCTGCCAACTCGACAGAATTGATGCATCTTTTAGCTTTTGACAGTAATGCCTCCATGCGGCTATTAGATCCCTATCCCCTTTCCCCCGTCCCCTCTTCCAAATTAATCCCTGCGCCCATTTTGCTACCTCCAAGCTTTTGGTGCCCCCTAGTGGCCATTGATCATCTCCTAGTGATTTGTTCAAAGTTGCAGATAACAGTATAATTGTCCAGTTTTTTCAGGGAATTCCTCACATAACTTTTGTAGTGGACTACCGGTATTCGTGGTTCTATCTAAATGATTACCCATCCTTGCATTGCCCCGCGTAGGATGTCCTAATTAATCCCGATCCCTCGCGTCGCCCCGCGTTGGATTCGGGTCCTAATTAATCCCGATTGTCCCCGCGTCACCCCGCGGTGGTTTAAGTTATCTTACCCAGAGCCTTGGCAGACCAAGTGATATACAAGATCGACGCCGTACCTGGAATAAGTACAATTTTAAATTTACACAGTGTCGCGTCGCCCGCGGCTTAATTTACCTAACTCCCTAACCTCTGCGTCTCCGCGCAGTTCGCGCGATTATCTATCCCTCCACGTCGCCGCGCGATTTTCCTGTTTGCTTCGCCATGCGATTGTCTATCCCTCCGCGTCGCCACGCGGTAAGCCTTACTTAATTTGTTCTAGGTTCCAGATTTACCTATTCTAAGCCCTACTTATCCTTCTGTGTCGCCATGCAAATTCCCTCTCCTTCCCTATTCTAAGTTTAAAAGGTATTCACCAGATTGTCCTGGATCTCGTTCAGACGCTACCTGAGAACCAGCGAGTGGCCAAACTTTCCTCAGACTTTTGAAACCGAAGGAAACTGGAGCGGTATTTAAATTATCCTCACTCCAGTGGCCACTTTCCTCCCGTCTCGTCCAAGGCTAGTCTGGCTCTTAATTCACAAGTTTTCGGTAGTCGTCTGTTGAGATCCCACTTCTGACACCAAATGTAAACAAGTGTGCGCTGCATTTCGTCAGGAAGATAAAGACTCACTGTGCCGAGCCCGTCACAGAGTACTGGACCAGCAACCTAGAACTGGTGATGATAAAGTAATGACCTTGCTGAAGAAGTTAAGATGGCGGCGAGCCTCGTGGCAGCAGAGTTGTGCAGAGAGAGAGGCAGGACCAGCACAGCACCGAAAATGGCGGCCCCCCCTGCGGAAACATCGTGGAAAAACAAGATGGCGTCTTAAAAGGGAAATGTACCCGGGAGCCTTAAAAGGGCCTTATACCGTTGGCGGTCCCCACCAAGAGACTTTTGTAAGAGTAAGAGTGAGTCAAAATGATTAATGTGATTTGTATGATGACGTGATTTATGACAAGAGTTAATATTTTGATGCTGAAATGACTACTGTGTTTAAAATGATTGATATGATCGACAAAAAGAGTTAGTATCACAATGCTCAAGTAAAAGGGTTAATGGATCTGTGACTAACATGACTAATGGATTAATGCGATTTCCGATTTCATGTGATTCATGTAATGGTTCAGCGGCTGCAGATGAGCCGCAAAGGCGACTACTTTCTGAGAACAGAGGCAACGCACTAGTTGCGATACCCTGTCTCAGCTCAGCCCACTACCTCGGGCAAAAAGGGGCAGTATGCCGCCACCATACGTCACCCAGTGGAACGGGGATTAAATAACTGTTCAGTGCACCTGCAACCTTTTGATGTAACTCTTCAAAGCATCCATAGGTACTGCACAAATGTACTGTCTAGGTATACCTGCTTTCTGCTGGGGATTATGCTTGTGTACTTCATCACCCATGTAAGGTCTGCAAATACCACATACTTGCACCGGTTCGCAAGCATCATCTCTACATGGGGGGAAAAGAGGGAAATGGATGGTCATGGACTGACAGACACAAATCAACCAGGATGAACAAGGCCAAGTTTACATGCAATGTGCTTGTGGAACTGCTGGGGTGGGGAGTGAGATGTTATGTATTGTCCTGGTACATTTTATGTATAGTTACAATGATGTGCCACAGAGGGTGCTGTGGTGGGAGACCCGAAAGTACCTGCAAGACAGAGTATAAAAGGCTGCCCACCACACCTGAGAGGCACTCTGGAGTTACACAATAAACGACTAAGGTCACAGCAGTTACTACAACACCAGACTGTGTAGAGTCAGTGATTTGAGTGCTGCATACACCACAGTAACCTTGTTACATGCTTCTCTAATTTCCTCTTTGATGCCGTCCCCTACATTACCATTACTGTTTGGATTCCAATAGACAACTCCCACCAATGTTTTAGAAAGATAGAAACATAGAAATTTACAGCGCAGAAGGAGGCCATTTCGGCCCATCGTGTCCACGCCGGCCGACAAAGAGCTGCATAGCCCTTGGTCAGCAGCCCTAAAGGTTGCATATAAACCTATGAATGATGACGGAAAGGCAAAGAGCACCCAGCCCAACCAGTCCACCGCACACAACTGCGACACCCCTTACACTGAAACATTCTACACTTCATCCCAACCGGAGCCATGTGATCTCCTGGGATAGGCAAAAACCAGATAAAAACCCAGGCCAATTTATGCAGAATAAATCTGGGAAAATTCCTCTCTGACCGATCCAGGCGATCGCCCTGGCCGTATTCTATTCCACGCAGTACTTACCATTATATCTGTGCCGTCCAACAAAAGGTCATCCCGTCTAATCCCAATTACCAGCTCTAGGTCCGTAACCCTGCAGGTTACGGCACTTTAAGTGCCCATCCAACCATCTCTTAAAAGTGGTGAGGGTTTTTGCATCCACCACTCTTCCAGGCAGCAAGTTCCAGATCCACACAACCCTCTGCAGAAAGAAGCCCCCCGCCCACCTCAAATCCCCTCTTAACCTTCCACCAACCAACTTAAAACTATGCCCCCTCGTAATAGACCCCTCCACCAATGGAAATAGGCCCTTACTATCCACTGTGTCCAGGCCCCTCAATATTTTGTACACCTCAATGAGGTCTCCTCTCAACCTTCTCTGTTCCAATGAGAAGAAACACAGCCTATCCAATCTGTCCTCATAATTAAGATTCTCCATTCCACGCAGCATCCTTGTAAATCTCCTGCATGCAGTACTCCAGCTGTGGCCGAAACAAAGTATTATAGAATTGAAGCATAAGCTCCCTGCTCTTATATTCTCTGACTCGGCCAGTAAAGGCAAACATTTTGTATCAATCTTTACGGCAGATGACACGCACAATATTCCAACAGTGGAAAGTCAAGGAGCTAGAGCGGGGAGGAACTTAACACAATCACAATCACTAAGGAGGTGGTACTCAGTAAGATAATGGGACTAAAGGCAGACAAATCCCCTGGACCTGTTAAAAACATAGTCTTGTGTCTTCATCTGAGTCAAATATTGCTCACTTTTGCCTCAGAAGTTGCAGTGGTGTCTGCCTCAAGTACTTCCTGGAGACAAGCATTCCCCTTCCCCAAAAATTCCTCCTGTACAAACATCATTTATTATCTCCTCTTACTCTCTTAATGTTTGTATAAACAGTGGAATAGTGTTTCCAGATTATAGAACATAAGAAAATAAGAAATAGGAGCAGGAGTAAGCCATACGGCCCTCGAGCCTGCTCCGCCATTTAATAAGATCATGGCTGATCCGATCATGGAATCAGCTCCACTTCCCCGCCCGCTCCCCATAAGCCCTTATCCCATTATCGTTTAAGAAACGATTTCTGTCTTAAATTTATTCAACGCCCCAGCTTCCACAGCTCTCTGAGGCAGTGAATTCCACAGATTTACAAACCTCTGAGAGAAGAAATTTTTCCTCATCTGCGTTTTAAATGGTGGCCCCTTATTCTAAGATCATGCCCTCTAGTTCTAGTCTCCCCCATCAGTGGAAACATCCTCTCTGCATCCATCTTGTCAAGTCCCCTCAAAATCTTATACGTTTCAATAAGATCACCTCTCATTCTTCTCAACTCCAATGAGTAAAGGCCCAACCTACTCAACCTTTCCTCATAAGTCAACATAGAAACATAGAAACATAGAAAATAGATGCAGGTGTAGGTCATTCGGCCCTTCGAGCTTGCACCACTATTCAATATGATCATGGCTGATCATTCACCTCTGTACCCCTTTCCTGCTTTCTCTCCATACCCCTTGATCCCTTTAGCCATGAGGGCCATATCTAACTCCCACTTGAATATATCGAATGAACTGGCGTCAACAACTATCTGCAGTAGGGAATTCCACAGGTTCACAACTCTCTGAGTGAGGACATTTTTCTTCATCTCTGTCCTAAATGGCTTACCCCTTATCCTTAGACTATGTCCCCTGGTTCTGGACTTTCCCAACATTGGGAACATTCTTCTTGCATTTAACCTGTCTCGTCCTGTCAACCCGCTCCTCTCCGGAATCAACCTAGTGAACCTTCTCCGAATTGCCTCCAAAGCAAGTATACCCTTTCGTAAATATGGAAACCAAAACTGCACGCAGTATTCCAGGTGTGGCCTCACCAATACCCTATATAATTGTTGCAAGGCTTTCCTGCTTTTATACTCCATCCCCTTTGTAATAATGGCCAAGATTGCATTGGTCTTCCTGATCACTTGCTGTATCTGCATACTATTCTTTTGTGTTTCATGCACAAGTACCCCCAGGTACCGCTGCATTGCAACATTTTGCAACCTTTCTCCATTTAAATAATAGCTTGCTCTTTGATTTTTCAGCCAAAGTGCATGACCTCACACTTTCCGACATTATACTCCATCTGCCAAATGTTTGCCCACTCACTTAGCCTGGGGCAACTGCGGGACCAGACTGCTTCCAGGCATCCACAATGAAGCACGCTTTATTTTGGAAACGTAAAGCTGAGAGTGGACAAGTTCCAACCTGTCAGAGCAATCTGAAGCTTTAAGTCATTGACACCCTGGTTAAAGATGTCTTGTAACATGTGCTTGCATCAGTCTCTGTGGCACAATGGGTTAGTGTGTTCGGCTGTTAACTGTTAGAGCCCACCCTGGGAAAAAGCCTTTAACTGTTAATTTTCCCTCTGAGGATTCAGTGCCCCACAGTTCCAGGTTGTCAATGTGCATTTTGGCTGCGCGAATATATTCCGCAAACATTGCCAGCTACACTGTTATCCAGTGAGTTCCCACTCCAATACATTTGGGAGCATTCAGTTTGAGTAAAACGATTAAAAAAATAGACTGATCATGTTCCTGCAGCAAACACATTGGAAATAAATGTCGTCATTGGGTTTGAAGATACTGTTGGAAATTGATTCTATGGATACATATATAGAACTGGAACATGCCATCGCACCATGTGACACGATATTTAATTTCTGGCTATTGTACAGATGGTATTAGGGGAAACAATTCAGAATACGCTGGATAATTTTAATGGTATTTTACCTGCATCTAATAATGAATATTTGTTGAAGAGAAATGCACCATCACTGTTTTGTCATTTGATCTCTCCTGCCTTCCACCCTGCCCTCCCCCATTTCCCTGCCTCTGCACTTGCTTAAAACTTGTTGCAACTCGAACATTTCCCAGTTCTGGAAGGGAACTTGGGACTTCCAGCGGGAGTTTAAAGACTGTTAAAAGTCTATGTCTATGCGAAATGAGTCTCATTTCAGTCTCAAACGTAAAACAAAGAAACCTGCCCTGCAAACTCCCCAGGAGCCATGTATGAAAAACGCAGTCATCCCTGGAAATAACAAAACCGCCTAAGTGTCGCGGTCAAGCTTTGTTTACACACCTTGAGTGTTTAGCAATGGCTCTCCTGGCTGTGTAGTAGCCTGAGGAACTGCGTTCTTTTTCTTTTTCTCCTGAGCTTACAGCTTGTAACTAGCAGAAATGCTACAATCAGGAGTTGGCCGATTACTAAGGCATGCGATCCCACCCGGATCCATGCAGGTATGTCTGCCCGTATTTCCAAATCCCACCATGCTGGGGGTTTAATCTGGGCAATCTCCCCTGCTAGAATTTCAGTTTTCTGCTCCATGGTGTATATTGGGGGGGGTCAAAGAGGTAGGGTCTAATATGGGTTGCTCAGGATAGTCCAAGTGTTTGGTCCAAGTGTTTCTAAGTGAATGAGTCCATTTGAAAGTTTGACCCGAAATAACCTGCTCCACTCTTTGGCCACAACAGTGCCGGGAAACCACTTGGGACCTTGTCCATAATTTAATACAAATACGGCATCATTGATTTCAATCTCACGTGACACATTTGCACTCTCATGGTATGCACTTTGTTGAAGCCGCCAGCTCTCTATCTGTTCATGTAGATCAGGGTGAACTAATGAGAGCCTTGTCTTTAGTGCCTTTCAATGAGCAATTCAGCAGGTGGGATCCCAGTGAGCGAGTGGGGTCTCGTGCAGTAGCTAAGCAGGACTCGGGATAGGCGAGTCTGTAGGGAGCCTTCAGTTACCCTTTTCAAGCTCTGCTTGATTGTTTGCATTGCTCTCTCTGCCTGACCATTGGATGTTGGTTTGAACGGGACAAATGTGACATGTTTGATCCCATTGCGGGTCATGAACTCTTTGAACTCAGCACTGGTGAAACACAGCCCGTTGTCACTCACAAGGACATCGGGTAGACCGTACGTGGCAAACATGACCCGCCGGATTTCAGTGGTGGCAGCGGACGTGCTAGCTGACATTATCTCACATTCAACCATTTGGAGTACGTATCTACAACCACTGGGAATATTTTACCCAAGAACGTGCCTGCATAGTCGACATGGACCCGAGACCACAGTTTCGAGGGCCAAGACCATAAACTTAGTGGTGCCTCCCCGGGTGCATTGCTTAACTGTGAACATATGTACATCTGTGCATGCAGAATTCTAAGTCCGCATCGATACCGGGCCACCATCCATGGGATCTGACAATCGCTTTCATCATTACAATGTCTGTGTGACTACTGTGGAGATCACTAATGAAAGTGCCCTGCCCTGTTTTGGTACCACTATCCGATTACCCCACAGAAGGTAGTCTGCCTGTATGGACATTTCATCTTTGCAGCGCTGGTACGGCTTTATTTCTTCCGAATGGGACACTGGACTAGCTCCCGTGAAGCACACAATTTTTTACTAATGACAGTAAGGGGTCCTGGCACGTCCAGATTCTAATCTGTCGGGCGGTAACAGGTGATTGCTTACTCTCGAGTGCTTCGATTACCATGACCAAATCTGCGGGCGGTGCCATTTCTATCCCCATGGTGGGCAATGGCAGCCTACTGAGAGCACCGACACAGTTTTCTGTGCCTGGCCTGTGGCGGATGGAGTAGATGTATGCGGACAACGTGAGCGCCCATCTCTGGATGTGGGCCGATGCATTCGTATTTATCCCCTTACTTTCAGAAAAAAGGGATATCAGTGGCTTGTGGTCAGTTTCCAATTCAAATTTGAGCCCAAACAGATATTGATGCATTTTCTTCACCCAATAAACACATGCTAACACTTCTTTTTCAATCATGCTGTAGGCCCTCTCAGCCTTAGACAGATTTCTGGATGCATAAGCAACCGGTTGCATTTTCCCAGATTCATTAGCTTGTTGCAATACACACCCGACGATGCATCACATGCTAGCACCAAACGCTTACATGGATCATAGATCACAAGCAATTTATAATGTTTTTAGATCATGCCCCGGCCGATCATTCTTCGGTGCAAAGTGGATGAACTGACCCTTCCCCACATTGAACCCCAGTAATCACAGTTGAGGGGAAATTTAATAGAGGTTTTCAGAATTATGGGGAAACTGTTTCCACGGGCAGGAGTGTCGGTAACCAGAGGACACAGACATAAGATAATTGGTAAAAGGAAAAATCCGGGGCGGGGGATGTGGGGAGAGGAGATATATTTTTACTCAGCGAGATGTTACGATCTGGAATGCACTGTTTGAAACGTTTTGTCCTCAGGTAAGAAGGCAGTGTTCAGGAATAAGGTGAAATGGTGAATCTTCTGCACTGACTCTCTTTAACAAACATTTCACCATTCCAAACGGCAGAAGTCAGACGGAGAAAAATATCCACTACAGAGTCTTTAAACTCCCGCTGGAAGACCCAAGTTCCCTTCCAGAACTGGGAAATGTTCGAGTTGCAACAAGTTTTAAGCAAGTGCAGAGGCAGGGAAATGGGGGAGGGCAGGGTGGAAGGCAGGAGAGATCAAATGACAAAACGGAGATGGTGCATTTCTCTTCAACAAATATTCATTATTAGATGCAGGTAAAATATCATTAAAATTATCCAGCGTATTCTGTTCCAAATTGATGGTCAGAAAAATCGTTTACTTTTGGTACGATAGGCCCTCAGTTATACTCTGAGAGGCTGCTTAATCTTCGCTCCAAATCTAAAGTTTCTTTTGTTTGAGTTTTGCTGCCCATTGATTTTAAGTGGTTTTCTTTGTATAAGTTTTGGTGGACTAGCTAACAGAGACTTGATTAAATGTTTTAATCTGGCGTTGATGGACTTTGGGATGGCGATACTCCTTCTTTATGAACTGATGAACTCTTGTCCATTGTTTTAGCTTCGGGGAGTCTGGGCTGAGCCAGATATTTCTACACATGTTGAAAAGATGTTGGAATATGTATGTGATATTTGGGTCCTGTGGGTGGGGTGGATAATGTTTCTTCCATGGTCGATTGTTTAAATGCTAATGTTTTCTGGGAGCCTGACTACGGTTAAACAGCTCCCCCAGACAAACTGATTAGCTAAAATATCCAAACTCTAAATCCCACCCCTCTGTCACTGCAGCTTTTCCCCACAGGCCCAAACATGCCTTTTAAAATCCCAAACTTGGTTAAGACTCGTAGATTTCTTCCTTATGCTTTTTAGAATCCCAAACTTTATGTTTACTCGTCCCAAATCGAATTTCCTTTTCAGTGAGTCCAAACACTGGGGGGTTTCCACGAATTTTGGAATCTACATTGGCAGTCCCTCGGAATCGAGGAAGACTTGCTTCCACTCCTAAAGTGAGTTCTTTGGTGGCTGAACAGTCCAATACGAGAGCCACAGACCCTGCCACAGGTGGGACACTTAATAGTTGAGCGAAGGGATGAGTGGGACTAGTTTGCCGCACGCTCTTTCCACTGCCTGCGCTTGATTTCTGCATGCTCTCGGCGACGAGACTTGAAGTGCTCAGGCCCTCTCGGATGTATTTCCTCCACTTAGGGTGGTCTTGGGCCAGGGACTCCCAGGTGTCAGTGGGGATGTCGCACTTTATCAGGGAGGCTTTGAGTGTGTCCTTGTAGCGTTTCCGTTGCCCACCTTTGGCTCGTTTGCCATGAAGGTGCTCCGAGTAGAGCACTTGCTTTGGGAATCTCGTGTCTGGCATGCGGACTATGTGGCCTGCCCAGCACAGCTGATCGAGTGTGGTCAGTGCTTCAATGCTGGGGACGTTAGCCTGAATGAGGACACTGATGTTGGTGCGCCAGTCCTCCCAGGGAATTTGTAGGATCTGGCGGAGACATCGTTGGTGATATTTCTCCAGCAACTTGAGATGTCTACTGTAAATGGTCCATGTCTCTGAGCCATACAGGAGGGCAGGTATTACTGCAGCCCTGTAGACCATGAGTTTGGTGGCAGTTTTGAGGGCCTGGTCTTCAAACACTCTTTTCCTCAGACGGCAGCAGGCTGCACTGGTGCACTGGAGGCCCTGTTGTATCTCGTCGTCGATGCCTGCTCATGCTGATAGGAGGCTCCCGAGATATGGGAAGTGGTCCACGGTGTCCAGGGCCATGCCGTGGATCTTGATGTATGGGGGGCGGTGCTGTGCGATAAGGACAGGCTGGTGGAGGACCTTTGTCTTACGGATGTTTAGCGTAAGGCCCATGCTTTCATACGCCTCAGTAAATTCGTCGCATATGTCCTGGAGTGCAGCCTCTGTATATGTGCAGACGCAGGCCTTGGTGAGGCCTCACCTGGAATATTGTGTACAGTTTTGGTCTCCTAATCTGAGGAAGGACATTCTTGCTATTGAGGGAGTGCAGTGAAGGTTCACCAGACTGATTCCCGGGATGGCAGGACTGACATATAAAGAAAGACTGGATCAACTAGGCTCATATTCACTGGAATTTAGAAGAATGGGAGGGAATCGCATAGAAACATATACAGGTCTGACGGGATTGGACAGGTTAGAGGCAGGAACAAATTTCCTGATATTGAGGAAGTCCAGAACTAGGGGTCACAGTCTAAGGATAAGGGGTAGGCAATTTAGGACCGAGATGAGGATAAACTTCTTCACTCAGAGAATTCTGAACCTGTGGAATTGTCTACCACAGAAACTTGTTGAGGCCAGTTCGTTAGATATATTCAAAAGGGAGTTAGATGTGGCCCTTACGGCTAAAAGGGATCAAGGGGTGTGGAGAGAAAGCAGGAATGGGGTACTGAAGTTGCATGATCAGCCATGATCATATTGAATGGTGGTGCAGCTCGAAGGGCCGAATGGCCTACTCCTGCACCTATTTTCTATGTTTCTATGTTTCGATGCAAAGCACAGAAAAAAATGGTTGAAGTATCGACTGTCCCTCAGTTAGTATTTTTTTCATTGTGCAAAAGAAGGTGATGGGTTAATTAATGATGCTTTCCCGTGAAAGCAATACAAATGTTTCACAAAAAAACATACGGTGACTGCAGGTGAGTGTTGCTTCTGATACCTGGTGGGAGTGGGCGGGGATTTTAAAGCCCCTTGTATTGAGGAACCTTCATATAGACAAACATTTCAAATGGTCTGTAAAGATCGTGTGGCACAACAGTAGCCGGTTTGACCCCAAATCAGAAGTTTGAGTGTTCAAATCACATCAAGGTCCCTGTTCCTCAGGATAATTTGGGAATTAATATTTGCTTTGCTGTGTCACAATAACCAGACCCTTGCTCTCAGGTCTGTCTCACTGTTTCCCCGGTGTCAGGCAGAGATTCGCCTGCTGCCCTTATTTATTTCATGTGACAGGACACAAAAGTTCAAAATCAATCGAAAGGTGACCACAAGGAGCCCTGAATACTCAGGATGGCCGAGCGGTCGAACGTGCTGTGTTCAGGTCGCAGTTTGCTCTGGAGGTGTGGGTTCTCGTCCCAATTCTGACATTTCCTTTTTTTAATCATTGAGCAAAACTTATTTGCTTGAAACCACGACGAGCTCCAAAAAACAGGGATTCAGCAGTTCACCTGCTCGCTTAACATTTCCGTCTGACCTGGTGCTGAAAGTGGAGATGTTTCCGCAGTGTAGCGGTTAACACGTTCGCCTCACACGTGAAAGCTCACCGGGTGGGAATATTTTCTGGAGATTTCTCCTCATGCATGCTCAGGGGCGAGATTGTTCTCCTGTGAAATGTCATAAGATCATAAACATGTAAGGATTAGGAGCAGGAGTAGGCCATTCGGCCCCTCGAGCCTGGTCTACCATTCAAGAAGATCCTGGCAGTTCCTCGACAGCAAGTTTAAACATCTGGGGCGGAGCCAACAGGCGACTGGCTGCAATCAGTGACAAAAAGGTGCATTTTGCAGAAACCCAGCTAAATCAGTCAGTAGATCATGAGATTCTTAATCTCAGGGTCAGAGGTGCGAGCCCCACGTTGGGTGATTATTTTTCATAGAATTATATAATCAGAAGTTTACAGCATGGAAGGAGGCCATTTCGGCCCATCATGACTGTGACAGCCAATTACAGGCTCTCCAGCCTAATCCCACTTTCCAGCTCTCGGTCCATAACCCTGCAGGTTACAGCACTTCAGGTGCACATCCAAGCATTTTTTAAATGTGGTGAGGGTTTCTGCCTCTGCCACCCTTTCAGGCAGTGAGTTCCAGACCCCCACCACCCTCTGCGTGAAGGATTTTCCCCTCAAATCCCCCCTACACCTACCAATGACTGTAAATTTATGCCCCATGGTTGTTGACCCCTCTGCTGAGGGAAATGGGCCCTTTCTATCCACGATATCAAGGCCCCTCATAATTGTATACACCTCAATGATGTCTCCCCTCAGCCCACTTTGTTCCAAGACAAACAAACCCAGCCTATCCAATCTGTCCTCATAGCTAAGATTCTCCCGATAACATCCTTGAAATTTCCTCTGTAAGTCTCCAGTACAATCACAGTATTCTTCCCGTAAAGCGGTGATGAGAACTGCACGCAGTACTCCAGCTGTGGCCTAACCAGTGTTTTATTTTCAAGCATAACCCACCTGCTCTCGTATTCTATGCCTCGGCTAATAAAGGCCAGCATTCTGTATACCTTCTTAACCAGCTAATCCACCTTGCCTGCGACCTTAAGGGTTCTGTGGACATGCACTCCCAGGTCGCTTTGTTCCTCTACAATTCTCAATGTCCTACCATTTAATGTTTAATCTCTTTCTATTGTGTCTGTAAGCACTCAACTAATGACTCCATGAGGCAAGGTATTGTACTTGAACTGTGGTGACCTTAGTCCATTTATTGCAGTTCCTGAGTGAGGGTACAGTATGGTGAGCTCCGTTTTATACCTGGTTACCTGTCGTGTTCCGGTGATCCCAAGATCTCCACCAGTTGCACCCTCTGGTGGTACAGGCATAGTGTATACAGTGTGAAGATACATCCAGTAGTCTTATGTAACTGTATATTGAGTGCACAGGGAGTATACTTATATTATACAGACACAACATCACTCTCCCCTCAGTCTTGTGCCACTGGCCTTTGCATTGTGTGCTCTGGCCCGAGACTTGAGTGCCCAAAGCCCTTGCACCTTGTCAATGCTTTGGCTTGGCTCTCTCCCTGTAGACCCCCAAGTCCTTATTGCCACGATATTGGGAAATGGTCAGCATTGGATGGTTGGAGGTTGCAGTGGGGGTTGAGTGGGTTCTGGGTGTGATCCTTGTGTGTCCATGGCTACATACATCCATTCCCCCCCCTCCATACATAGACCATGTGTGTGGCTCAACACCTGCATGTGCAGACCTGTACAGACAGAAAGAACAAAAAAACATCGGATTAGTTACATCACTGTTTGGGTTCTGCAGTAGTGGAACAAGTACATTTTACAGGTAAGGTACATACCTGGTGTCACAGTCTTGCCCCTGGGTTGTGTAGGTGCAGGTGGGTGAGGACACTAGTTCCAGAGTAACCAGACTATGTCCAGGTTGTCTGATGGTGGCGCTGTGTCCCCTGCCAGCTGGGTGGGCTCAGATCGCTCACCTGGCTGAGTCTCAGAGCCTTTGCCATTGCCTAGTGATGGGCAGAGCCACAGGAGTGTGTGGCCTCCCTGTCCTCCTTTGAGGGCTGCGGTGTCTCCCTGCTGCTCTTCGGTGATAGTGGGAGCCTGGTCATCCCAGGTCCCGTTGGGAGGGCAGGTGGGTGCTATCCGCTCGCTCCCAGTACTGGCCCTGGTGGCCAGAGAGGGGGAGCCGATCGGGGGCAGGGTACCGGTAGTGGTGCCTTTGCCGTCCGCTGATCACTGGCCCTGCAGCTGGTATGCTCCCTCTGTGTGTGGCCACACTCCCTGGGGTATCACATTGGTCCCGGAGGGGCAGGCTACATGGTCGCGGGACCTGGGTGCTGACGGGAGGTTGCCCTTGGTTTTGTCGGCATGCTTGTAAATCCCAGCATCGCACGTCATCACTTCGTTTACTCTCACAATACATTGGTTCTGACCGCAATCTCCCGACTTATCATGATTAGTTACATTTACAAACTTGAAATTGTCAGTTACATCATTTACATATGTATCACCATCATCGCTGGAAAAGAGTAGAACTGTCCCTTTAATTGTGATGGGTTGCCGGTCTCCTTTTAGAGGGTCTTTCAATCTTTACCCCAATCCGGTTCGCCGCTCGGCATCACGTGTTGCTCCCTTGTGGTCTGGCTGCCGCCATCTTGACTTCAGGCACTTCACCTCGTGGTTCGGACGCCATCTTCTTTCTCTCCATGAGGTAGGCTGCGGTGATCCTTTTCTCCCCAGGTTCTGCCACGGAAGCCGGGAAGTTACCTTCTGCGTGAATTTTCTTCCTCTGGAGTCCTGCCACTGGAGCCTGGAAGGTGAGGTCTGGTTGTTTGGGCTGGATCATCTCGCCGTTGGGTTGAGCGGTCTGTGTCGTCGCCTCACAGTCGAGTTGGACGGTTGGTTTTTCAGGTGTTGTGCTTCGGGGTCATGGAGGACGTCGATCGCTGGATGTTGGAGCTTTTCCCAGCTCCAAGTGATCTTTTTCATCCACCTTCTTCCTAATAGCTTTGGACTATCCCCAGCAACGATCCACAAAGGTAACCTGTGCATCTCGCCGCCATGGGACACCTGGACATCCACGCTGCCAACGACTGGGATGTATCGTTTGTGTAGGTCAGCAGTTTCACTTCGATTGGGATCATTTTAGGTCGTTCGATTGGATTGTCCCAGAGTTTCTCAAAGGCCGCCTGATTCATCCCTGTGTCCACCTCCATCGTGACTGGAACATAGTTGATTTCAACTTCCATTTTCAACGGGGATCTCTCATTGGTGCAGGTAAACACTCCGTACATCTCATCGTCGCTGGACTCCGGATGATCGGCCAACTCTTCATCGACTCGGTGAGTATGATTTCTCTTGCATATTCGCTGGAGGTGGCCCTTCATGTTACAGCCTTTGCAAGTATAGTCTTTATAGCGGCACTGGTGGGCCCTGTGGTTTCCTCCACAGCGCCAGTATGGGGTTGGCCGGTTGGCCCCATGTGGCGGACTCAGGATTGTGGGACTCGGGGTTCTGTTCTCTCTTCCCTGAGAGAGACTGCTAGCAGCAGCCCTGCCTCTAAGTTCCCACATGGAAGACTGGTCATGAAAGTAAAATCCCATGGGATCCAGGGCAAAGTGGCAAGTTGGATCCAAAATTGGCTCAGAGGCAGGAAGCAAAGGGTAATGTTTGATGGGAGTGTTTGGGACTGGAAGGATGTTTCCAGTTGGGTTCCACAGGGCTCAGTGCGAGGTCCCTTGCTTTTAGTGGTAACATCAATGATCTAAACTTAAATATAGGAGGTATGATTAAAACGTTTTCAGGTGATACTAAAATAGACTGTGTGGTGATAATGAAGAAGAAAGCTGCGGACTGCAGGAAGATATCAATCAACTGGTTAGGTGGGCAGAACAGTGGCAAATGGAACTTAATCCAGAGAAGTGTGAAGTAATGCATTTGGGGAGGGCTAAGAAGGAAAGAAACACACATTAAATGGTCGGACATTGAGAAGTGTGGAAGAACAAAGGGATCTTGGAGTGCATGTCCACAGATCCCTGAAGGTAGCAGGCCAGTTGGATAAGGTGGTTAAGAAGGCACACGGAATGCTTGCCTTTATTGGCTGAGGCATGGGATAGAAGAGCAGGTTGGTTATGCTTGAAATGTATAAAACACTGGTTAGGCCACAGCTGGAGGACTGCGTGTAGTTCTGGTCACCGTATAACAGGAATTACGTGATTGTACTAGAGGGTACAGAGGAGATTTACGAGGATGTTGCCAGGAGTGGAGAATCTTAGCTATGAGGACAGATTGGATAGGCTGGGTTTGTTTTCATTGGAACAGAGGAGGCTGAGGGGAGACAACATTGAGATGTATAAAATTATGAGGGGCCTAGATATAGTGGATAGCAGAGGGGTCAACAATCAGGGGGCATATATTTAAAGTAATTCGGAGAAGGTTTAAAGAGGATTTGAAGGTAAAATTCTTCATGCAGAGGTTTGTGGGGGTCAAGAACTCGCTGCCTGAAAGAATGGCGGAGGCAGATACCACATGTAAAAAGTATTTGGATGTGCACCTGAAGTGCCGTAACCTGCAGGGTTATGGACCCAGAGCTGGAAAGTGGGATGAAGCTGGATGGTGGACCAGTCTCAAGGGGCCGAATGGCTGACTCCAGCCCGTAATTCTTACATGTTTATCATCTTATGACTTTTCACAGGAGAACAATCTCGCCCCTGAGCATGCATGAGGAGAAAGCTACAGAAAATATTCCCGCCCGGTGAGCTTTTGCGTGTGAGGTGAACGCGTTAACCGCTGCACTGCAGAAACATCTCCACTTTCAGCACCCGGTCAGACGGAAATGTTGAACGAGCAGGTGAACTGCAGAATCCTACTTTTAATGAGTTGGTCGTGGTGTCAAACAATGAGTTTCGCTTTATGATTAAAAACAAGAAATGTCAGAAGTGGGACAAGAAACTACGATCTAACCACAGCACCTTAGACCGCTCGGCCATTCTGACTATTCAGTTCTCGCTGTGGCCACCTGCAAGTTGATTTTGAACTGTTGTGTCCTGTCACATGAATTAAATGAGGGCAGCAGGCGTATCTCTGCCTGACACCGGGGAAACAGTGAGACAAACCTTGGAACAAGGGTCTGGTTATTGCCAAACAGCAAAGAAAATATTAATTCTGGAAGAGCAATATCCAAAAGAACAGTGACCCCGACATGATTTGAACACGCGACCTTCTGATCTGTAGTCAGACGCACCACCGTTGCGCCACGAGGTCTACACAGGGAGCGTGAGATGTTCCTCTATATGAAGGTTTCACAATACAAGGGGCTTTAAAATCCCTGCCCATTCCCACCAGGTGTCAGAAGCAACGCTCACCTGCCGGTCACCGTGTGGTTTTTTTCTTAAACTTTTGTGTTGCTTTCATGGAAAAGCATCATTAATTAACCCCTCACCTTCTTTTGCACAATGAAAGAAATGCTAACTGAGGGACAGTCGGATACTTCAATCATTTGTCCTGTGCTTTGGGGAGCGGGCAGGGAAGTGGACCTGAGTCCATGATCGCATCGACCATGATCGTATTAAATGGCAGAGCAAGCTCGAGGGGCGTATGGCCGACTCCTGCTCCTATTTCTTATGTTCTTATGTTCTTAGGCATGTTAACCCATTTTACACACTGTATTGCTGATGTCACCAGGAATCTGGGGCAACTTTTGTCAAATTTAACAGCACCAGTTATTCCTACCATGCACAGAAAATAGAATCAGTCGTGAAGATAAAATCCCATGGTGCTCATTTTCAGATTCAACGCAGTCGGATTTCAAATAAAGTGAAAGAATTTTACAGTGAAATGATTTGGAAGTGTAACTTGGATTTGTGTCTTTAATTAAAGTTTGTGGCTTCTGACTCCCGTTCATGCCACTGCTGAATAAGAAAGGAGGGTTTGACGTTGACCAGACTGCACTGCCCCTGATATTTGTGAGCTCATCCTTTATATTCAGTGGTTTCTCACCCTTTGATGGGCTCCAGTGTAGCGGATATCACGTTGGCCTCACACGCGAAAGGTCCCCGGCGGATCTGTTTTCTCTCACTCAAAGTTATCTATTTATTGAAGTGGAATAAAGAGCAATTAAGGAATAAGGGAGCCCTTTTGCCGGGAGAATAAATAGCAAATAAAAACAGCAATTGCTGGAAATCTCAGCAGGTCAGGCAGCATTTGCCAGGAGACTAAACTCACCTCGGATTGTTCCACTATAGCAACTTTAAACATAATGTTCCCACCCAGGATTGAACCAGGGACCTTTCACGTATAAAGCGAACATGATAACCACTACACTACAGAAACCTCTGGCACAGCTGACACAACAGAGGGGAGCTGACCAGTGAGCTCCTTCTATGCTGATCAGGAATGTGTTGGCTTACCTGAAACAACTTCTGTCCCACACTGAAAGTTCTCAATCCTTCTCCTCCGCTGCCCTTTATAGAAATGTCACGGATCACCCAGCCACCGTGTTCACTTCCACATCCTCACAGTGGGGCCACAGAGGATCCTACCGTCTCCCCGCTCTCAGTGAACTCAAAATTAAACCCGGAACGCGTGTCCAGCAATGGGCAGAGAAACAAGAGAATCTGTAAGTTCGGTCCATAACAGAAAGTAATGGGGTTATTCATGGTGATTACAGCAATTACTAATCGTCTCACAGAACTCAATTATTTTTATTTGACAAATTGATCGAGTATCGTTACCAGGTTAGTGCGCTGGATCTTAACCCCTCGACCACCAGGGAACAGTTACGATACATGTAGATATATTTATATATATTTATATGTGAACCTGAATATCAACGGCGAGCTGCCTAGGCCTCATGGTGCAACGGTGGTGCATCTAACTTTGAGCGAGAGAAATTCTTTTCTACAATGAAACCCATTTCATCTTTTGTTCCTTTTTAAACACGAGAAACTGAGACGAGGAATAAACAAAGAAATAAAAGCACAGGGATATCGACAAGAGGAAGAGAGAAGGGGAAATACTGCCCCCACCCAGAACTAATGCAGAAACCCCTCTGCTGCGCTCGGGGTGGCCACCCACAGCCTGGATACACTAACGTCCCAACAGCTCATTGACTGTCGGAGTGGGACCGTGCGGCGCTTCAGAAGACAGGTCAAAAATGCAAAGTCACTAATTCGGTCTCGTGTGCTCCTGCTACAAAGAATAGATACAGACAACAACATGCTTTTATAATGGTTACACTTTATCGCCATTCTTGTCAAGCAGTTGTTTCGTTGGTCCAGGGATATGATTCTCACTTCAGGGTTGTTAATGGCAATTTGCAAGAGATTCCACGTTTAAATACCGAATGAGCCCTTTCAATTTGCATAGAACTTATGCAAAGAAGTGTTATGTATGTAAACCTGTAAATACCTTGTTTAACCACCAGAGGGCTCATCCCCTGGAGTCCCAAGGGATCCCACAATCCCTTGGGAGCACTTGTACTTAAGGAGGCCTCACAGGCTGGAGAAGCACTCTGGAGACCTGCAATAAAATACTAAGGTCACAAATTACTTTGAGCTCACAGTATCTGGTCAGACTCTTTATTCATGCACTACAACTGGCGATGAGATACAGATGACGAACCCCACCGCAACGATGCAGAGACCAATGGGCATCCTGGAGAAATTTTTGGAGGGAGATGATTGGGAAACCTTAGTGGAGCGACTCGACCAATACTTCGTGGCCAGCGAGCTGGAAGGAGAAGCGAATGCTGCCAAAGGAAGGGCGATTCACCTCACTGTTGGCGGGGCACCATCTTATGGCCTCATACAAAAGCTGCTTGCTCCAGCGAAACGCACAGAGAAATCGTATGTTGATTTGTGCACACTGGTCCGGGAGCATCTTAACCTGAAGGAAAGCGTTCTGATGGCGAGGTTCCGGTTCGACATGTGCAAAAGGTCTGAAGGCCAGGAAGTGGCGAGCTATGTCGTCGAGCAAAGACACCTTGCAGGCATTTGGAATTTGAAGGACATTTGGAGCACATGCTCAGGGACTTCTTTGTACTTGGCATTGGCCATGAAATAATACTTCGTCAACTACTTTTGACAGTCGAGACCCCAACCTTGAGTAAAGCCATAGCGATAGCCCAAGCGTTCATCGCCACCAGTGACAATACCAAACAAATCTCTCAGCACACGAGTGCTGTACAAGTACTGTGAACAAAGTAATGTTGTTTTCAAATCGTTACGTACAGGGCAGGCCTCACATGCCTGCAGCTGTACATCTGCAGATGTCTCAGAGTCCACTATCAAGGGTGATGAATGCTACGCCATTAACATCTTGTTGGCGCTGCAGGGGTGATCATCTTTTCCATTCATGCCGCTTCAAAGGATACGTTTGCAAGGGCTGTGGAACAATGGGACACCTGCAACGAATGTGCAGGCAAGCTGCAAACCCTGCTAATCCTGCAAACCACCATGTTGCAGAGGAGGGCAGATCCACGGCAGATCACAACGAACCAGAGCATCAGACCGAGGAGGTAGAGGTATATGGGGTGCATACATTGACCACAAAGTGCCCCCGATAATGCTGAAGGTTGAATGAAATGGACTCCCAGTGTCAATGGAGCAAGACATGGGCGCGAGCCAGTCCATTATGAGCAGAAAGACTTTCGATAAATTGTGGTGCAGCAAGACCTCAAGGCCAGTCCTGACTCCCATTCGCACTAAACTGAGAACTTACACAAATGAACTGATTCCCGTAATCGGCAGTGCTACTGTAAAGGTCTCCTACGATGGAGCGATACACAAGTTACCACTCTGGGTGGTACCGGGCGATGGCCCCACGCTGCTCGGCAGGAGCTGGCTGGGGAATATACGCTGGAACTGGAACGACATCCGGGTGCTCTCGCCCGTCGACAACATTTCGTCTGCCCAGGTCTTAAACAAATTCCCCTCGTTGTTCGAACCAGGCATCGTGAAGTTCCAAGCAGCAAAAGTGCAGATCCACCTAATTCCCGGGGCGCGACCTATCCATCACAAAGCGAGAGCAGTACGGTACATGATGAGAGAGAGGGTGGAGATCGAGCTGGACAGGCTGCAACGAGAGGGCATCATTTTGCCGATCGAATTCAACGAGCGGACCAGTCCGATTGTTCCAGTCCTCAAGGGAGAGGGCACCGTCAGATTCTGTGGCGATTACAAAGTAACTATCAAATGTTTCTCCCTTCAGGATCAATACCCACTACCAAAGGCAGACAACCTTTTTGCGATGCTGGTGGAGGAAAGACGTTCACGAAGCTGGACTTGACCTCGGCCTACATGACGCAGCAGCTGGAGGAATCATCGAAGGGCCTCACCTGCATCAACACGCACAAAGGTCTCTTCATTCACAACAGATGCCCATTTGGGATTCGATCAGCCAGCGAATTCCAGAGAAACATGGAAAGCTTACTAAATTCAGTCCCGCGCACCGTGGTCTTCCAGGACAACATCTTGGTTACAGGTCGGAACACAGATGAGCATCTGCAGAACCTGGAGGAGGTTCTTAGTCGGCTTAATAGTGTGGGGCAAAGGTTAAAATGCTCGAAGTGCATTGTCCTGGCGCCTGAAGTGTAGTTCCTGGGGAGAAGAATTGCGGCGGACAGCATCAGGCCCACCGATTCGTAGATGGAGGCAATCGACAACGCACCGAGGCCACAGAACGTGACGGAGCTGCGGTCATTTCCAGGACTCCTGAACTACTTTCGCAACTTCTTACCGGGTCTCAGAACACTGTTAGAAACACTGCACGCTTTACTGCATAAAGAAAACGAATGGGTATGGGGTAAAAGCCAAGAAAATGCCGTTGTAAAAGCTAGAAAACTGTTATACTCAACCAAATTGCTTGTGCTGTATGATGCATGTAAGCCTTTCGTGCTAACATGTGATGCGTCGTCATACGATGTTGAGTGTGTATTGCATCAAGCTCATGAATCTGGGAAATTGCAACTGGTTATTTATACATCCAGGAGTCTGTCTAAGGCTGAGAGGGCCTACAGCATGATCGAAAAAGAAGTGTTAGCATGTGTTTATGGAGTAAAAATAATGCATCAATATCTGTTTGGGCTCAAATTTGAATTGGAAACTGGCCATAAGCTACTTATTTCCCTCTTTTCTGAAAGTAAGGGGATAAATACAGATGCATCGGCCCGCATCCAGAGATGGGCGCCCACATTGTCCGCATACAACTACGCCATCCGCCACAGACCAGGCACAGAAAACTGTGCCGATGCTCTCAGTAGGCTGCCATTGCCCACCACAGGGGTGGAGATGGCACAGCCCCCAGATTTAGTTATGGTAATGGAAGCATTCGAGAGTGAGCAATCACCTGTTACCGCCCGACAGATTAGAACCTAGATGAGCCCGGATCCCTCATTGTCCTTAGTAAAAAACGGTGTGCTCCATGGGAGTTGGTCTAGTGTTCCGTTAGAGATGCAGGAAGAAATAAAGCCGTATCAGCGGCGCAGAGATAAAATGTCCATACAGGCAGACTGTATCAAGTAGTGGTGCCAAAAAAGGGCAGGGACACTTTCATTAGTGATCTCCACAGTACCCACCCAGGCATTGTAATGACGAAAGTGATAGCCAGATCACACATGTGGTGGCCCAGTATCGATGCGGACTTAGAGTCCTGCGTTCACAGATGTAATACATGTTCGCAGTTAAGCAATGTACCCAGGGAGGCGCTGCTAACTTTTTCGTCTTGGCCCACCAAACCGTGGTCTAGGGCACACGTCGACTATGCAGGCCCGTTTTTGGGTAAAATGTTCCTTGTGGTTGTAGATGCGTACTCCAAGTGGATTGAATGTGAGATGATGTCCGCTGCCACCATTGAAAGCTTGAGGATCATGTTTGCCATGCACGGCCTGCCTAACATTCTTGTCAGTGACAATGGGCTGTGCTTCACCAGTGCTGAGTTCAAAGAGTTCATGACACGCAATGGGATCAAACATGTCACATCTGCCCCGTTTAAACCAACATCCAATGGTCAGACAGAGAGAGCAGTGCAGCAATCAAGCAGAGCTTGAAGAGGGTAACTGAGGGCTCACTGCAGAGTCACCTATCCCGAGTCCTGCTTAGTTACCGCACAAGACCCCACTCGCTCACTGGGGTTCCCTCCGCGGAACTGCTCAAAAAAAGGGCACTTAAGACAAGGCTCTCGTTAGTTCACCCTGATCGATACAAACAGGTAGAGAGCAGGCGGCTTCAAGAGAATACATGTCATGATCAAGTAAATGTGTCACACGAAATCGAGATTAATGATCCTGTATTTATGTTGAACTATGGACAAGGTCCCAAGTGGCTTCCCGGCACTGTCGTGGCCAAAGAGGGGAGTAGGGTGTTCCTGGTCAAACTTTCATATGGACTCACCTGCAAGAAACACTTGGACCAAACCAAACTCAGATTCACGGACTATCCAGAACAACCCACAATAGACTCTACCTTTTTCGCTCCTCCAACACACACACAAGTGGCAATCAACCCAGCGGTTGACCACGAAACAGAACCCATCACCCGCAGCAGCCCAGCAGGACTCACCACGCCCAGCAGGCCAGCGAGGGCCCAACAAATGACTCACCAAAACCAGCATTTGCACCGAGACGATCAGACAGGGAAAGGAAGGCCACAGATTGACTCAAATTGTAAATAGTTACACTACTGACTTTGGGGAGGCTGGGGGGGGTGCGGGGTGCGGGGGGAGTGTTGTTACATATGTAAACCTGTAAATACCTTGTTTAACCATCAGAGGGCTCATCCACTGGAGTCCCAAGGGATCCCACAATCCATCAGGAGGCCTCACAGGTTGGAGAGGCACACTGGAGACTTGTAATAAAGGACGACGGTCACACCTTACTTTCAGTTTGCAGTATCTGGTCAGATTCTTTATTCAAGACATAACACTCTGTATTTAGGAGCTGGTTTAAAATGTTTATTGCTCATGTGACAAGGAATCTGGGGCGACTTTTGTTCAATTTATTTCACGGCAAAAATAGTCTCAAAAATCACGTTCCGCCCGGGATCCTTTCACGTGTGAAGCGAACGTGATAACAACGATGCTACGGAAACACTGCGGTTCAAATGATGTTAGGAACATAACCAGATGTTTAAACTTGCTGTCGAGGAACTGCCAGGATCTTCTTGAATAGTGGACCAGGCTCGAGGGGCGTATGACCGACTCCTGCACCTATTTCTTATGTTCTTATGTTCTTATGCATATTAACCCATTTTACACACTGTATTTTAGGAGTCTGGTTCAAAACCTTCATTGCCGATAACACCAGGAATCTGGGGCAACTTTTGTCAAATTTAACAGCACCGGTTAATCCTACCGTGCACAGAAAATAGAATCAGTAGTGAGGATAAAATCCCACGGTGCTCATTTTCAGATTCAATGCAGTAGGATTTCAAATAAAGTGAAAGAATTTTACAGTGAAAAGATTTGGAAGTGTTACTTGCACTTATGTCTTTAATTAAAGTTTGTGGCGTCTGACTCCCGTTCATGCCACTGCTGAATAAGAAAGTAGGGTCTGACGTTGACCAGACTGCACCGCCCGTGATATTTGTGGGTTCATCCTTTATATTCAGTGGTTTCTTGCCCTTTGATGGGCTGCAGTGTCGCGGGTATCACGTTGGCCTCACACGCGAAAGATCCCCGGTGGATCCGTTTTCTCTCACTGAAAGTTATCTATTTATTGAAGTGAAATAAAGAGCAATGAAGGAATAAGGGAGCCCTTTTGCCAGGAGAATAAATAGAAAATAAAAACAGCAAATGCTGGAAATCTCAGCTGTTCAGGCAGCATTTGCCAGGAGAATAAACTCGCCTCTGATTGTTCCTCTATAGCAAGTTTAAACATAAAGTTCGTGGCCAGGATTGAACCAGGGACCTGTCACATGTAAAGAAAACGTGATAACCGCTGTACTACAGAAACCTCTGGCACAGCAGACCCAACAAAGGGGAGCTGACCAGTGAGTTCCCTCTGTGCTGATCGGGAATGTGTTAGCTCACCTTAAACAACTTCTGTCCCACACTGAAAGTTCTCAATCCTTCTCCTCCGCTGCCCTTTACAGAAATGTCACGGATCACCCAGCCACCGTGTTCATTTCCACATTCTCACAGTGGGGCCACCTTATTCTGAATACTCCTTGCATTGAGGCACAGAGCCTTCAGGCTCGTCGTTCTCACACACTTTGACCCTTTAGAATTTTGCTGTAATGTGGCCCTTTTTGCTTTTTGCCTTAGGTTTCTCTGCCCTCCACTTTTACTTTTCTTCTTTCTATCTTTTGCTTCTGCCCCCATTCTACTTCCCTCTGTCTCCCTGCATAGGTTCCCATCCCCCTGCCATATTAGTTTAACTCCTCCCCAACAGCACTAGCAAACACTCCCCCTAGGAGATTGGTTCCGGTCCTGCCCAGGTGCAAACCGTCCGGTTTGTACAGGTCCCACCTCACCCAGAACCGGTTCCAATGTCCCAGGAATTTGAATCCCTCCCATTTGCACCACTCCTGAAGCCACGTATTCATCTGAGCTATCCTGCGATTCCTATTCCAACTAGTATGTGTCACTGGTAGCAATCCTGAGATTGCTACATTTGAGGTCCTACTTTTTAATTTAGCTCCTAGCTCCATAAATTCATCTTGTAGGACCTCATCACATTTTTTACCTACATCGTTGGTACCTATATGCACAACGACAACTGGCTGTTCACCCTCCCTTTTCAGAATGCCCTGCACCCGCTCCGAGACATATCAATGACTTGGACTTGATTGTAGGGGGTATGATTAAGAGGTTTGCAGATGATACTAAAATCGGTTGTGATGTTGATAATGAAGCAGAAAGCTGTAGACTTCAGGAAGATATCAATGAACTGGTCAGGTGGGCAGTACAGTGGCAAATTGATTTCAATCTGAAGAAGTGTGAGATAATGCATTTGGGGTGGGCTAACAAGGCAAGGGAATACACATTAATGGTAGGACACTGAGAAGTGTAGAGGAACAAATGGACCTTGGAGTGCATGTCCATGGATCCCTGAAGGTAGCAGGCCAGGTAGATAAAATGGTTAAGAAGGCAAGAGCAGGCAGATTATGCTTGAACTGTATAAAACACTAGTGAGGCCACAGCTAAAGGACTTCGTGCAGTTCTGGTCACCACATTACAGGAAAGATGTGATTGTAAATCCCCTCTGTAGCTTCTCTAGTGCAAAGATGTTGCCTGGACTGGAAAATTTTAGCTATGAGGAAAGAGTGGATTGGCTGGGGTTGTTTTCTTTGGAACAGAGAAAGCTGAGGGGAGACCTTATTCAACTGTATAAAATTATGAGGGGCCTAGATAGAGTGATTAGGATGGACCTATTTCCCTTAGCAGAGGGGTCAACAACCAGGGGACATAGATTTAAAGTAATTGGTAGAAGGTTTTGAAGGGATTTGAGGGGGAGTTTCTTCACCCAGAGGGTGGTGAGGGTCTGGAACTCACTGTCTGAAAGGATGGTAGAGGCAGAAACACTCAACACATTTAAAAATTACTTGGATGTGCACTTGAAGTGCTGTAACCTACAGGACTACGGACCAAGAGCTGGAAAGTGGGATTAGGCTGAATAGCTCTTTGTGGGCCGGCGCGGACACAAAGAGCCCAAATGGCCTCCTTCCATGTTGTAAATTTCTATGATTCTGACCTACATTGGTTCCTGGTCTGTCAATGCCTCAATTTAAAAATTCTCATCATTGTTTTTAAATCCCTCCACGGCCTTGCCCCCTCCCTATCTCTGTAATGTCCTCCAGCCCTACAACTCTCCGAGATCTCTGCGCTCCTCCAACTCTGGCCTCGTGCAAAACCAGCAAAGTTGTTCTCATTACAGCCTCTTCTGTGAGCTCCTCTACCAATGATATAATGGACAATTCACCAGGACCAGCAAGACTGTTGTAATATTGAGCTTAACAGTAAGATTCTTCCATGATTTTAAGATCCAGAATT
Organism: Pristiophorus japonicus; assembly: GCF_044704955.1. Lineage (NCBI taxonomy): Eukaryota > Metazoa > Chordata > Chondrichthyes > Pristiophoridae > Pristiophorus > Pristiophorus japonicus. Next base: position 42,507 of record NW_027254334.1, read on the forward strand.
AAATATTGCATCTATTGTATAAATGGCTTCTGCTATTTTTGTTACAATCAATCAAGGAAATGTTATACATTTTCTACACAAAAAATATGATATTTGGTGCATATTTTACATAAATTTTTCTTTTTATAAAAAAGTGTCTTTTCAGTTTGAAGAGCATACCGCTTTATTTCCGATCATTGTCAGGCAGCCCCCAATGCTACGTTTACATGATCCTGGACCAGGTAAATTTGAGTTACAAATCAAAGATTTGATCAGTACATTTCACAAAAATGTGTTTCTTCAACTAACTTAGATTTTTATTTTCATTATTCCAGATAGTAACATCAATTCCTTGGTTACCATAACAACAAAGACATTCTTAAGATATCATAAGCTACGAATCTTGATAGATAGCATTCGGAGATTTTACCCAAACATGACAATAATCATTGCAGACAACAGTGACATTACCGAAAAAGTTGAAGGACCCCACATCGAGCAATACATAATGCCATTCGCAAAAGTACAGTAAAGAATTCAGTATTCAATTTATGTACTATACAGACTCTAAACCAGAATTATATTTCAAAGCACAATTAGTTGAATTGGATTCATATGGTACCATTAGTTTTGGCTCAGTGGGTAGCACACTTGTCTCCAAGTCAGAAGGTTGCAGGTTCAAGTTCCATTCCAGGGTCTTGAGCACAATAAAATCTAGGCTGACAATCCAGTACAGTGCTGAGGGAGTGCTGCACTGTTGGAGGTGCTGTCTTTCAGATGAGATGTTAAACCAAGATGCTGTCTGCTTTCTCAGGTAGACATAAAAGATTCCATGGCACTATTTCAAAGAAGAGCATGGGAGTTATCTCTGGTGTCCTGACCAATATTTATCCCTCAATCAATATAAAAAAAAAGTTCACCTGGTCATTATTATATTGCTGTTTGTAGGAGCTTGCTTGGGCACAAATTGGCTGCTGCGTTTCCCACATTACAACAGTGACTACACTCCAAAAGTACTTCATTAGCTGTAAAGTGCTTTGAAACATCCGGTGGTTGTGAAAGGCATTATATAAATCCAAATCTTTCTTTTTTTTCTTTCTCGCTCTCTTTCTATTACAGCTCTCTAGCCTTTGTAACCCACTTACTCAATTTCAATGTTGACCATTCCAATGTAGACTGAGAATATTGCATAAACACCGAGTTAAGTCTATTCTCAAAAGCATACAGACTTATAAAATATCATAGAATTCTGCAGTACAGAAGGAAGCTATTTGGTCAACAACCCTGTGCCAGCTCTTGGGTGTCAGCCTTCTCTCAGTGGGTAGCACACTCGCCTCCAAGTCAGAAGGATTGTGGGGTTGAAGCCCACTCCAGAGACTTGAACACAAAACAAATCTAGGCTAAGACTTCAGTACAGTACTGAGGTCGTATTGCACTGTTGGCGGTGCTGTGTTTTGGATGAGATGTTAAATCAAGACCCCATCTGTCCTCTCAGATGAGCAGAAAATATTTCACAGCAATATTTGAAGAAGAGCAGCAGAGTTCTCCCAGCGTCTGTATATTATGATATCTGAAGCAGATCATTTGGTCATTTATCTCATTGCAGCCTGTGGGACTTGGCTGGGTGCAAATTGGCTGCAGTGTTTCACTATATTGCAATAGTGACTATACTTCAAAATTACTTCAATGGCTGAGATCGTAACAGTACTGTCAAAAATGTTCTGTTATAATTACTGCCAAACAAACTCTCTGGCACTGAAAATTTAATTTTACAAGTGTGGAATCTAATTCTTTCAGAAGTGAATTGGTGTTGGAGATTTAAAATAATAAAAATTAAAGTAATTTATTAAATTTTTTCTGTCTGTCTCTTGGATATATTTCCCTTAATCCCATCTGTCTTTTCCTATCTTTAGTTCGCATTCTGTACATGATTTAAACTTAATTTATACTTCCTGGTTCATAATTCCTGGTTTAGACTCTGCGTAGCTCAGTGCAGATTCTTCAATCTGATTGGTCGAAGAGCATCACTGCTTCTTGTCTTCTGACAGATGCCACAAATCCCCTGTAGAGGGCACCATGCCTCATCAGGTGGCAGATTTGAGCAAGTCTTCACTCAAAATCCCACAAAAACTTTGTGAGATGTACGGCGAGCGCCATTACTTTACTGCTGACCGCAAAATCCAGGTTTATGTAATTTTAGAAAAATATGTCTGCCTGGTTTCGATAGAGTCCATATTCTTGCTGGCATTAAGGTTAAATGTGCCTTTTCTCTATTATTTATTGTCTCCTTACTGTAGAAGCACCTTTAGGTGAGTTGCAGTCTTGCTACTATTCTTGTTCTCTGTTAACTCATAAGTCAAGTTTCCCTTCCAGTCCACATTTTGGACAGCATCCTTTAGAAGTAAAGATTGAGAGATGTACAAGCCTTTTAGTTGAATCAAAGCAACGGGAGGGAACGAGGGAGGAGGAAAACCCTAGAAAACAGAGTAATCTTTCTGCTATTGCTCTCATGTGACTTTAAATAAACATGATCATTGGTGTAGCATTATTGAGACCAAACCCATTTCAAAGAAACCAAATTGTCCACACTTACTGATCTTGAACAACTTGGAATTTTTTTCTTCTCAGGGATGGTTTGCTGGAAGAAACTTGGCAGCTTCTCAGGTCACAACTAAATACATGCTTTGGGTGGATGAAGATTTTTTATTCACAAAAGAAACAAAATTGGAAAAGTTGGTAGATGTATTGGAAAACACAAACTTGGATGTGGTAAGTATGGAACTGGAAGGAATTGGAGATGTTTGTTTCCGATATTTCAATCTGATAAATATTTCCGTTTGATACATTCCCAAAATGAATCTTCATTTGTATACAAGATATAGCTATTGATTTTGTGTTCATTTTTTGGAGCAGCAAAAAATGATTTGCACCTATTAACTTATTCCTAGAATAAATGCGTGAAAATGTTTTTATAGTGTAGGTCTGTATTGCTTGATGCTCAATCAATCCAAAATTGGATTATGATTAATTCAATGGTACTGACATATAGTAGAATATGGTATTTGCTGAAGCTTTCACTCACCTTGACCTGTGTGAGACACTCGATCCAAGTCCACAGTCATCATCATAGGCAGTCCCTCGAATTGAGAATGACTTGCTTCCATGCCAAAAAGGGATGAGTTCACAGGTGTTTCAATAAAGGACCTAATATTCCAGGTCCTGAACTACATCTTGAGGGGTGGAAGATGCCTGTGTGTGGATTTTATTTTAACGTGTGGTGGCCGTTTCACACCAGCCACCACACGGGCTTGACAGAGCTAGGTCTTGGTCCAGTGGCAGGGATTAACCAAGTCCACGGTACGACACTGTTAGCTGTGAAGTACTCGGCTATCTCTTGCTAGAGCTTCCTGCCACCCTGCTGGACCATGACACCCCACTTTCTCTCCACTGGCACTACCAATGCCTTGCGAGCCGCACCCGAGAACCTTCTGTCTCATTCTCTGTTTTGCTGCTGAGCCATGTCTTTAAACTCGAGTGGTAATGAGGTGCTGCTGCATCAAATCACCTTCTCAAGTAGTGGAGAGAGACGAGGCCAAACATTACTGGCTATTAGACTGCACCCGATATTGGCACTAAGCCAACCAGAAGCACAATTAGCACTGAGATCAGCACTCCAATCATGTCAATGAGCAGGCAGCACGAGAGGGCATGCTCCCTGCACCAAACAGCACTGGCCCATAACACCATCCATTTTCAGGCCATATCCAATTTCGAGGCTATACTGTTTGTCATTATCTGCAATAAAGGAAGGAAGATAGGAAGAAAGGATGGAAAGCAAGAATATTCTTATCTGTATTTTATCTGTAGAAGTGGTACAAATAAAATCATTCGTAACAAAATAGATGAGTTGATGGCACAAAAGATACAAATGGATATGATCTGATAGCCATTACAGAGACGTGGTTGCAAGGTGACCAGGACTGGGAACAAAATATTCAGGGGTATTTGACAATTTGGAAGGACAGGCAGAAAGGAAAAGAGGAGGGGTAGCACTGTTAATAAAGGATGGGATCAGTGTGTTCGTGAGAAACGATATTGGCTCAGAGGATCAAGATGTAGAATCAGTTTGGGTGGAGATAAGGAATAATAAAGGGAAAAAGTCACTGGTGGGAATAGTCTATAGGCCCCCTAACAGTAGCTACACTGCTGGATGAAATATAAATCAAGAAATAATGGCGGCTTGTAATAAAGGAACGGCAATAATCATGGATGATTTTAACCTTCATATTGATTGGACAAAGCAAATTGGCCAGGGTAGCCTTGAGGAGGAGTTCATAGAACGTTTCCGGGATAGTTTCTTTGAACAGTACGTTGCGGAATCAACCAGGGAGCAAGCTATCTTAGATCTAGTACTTTGTAACGAGGCAGGATTAATGAATGATCTTGGAGTAAAAGATCCTCCAGGAATGAGTGACCATAACATGGTTGAATTTCAAATTCAGTTGGAGGGTGAGAAAGTTGGTTCTCAAACCAGGGTCCGAAGCTTAAATAAAGGCGACTACAAAGGTATGAGGGCAGAGTTGGCTAAAGTGGACTGGAAAAATAGACTAAAGAATGGGACGGTTGATGAGCAGTGGCAGACATTTAAGGAGATATTTCATAACTAGTAACAAAAATATATCCCAATGAGAAGGAAAGACTGCAAGAGAAGGGATAACCATCCATGGCTCACTAAGGAAATAAGGGAGGGTGTCAAATTGAAAACAAAGGTATACAATGTGGCCAATACTAGTGGGAGGCCAGAGGATTGGGAAATTTTTTTAAGCCAGCAGAGAACGACTAAAAAAATAATTAAGAGAGGGAAGATAGATTATGAAATTAAACTAGCACGAATATCAAAAACAGATAGTAAGAGTTTCTACAGGTACATAAAAAGGAAAAGAGTGGCGAAAGTAAATGTTGGTCCCCTGGAGGCTGAGACTGCGGAATTAATAATGGAGAACAGGGAAATGGCAGAGACGTTGAACAAATATTTTGTATCGGTCTTCACGGTAGAAGACACTAAAAACATCCCAATAGTGGATAATCAAGGGGCTATAGGTAGGGAGGAACTTAATATAATCACTATCACTAATGAAGTAGTACTAGGTAAGATAATGGGACTAAAGGCGGATAAATCCCCCGGACCTGATGGCTTACATCATAGAATCTTACAAGAAGTGGCTGCAGAGGTAGTGAATGCATTGGTTATAATCTACCAAAATTCCCTGGATTCTGGGGCGGTCCCAGCAGATTGGAAAACCGCAAATGTAACGTCCCTATTTAAAAAAGGAGGCAGACAAAAAGCAGGAAACTATAAACCAATTAGCTTAACATCTGTCATTGGGAAAATGCTGGAGTCCATTATTAAGGAAGCAGTAGCGGGACATTTGGAAAAGCATAATTCAATCAAGCAGAGTCAGCATGGTTTTATGAAAGGGAAATCATGTTTGACAAATATGCTAGAGTTCTTTGAGGATGTAATGAGTAGGGTGGATAAGTGGGAACCAGTGGATGTGATGTATTTGAATTTCCAGAAGGCATTCAATAAGGTGCCACATAAGAGGTTACTGCACAAGATAAAAGTTCACGGTATTGGGGGTAATATGGATAGAGGATTGGCTAACTAACAGAAAACAGAGTCGGGATAAATGGGTCATTTTCCAGTTGGCAAACATTGACTAGTGGGGTGCCGCAGGGATCGGTGCTGGGTCCTCAACGAAGGGACCGAGTGCCAAGTTTGCTGATGATACAAAGATGGGTGGGAGAGCAAATTGTGCGGAGGACACAAAAAATCTGCAAAGGGATATAGACAGACTAAGTGAGTGGGCAAAAGTTTGGCAGATGGGAGTATAATGTCGAAAAATAGGAGGTTATCCACTTTGGCAGAAATAATAGAAAAGCAAATTATAATTTAAATGGAGAAAAATTGCAAAGTGCTGCAGTACAGAGAGACCTGGGGGTCCTTGTGCATGAAACACAAAAAGTTAGTATGCAGGTACAGCAAGTAATCAGGAAGGCAAATGGAATGTTGGCCTTTATTGCAAGGTGTATAGAGTTTAAAAGCAGAGAAGTCCAGCTACAACTGTAAAGGGTATTGGTGAGGCCACACCTGGAGTACTGCGTGTAGTGTTGGTCTCCATATTTAAGGAAGGATATACTAGCATTGGAGGCTTTTGAGAGAAGGTTCACTAGGTTGATTCTGGAGATGAGGGGGTTGACTTTTGTGGGTAGGTTGAGTAGGTTAGGCCTATACACATTGGAGTTCAGAAGACAGAGAGGTGATCTTATTGAAACTTATAAGATAGTGAGGGGGTTCGACAAGGTGGATGCAGAGAGGATATTTTCACACATAGGGGAAACTAAAACTAGGGGACGTATTTTTAGAATAAGGGGCTGCCCATTTAAAACTGAGATGAGGAAAAATTTCTTCTCTCAGAGGGTTGTAAATCTTTGGAATTCTCTGCCCCAGTGAGCTGTGGAAGCTGGGTCATTGAATATATTTAAGGCAGAAATTTTTGAGCGAAAAATGAGTAAAGGGTTATGGGGAGCGAGCAGGGAAGTGGAGCTGAATCCATGATCAGATCAGCCATGATCTTATTGAATGGCAGAGCAGGCTTGAGAGGCCAAATGGCCTACTCCTGCTCTACTCCTGCTCCTATTTCTTATGTTCTTATAATAGCAAAATCAGAGGTAGTGTAATATTTCTCAAATAATAAGAAATATAATTTTCCATAGGTTGGTGCCTCTGTGGATGGTAATCGATTTCAGTTTAAGATGTGGTATGAAGAAGGAAATGTTGATGATGGAGACTGCTTGTTTTCCAAGTCTGGTTCGTTTCATCCACTGGATGGGTTTCCAAACTGCGTGGTAACCAGCGGTGCGGTGAACTTTTTTCTGGCCAGGACAGAAAAGATACTTAGTGTTGGATTTGATCCTCGATTGGCAAGAGTGGCTCACTCAGGTAAATGAACCATTCAATCGTGCTGTCTCTCTGTTGATGGTGATAATCAGATTTGTTTGTCTTCTTGCCTTGATAACTATCTCAGGAAAGCAAGCTGTACCATGAACATGATTCCAGGTAGTCTACTCGTTCTAATATTAGACTTGTTTTAACAAATATTTTGAAAACTGTTAATCTGAATATTGTAACTTAATGCTACTTTCTGTTATCTTAATTAATAATTCAGTTAGTTCAGGAATCTTTACAACTATTAATGTTTATCATATTTTACCATAGCATTAATGTCTGCATCTAACCTATTGATTAGCATTGTGGATGGTTTCACATTCAGCTGAAACATTCAGATCATAAAGTTTATAAAGCACTGGTTAGGCCTCAGTTAGAGTATTGCGTCTAATTCTGAGCACCACATTTTAGGAGGGATGTCAATGCCATGGACAGAATGCAGAGGTGATTTACGAGAATGGTACCAGGGATGAGGATCCTTAGAGAAGCTGGGGTTGTTCTCCTTAGGGCAGAAAAAGGTTAACGGGAGATTTAATATAAGTGCTCACTATCATGAAGGATTTCATAGCGTGAAAAGGAAAGGAAGGACTTGCATTTTTAGTGCACCTTTCCTGACCACCGGATGTCTCAATCCAATGAAGTACTTTTGGAGTGTAGTCACTGTTGTAATGTGGGAAATGCGACAGCCAACTTGCGCACAGTAAACTCCCACGAACAGCAATGTGATAATGACAAGATAATCTGTTTTTGTTATATTGATTGAGCGATAAATATTGGCCAGGACAACAGGGATAACTCTCCTGCTCTTCTTCGAAATAGTGCCATGGGATCTGTAAGGGGTTCTCAGGGAGTGTTGTTGTGCCTTGGGGGTCTCTCTCTGAGCTTCTGCCCTCACAGCTTATGCCTGGCCTGTGAGGTACCCTGAGTGCTGCAAGAACACCCCTGGAGAGACTGTGTCCACAGCTTATGAAGGGGGTTTTGAGACTCGTGCGTCCCCACAGCTTATGCCTAGCCTGTGAGGTACCTGTGAGTGTCAAACACTCCTAACCCCTTCTTCCCTAGCCTGTGACACACAGTTGAGCATTTTCGATGCGCTCCTAGCTTCCCTTACACTGTTCTGACATAAGACTCATGATCAGGAGATGCAATACAATAGAACTGAGACAAGGTGATTCCAAGAGGAACTTTAGGCTTCCAATTTATTTGACAAGGTGTATCTCAACAAACCAATACACCAACAAAACAATCCCCCTAAATCCCACTAAACGGACACAACGAAAATCTTTACACAAGTTTAGCAGTACAATGCCCAACCTCCCATCTTTCCTGGCCTAACAGAGTTGGGAGTTCCGGGGACCAGAGGTTATACTCACTACTGTGCCTTCTGCAAGTCTGGTGATTCGTTTCTTCTATCCTCGGTGTCTTCGGACACTGGTTTTCCTTCAGTGTCGAGAGACTTGCTGGTTGTTGGATCACGAGGGCATGGAACCACCCACACTACGTCATAAACCCCTTTTTATAGCCAGATTATCCAGTCTGCCTCGCCTGCTGAGATCGATTCTTCCCATTGGTGGGCTTTGTGATTTTGAAAAATGCAGCAGTTTTAGATTATTGCGGGGTTTTTTCCACTGATGTTAACCTACTCAAGGTTTGAATGGGTGTTGATTGTGTTGGCCTCCTGTAGCCATTGTGTAGTCCCTTGGGTTGTTTTGGGTTCCCTGGTTTCTAAAGGTCTGCATAGTTTTCCTTCAATTCAGTTTTTCTAACCTACTCAAGGTTTGAGTAGGTGTTAATTGGGTTGGCCTCCTGTAGCCATTGTGTAGGTCCTTGGTTTATTGGTTCCCTAGTTTTCTGAAAATCTGCATAATTTCCTTCCATAGTGTAAACATGGGGAAGACAATAGTCCGATAATGGCTGTGAATCAGTCTCACAGTTTTCGAGCAAGTGCTCTCCCATTGGCTTGAAAGCCCCATGCTTCGGGCTGACTCTGTCTCATCATTGGCCCTCCGGTGTCCTCCCCCGTCCAATCACAAGATCAAACTGTATCGGTTTCAATTCACAGCACAGACTGATCCCACAGCCCTTTTCCTTCTGGGTAAAATGAGGGGGTTTTCATCCTCCCCTACAGATCTTTTATATCCATCTGAGAGGGAAGACAGGGCCTCAAATTAATGTCTCATCCAAAAGAGTGCTCCAACTGTGCAGCACTCCCTTAGTAGTGCACTGGAGTGTCAGCCTAGATTTATGTTCTCAAGTTCCTGGAGTGGGATTTGAACCTATAACCTTCTGACTCAGAGGCACATGTGCTACCCACTGAGCCACAGCTGACACTTGTGGTGGTTCTTACGCATGTAGGCAAAAAGCATCAGATATATTTCAGTGCAGATAAAAGTTCGGCAAAGTATATTGGAACAGGAAATATAGTGGGACTGTGTGGGTATGGAGGGCCATAAATGCTCATGAAATTATGCATTGCAATAATGGCCTGGAAATCTCGGCCTCCCCGGGTCCGTATTGAGTGTCTACGGACCCGGGAAGGCAGCGCAAAAGCCGGTTTTCAGCGCACAATGCACATGCGCTGAAAACCGGCTTTTCCAATCTGTCGAGCTGGAGCTTGACAGATCCAACGCATATCGGGAGCGAGGACATTTGCAAGGGCAAGATTGGGGTACTTACCCAGATCTTGCACAGCAAATGTCCTGAAAACTCTTGCGCCTGATAAAAGCAGGCACATAGACTACTTTTACAGGCGTAAGAGATTTAAAACAAACAAAAATATAATTAAATTACATTTTAAAAAACATTTTATTGTTAAAAACCCTGCCCCCTAAGGTAAATTTATTTTTAACCTTAATTACAAAAGTTTTTTTTAAAAATCTGAAAAATATATTGCAGGAGAGGCATTTATTAACTTTAATTGCAAATAATTTGAATTATGTGAGGTGTGTTTTTTATTATGGTGTTTAGTGTATTTGTTTTTTTTTCTCATTAATAGCAATGAGAACTTGTAGATACGGAGTTCTCATTGCTATTACTGAGAAAGCTGTGGAATACTGTACCTGATTGGTTGCACCGTCTGCGTTGGAATCTCGAGGACAGGAGCACGCTTCGCAGCGCAGGAAGAGAAGGCCTCCCTAACGGAATCCCACACTCCTTCGGGATCACCAGGAACTTCCGTGGAAATTTTTCAGGTCGGAGGCATCTGCCCGCAGGAAGCATTCTTCCTGCATCTAACCTGTCCAGTCCCATCAGAATTTTATATGTTTCTATGAGATCCCCTGTCATCCTTCTCAACTCCAGTGAATACAGGCCCAGTCGATCCAGTCTCTCCTCATATGTCAGTCCAGCCATCCCGGGAATCCGTCTCGTGAACCTTCGCTGCACTCCCTCAATAGCAAGAACATCTTTCCTCAGATTAGGAGACCAAAACTGAACACAATATTCCAGGTGAGGCCTCACCAAGGCCATGTACAACTGCAGTCAGACCTCCCTGCTCCTATACTTAAAACCCCTAGCTATGAAGGCCAACGTACCATTTGCCTTATTCACCGCCTGCTGTACCTGCATGCCAACTTTCAAACGATTGATGTAACATGACACCTAGGTCTCTTGCACCTCCCCTTTTCCTAATCTGCCGCCATTCAGATAATATTCTGTCTTCGTGTTTTTGCCCCCAAAGTGGATAACCTCACATTTATCCATATTATACTGCATCTGCCATGCATTTGCCCACTCACCTAACCTGTCCAAGTCACCCTGCAGCCTCTTAGCATCCTCCTCACTGCTCATACTGCCACCCAGCTTAGTGTCATCTGCAAACTTGGAGATATTACACTCAATTCCTTCATCCAAATCATTGATGTATATTGTAAAGAGCTGTGGTCCCAGCACTGAGCCCTGCGGCACTCCACTAGTCACTGCCTGCCATTCTGAAAAGCACCCGTTTATCCCGACTCTCTGCTTCCTGTCTGCCAACCAGTTCTCTATTCACGTCAGTACATTACACCCAATACCATGTGCTTTAATTTTGCACACCAATCTCTTGTGTGGGACCTTGTCAAAAGCCTTTTGAAAGTCCAAATACACCACATCCACTGGTTCTCCCTTGTCCACTCTACTAGTTACATCCTCAACAAATTCCAGAAGATTTGTCAAGCATGAGTTCCCTTTCATAAATCCATGTTGACTTGGATCGATCCTGTCACTGCTTTCCAAATGCGCTGTTATTTCATCTTTAATAATTGATTCCAACATTTTCCCCACTACTGATGTCAGGCTAACCGGTCTATAATTACCCGTTTTCTCACTTCCTCCTTTTTTAAAAAGTGGTGTTACATTAGCTACCCTCCAGTCCATAGGAACTGATCCAGTCGCTAGACTGTTGGAAAATGATCACCAATGCATCCACTATTTCTAGGGCCATTTCTTCAAGTACTCTTGAATGCAGACTATCAGACCCCGGGGATTTATCAGTCTTCAATCCCATCAATTTCTCCAACACAATTTCCCACCTAATAGGGATATCCTTCAGTTCCTCCTTCTCACTCGACGCTCGGTCCCCTAGTACTTCCAGAAGGTTATTTCTGTCTTCCTTCGTGAAGACAGAACCAAAGTATTTGTTCAACTGTTCTGCCATTTCTTTGTTCCCCATTATAAATTCACCTGAATCTGACTGCAAGGGACCTATGTTTGTCTTCAATAATCTTTTTCTCTTCACATATCTATAGAAGCTTTTGCAGTCAGTTTTTTATGTTCCCGGCAAGCTTCCTCTCATACTCGATTTTCCCCATCCTAATTAAACCCTTTGTCCTCCTCTGCTCATTTCTAAATTTCTCCCAGTCCTCAGGTTTGCTGCTTTTTCTGGCCAATTTATATGCCTCTTCCTTGGATTTAACACTATCCTTAATTTCCCTTGTTGAGCCACCTTTCCCGTTTTATTTTTACTCCAGACAGGGATGTACAATTGTTGAAGTTCATCCATGTGATCTTTAAATGTTTGCCATTGCCTATCCACCGTCAACCCTTTAAGTATCATTTGCTAGTCTATTCTAGCCAATTCACATCTCATACCATCGAAGTTACCTTTTCTTTTCAGGACCCTAGTCTCTGAATTAACTGTGTCACTCTCCATCTTAATAAAGAATTCTACCCTATTATGGTCACTCTTCCCCAAGAGGCCTTGCACAACAAGATTGCTAATTAGTCCTTTCTCATTACACATCACCCAGTCTAGGATGGCCAGCCCTCTAGTTGGTTCCTCGACATATTAGTCCAGAAAACCATCCCTAATACACTCCAGGAAATCCTCCTCAATCGTATTGCGAGCAGTTTGGTTAGTCCAATCTATATGTAGATTAAAGTCGCCCATGATAACTGCTGTACCTTTATTGCACGCATCCCTAATTTCTTGTTTGATGCTGTCCCCAACCTCACTACTACTGTTTGGTGGTCTGTACACAACTCCCATTAGCGTTTTTTGCCCTTTGGTATTCCACAGCTCCACCCAAACAAACTCCACATCATCCAAGCTAATGTCCTTCCTTACTATTGCGTTAATTTCCTCTTTAACCAGCAATGCCAGCCCACGTCCTTTTCCTTTCTGTCTATCCTTCCTGAATGTTGAATACCCCCGGATGTTGAATTCCCAGCCTTGGTTACTCTGGAGCCATGTTTCCATGATGCCAATTATATCATATTCATTAATTGCTGCCTGTGCAGTTAATTCATCCACCTTATTACGAATACTCCTCGCATTGAGGCACAGAGCTTTCAGGCTTGTCTTTTGAACAGACTTTGCCCTTTTAGAATTTTGCTGCAATGTGGCCCTTTTTAATTTTTGCCTTGGGTTTCTCTGCCCTCCACTTTTACTTTTCTTCTTTCTATCTTTTGCTTCTGCCCCTATTTTACTTCCCTCTGTCTCCCTGCAGAGATTCCTATTCCCCTGCCATATTATTTTAACCCTTCCCCAACAGCACTAGGAAACACTCCCCCAAGGACATTGGTTCCAGTCCTGCCCAGGGGCAGACCGTCCGGTTCGTACTGGTCTCACCTCCCTCAGAACCGGTTCCAATGTCCCAGGAATTTGAATCCCTCTCTTCTACACCACTCTTCAAGCCACGTATTCATCTGAGCTATCCTGCGATTCCTACTCTGACTAGTACATGGCACTGGTAGCAATCCTGAGATTACTACCTTTGAGGTCATACTTTTTAATTTAACTCCTAGCTCCCTAAACTCGTCTTGTAGAATCTATATCGTTGACACCTATATGCACCACGACAACTGGCTGTTCACCCTCCCCCTTCAAAATGTCCTGCACCCGCTCCGAGACATCCTTGACCGTTGCACCAGGGAGGCAACATACCATCCTCAGTCTCGATTGCAGCCACAGAAACGTCTATCTATTCCCCTTACAATAGAATTCCCTACCCCTATAGCTCTCCCGCTCTTTTTCCTGCCCTCCTGTGCAGCACAGCCACCCACGGTGCCATGAACTTGGCTACTGCTGCACTCCCCTGATGAGTCATTCCGCTCAACAGTACCCAAAGTGGTGTATCTGTTTTGCAGGGGGATGACCGCAGGGGACCCCTGCTCTACCTTCCTTCCACTGCTCTTCCTGTTGGTCACCCATCCCCTATCTGGCTGTGTACCCTTCACCTGCAATGGCATGCAAGTTCGGAAAGCCACAATAAAGAGCTGAAATGCTGGTCAGTTAATTAGGATCTGTCGTGAGATTTGTTGCATTTCAGTAGGGAAAATGTTTGTTTGCAGACATAGGTGGAGCCGAACAAAACAAGGATTTTCTGTGCCAACTTGCGGTTATTTGGGAAATTAATCTCACTTGAGGAGGCATAAAACTGGTCCAGTTTTTCTGAATTGTATTTTTCCTTGAAGCTGGAATCACACTGGAGATCAATGAACTCAAGTTGTAATTTTTGCGGGGCTTCCTCATGGTCAAATAACAGTGGACATGATTCCAGCTCCAGTGTCTTTTCTATCATCTCAAAGTCAAAGAAACAATGAGAAAATTTTCCATGCAAGGCACTCAAAATTTTGCTGTCCATCTCTGTCTGCTCTGGCAACACTTTCAAGTATTTCAGTGTTGGAAATTGGATGAACTCTTTGCTTTTCATTTGTTTTGAAAACAAGACTAACTTGACCTTGAAAGCACAAACACATTCTTGCCTTGCAGTTTGACGTTAAATCCATTTACATGTGTAAGATATCCACACCAAAAGCGAGGTTGCTCACCCAGTTGGAATTCCTTAATTCAGAGAAATCATTTTCTTACCCTGCATCTCCAGAAAAGTGCAAATTTCATCTCTAAGCTACTACAATCGCTGGAATATCTTTCCTAGGCTAAGCCAGCGGACATTTGTCTGATAAATTAAGTCCTGGTGTTCAGCGTCAGTGTCTCCATGAAGGGAAATGAATTGCTAATGATTAAGACCTCTCACTCTTATGTAGTTCACTACTTACACTATTGTGCAAACAAGACGATCGATGTCCAGGATATTTTTGCAGACGGCCTCCTGATGTATAATACAATGCAGGAAAATTACCTTTTTCTCAGGGTCTTCTTCTTTTACTTTGTCCTTAATTCTTCTTAAAAGTCCCACGTTTTTCCCAGTTAAATTTAGCGGTCCATCTATGGTCACGTTTTCCAGTTTACTCCAGGGGAGCTTCAAACATGCAATGCAGCCAGACACCTTCTCGTACAAATCCCATCCCTTTGCTGTGCCTTTCATTGATTCCATTAATAAAAATTCCTCTGTGATTTCAAATTTGTTATTAATTCCACTGATAAAAATCAAGAGCTGTGCTGTGTCCTTGATGTCAGTGCGGTCATTGGGAGCTAATGAAAACAACATGAAGCACTTTGTTTTTTTGTTCAACTCAGAAGCCAAGTGTTCATCAATCACTTCGACACAGCGAGTAATAGTTCTTCATAACAAACGAATGTTCCCAAATTTTGGGGGGTATTTGGGGGACAGCATGCCAGCAACATCGACCATGCATTCTTTCAAAAACTCCCCTTCAGCAAAAGGCTGATTTTGACAAGCGATTTTAAATGCCAGAACATAACTTGTCTTTGTAGTGGCTTCCTGAACTGTAGTTTGTCACACAAAAATGTTTTGCTAAGCTTTTAAGTTAGTAGAGTTTTTTGCAGCTTTTCGTGTTCTTTCCTCAGTTGCTAAGTTGCTTCCATAATTAGGATGTTTTGTTGAAAAATGAC
The DNA here is from genome assembly GCF_044704955.1 of Pristiophorus japonicus. Lineage (NCBI taxonomy): Eukaryota > Metazoa > Chordata > Chondrichthyes > Pristiophoridae > Pristiophorus > Pristiophorus japonicus. The sequence continues at coordinate 57,731 of NW_027254334.1, forward strand.
AATTCAAATTGTACTCCTTGTACACCATGATGCTCTCCTGACAAATCAGGCATACAGCCTTCGAGTCCACGTTTGCGAAGAAATATTTTGTCGTCCATTATTTGTTAAAAACCCGACACTCACTATCCACTTTTTTTTTTGCAGCACTCATTTTTGAAAGGGAAAAGAAAACCTAACTGCCCAATTTTTTTTCAAATTGCTGTCTTTCAAAAATAACATTTACTCACATTTGTCAATTATTGCCTTCCATTTTCAGTGTTTAAAGATCGGGTGATCAGTGCAGATGTAATGCAAGGTTGTTTATGTAATATAGAATTTTTTGCAACTTACTATTTCATTGGATTAATTTCTAGAGGATTGTATATACCTAAAGACGCGATGCGTCTTTCTTCGGTAAAACTAATGAGTCGTCAAGATGAGTAGCCAAGACTCGGTGGAGGAAGAGCATCCAATGTGTACGTGTAGCAACGCCCCCACAAACCAGTGATGAGCGGCGGATTTGGCAAGTTTTTGAAAAGCGCAGTCAGAGCAGGAGAGAGCCACGGAAGGATGTTAGGCCAGCTCCGAGACAGAAACCGGAAGTAGATCTGCATCAGGCAGTCTCGGCACCTTAATATTTTTAATTGCCGGGTTCAGGGTAGCAGCCGACTCCTAGACTGCAGTAACCTTGAGCGAGCTCTCCTCTGGGGGAGCCCGCTCGCAAGATTGGACCGACTGCACAGCTCAGGCGTGGGTGGGCCGGATAGAATGAACTGGCGGGCCGTATTTTGCCCACCACTACTTTAGGGGCAACACAATTACAATTATAGGGGGCGCCAAAACAAAACAAAACAAAAAGTAGCAAAATACCAAAAAATAAATCAAAGTAATCAAACTAGGCGTTATGGTGGTGGCCATTTGCAAACGCAGAAATATTTTTAGGCTGATTAATGATCTTTCGCTGAAAGTGACAGTAAATGTGAAACTATCAACAATAATGCTCATCAAATGAAAGGATACATTGCCAGGTTATTGGAATACGAGTCAAAGCCTGTTATTCTAACCATGTACTGGTTGGACAATATTTGGAATACCTTCTGCGATGTTTTGGCATTTTCAAAAGAACATATATTCATTGGAGGTGGTTAAGACAAAAGTAATAAAGGTGACACCAGGAGTTGGTTCTTTAAGTTGTGAGAAGATGTTCACAAGTGTGAATTTGCTTTCATTCCAGGAAAAAAGTTTGAGGCCTGCCGTGATTCAGGTTTATGAAGTACAGAAAGGCATAGATGTTGCAGATGTAAGCAGACAATGAGTTGGATGTTATTCTGCTTTACCACCCGTAACTGGGTGGGGTAGTGGCAGCAAATGAAGGGAAATTGGGTGTGCAAACATCTCCACTCCACCACAATTCATTTGCCTCCCTCCCATCCCACAGGGATCTCTGCCTCACAACCCTTGCCCACCTCACTGCATTTAAATGAAGGCAAGGGGTAAGGCCAAGGAACCTCGCTGAGTTTCCGGCTTCTACTGCAGTTGACCCAGGGATCAACAGAAGAGGGCTAATGGTAGCCCTGGGGCAGTGGTGGGTAGCCCTCTATTGCCACTATTTGAGGGAGAGGCCTTAGTAATGGGAAGCTGGGTGGGAATGGAGCAACCGTAGGCCAATAATTCAACTCAGCCTTGTTTTAACCCCTCCTACTCACCATCCTGATAGGGAAAGATACTCCACCCATTCTTCATGGCCTTTATCTGCTCCTGGAGTTTCTTTTAAATTAAGAAAGACATTTTCAGGGTGTTTTTGCCCTTTAATTGTGCTTCCCCCTCATTTAAGGGCTATAGCAAGGCCGACTCTTTGCTCTCTCACAGCACCGCCCCATCAGTCTACTCTCAATCATCAGCAAAGTGATGGAAGGTGACGTCAACAGTGCTATACTCACCAATAACTTGCTCACCGCTGCCCAGTTTTGGTTCCGCCAGGACCACTCAGCTCCAGACCTTATTACAGCCTTGGTCCAAACATGGTGAGAGTGACTGACCTTGACATCAATGCAGCATTTGACCAAGTGTGGCATCAAGGAGCCCTAGTAAAACTGAAGTCAATGGAATCAAGGCAAAAACTTTCCACTGGCTGGAGTCACAGCTAACACAAAGGAAGATGGTTGTGGTGATTGGAGTTCAATCATCACAGCCCCAGGACATTGCTGCAGGAGTTCCTCAGTCCTAGGCTCAACCATCTTCAGTTGCTTCATCAATGACCTTCCCTCCATCATAAGGTCAGAAGTGGGATGTTCACTGATGACTGCACAGTGTTCAATGCCATTCGCAACTCCTCAAATAATGGAGCAGTCCATGTCCATATACAGCAAGACCTGGACGACATTCAGGCTTGGGCTGATAAGTGGCAAGTAACATTCGCGCCACATAAGTGCCAGGCAATGACTATCTCCAACAAGTGAGAGTCTAACCACCACCCGATGACATTCAACAGCATTACCATCGCCAAATCCCCCACCATTAACATCCTGGGGGTCACCATTGACCAGAAACTTAACTGGACCAGTCACATAAATACTGTGGCAACAAGAGCAGGTCAGATGCTGGGTATTCTGTGCCGTGTCTCACCTCCTGACTCCTCAAAGCCTTTCCACCACAAGTCAGAAGTGTGATGGAATACTCTCCACTTGCCTGGATGAGTGCATCTCCAACAATACTAAAGAAGCTCGACAGCATCCAGGACAAAGCATCCCGCTTGATTTTCACCCCATCTACCACCTTAAACATTCACTCCCTCCATCACCGGCACCCCCTGGCTGCAGTGTGTACTATCTACAAGATGCACTGCAGCAACTCGCCAAACTTTGTCGGCAGCACCTCCCAAACCCGCGACCTCTACCATCTAGAAGGACAAGGGTAGCAGGCAAATGGGAACACCCCACCTCCATGTTTCCCTCCAAGGCACACACCAACTTGACTTGGAAATATATCGCCATTCCTTCCTCGTCGCTGGGTCAAAATTATGGAGCTCCCTCCCTAACAGCACTGTGGGAACACCTTCACCACATGGACTGCAGCAGTTCAAGAAGGTGGCTCACCACACCGTCTCAAGGGCAATTAGGGATGGGCAATAAATGCTGGCCTTGCCAGTGACGCCCACACCTCATGAACCAATTTAAAAAAATTATGTATTCAATATGAGAAACCAAATAGTACATGGGAGACAATGGCCTGAGTTTTAAGCCCCTCCCCCCGACGAGAATGGTGCGAAGGAGTGGTTAAAATGAGACATACCGGCCTGAGGTTGCTCCATTTCCAGCCGGCTTCGCCCCGATTGCCTCCAGATCCGTCCTCCCACTGTCTGCTGGGAATCTTCCCTGTGGGACCCCGGCTGCGACTTCCTGCTGCCACCAGCCGGACGGCGTGGTGCCAGGCGGAACTCTGGGAAGGTCTATTTAAATCAGGCCCGGCTGTTAAGATCAGTTGGTTCTCCATCTCGCCGCCAGCTCTGAGGCTCGCGCGTGCCCTTCCCGCCTCCACTTTTAACATCGGGCACCAGGACTCAGAATGCAGAAGGTCTTGTGGATCACAGCCAGCCAAAGCTGATGAACCCGACCCGATCATTTTGGGAGCACGGGGTAGTTTGAAACATTGCTTCCCCACAAGACATTTAATGGATGGAGTAGATTTCATGATAGTGTAGATTGTATATGGTGTGTGGAAGAAGTGGGCTTGACGGACTGAATGGCCTTTTTCATTCTGTGTTATTTTATTACGAAGTTTATTTTTTCTATAACAATAATGATTTCACCAACAATATTGAATTTGAATCATTCCTAGAGTTTTTCGTTGATGGTCTTGGCAGGCTGCTTGTGGGATCGTGTAATGATGTCACCGTTAGTCATCAAAAGAGGGATAGATCAAAAGACGATTCACTGAAAGCAGTTGAAAACAGATATGCAACATTTAGATGGAACAGTCAAGCTGGAGCGAATTACAAACTTGCTCTACATTATTTCAAAAACCACTTAAAATGTTATACCAAGATTTAATGGCTACGGTTGAACACAATCTCAGGTTCGCCATGTACACTGAAAGCACCAAGCTCTATCTCATCACCACCTCTCTCAATCCCTCCACTGCCTCTGTATTGTTGGACTGTTTATCTGACATCCAGTCCTGGATGAACTGAAATTTCCTTCAATTAAACATTGGGAAGACCAAAATAATTGTCTTTGGCCCCTGTCACAAACTCCATCCCTGGTCACCAATTCCATCCCCTCCCTAGCCACTGTCTCAGACTCAACCAAACTCTTTGTAACCTTGGTGTCATATTTCACCATTAGCTGAGCTGCCGACCACATATCCTTTCCATCAACAAGGTCGCCTACTTCCAACTCCACCCTGCCTCAGCCCATCCGCTGCTGAAACCGTCTTCCTTGCCTTTGTTACCTCCAGACTGGACTGTTCTAATGCTCTCTCTGCCAGCTTTCCATCTTCCACACTCCACAAAACTAAGCTTATCCAAAACTCTGCTGCCTGTATCCTAACTCGCATCAAATCCAGTTTACCGATCACCCCGTTGTTCGCTAACCTACATTGGTTCCCAGTCCAACAATGCCTCATTTTTTAAATTCCCATTCTTCTTTTCACATCTCTCCATGGCCTCACCTCTCCCTACCTCTGTAATATCCTCCAGCCCTTCAACCCACCCGGAACTTTGAGATCCTCCAACTCTGGCCTCGTGCGCATTCCCCACTTCCTTTGCTGCACACTGGCAGCCGTGCCTTCAGCTATCTAGGCCATAAGCTCTGAAATGCTCTCCCTACATCCTATTATTTTTATTTCCCCCTTTAAGACACTCCTTAAAAGCCAGCTCTTTGAACACGCTTTTTGTCACCTGTCCTAATGTCTCGTTCTTTGGCTCGGTAGCAATTTTTGTTTGATCACACACCTGTGAAGCACTTTGGAATGTTTTATTCTGCTCAGGACACTCTACAAATGCAAGTTGTTGAATTGTCTGCGCATTTGGTGAGTTGAATGTACTTAATGTTTTTGTAGATTTAAAATTACATGTGTTAATCATTTTAATCTTATATGTAATTATGAGCTCCTGCTAAATTTGAACTCAATTAATTTAGTTTTTGAACATTAAATTCTAAAATTAATAAACAATATCTTCAACATATTGACCCTGATATTCACTCAGAGATGCGTTGGGAGCGGGTGGGGGGTGGGGATGGGGTCCGATATCGCGCAGGACACCCAGAAGTAAATTCAGCGTCTCTACCATGGGTTTTTAAACTGAGACAGCATATTCAGATTTTACTTACTGGTTTGGCGCCTAATGCGCGGCAGCGGGTGTGATGACCCGCATGACACGATCTCAATGCCAGTATTTAAAGGGTCAATCTGAAGATGCAATTTGGAGGAGTTGGAGTTAGGAAGAAGAGAAGATGTTCAACAATAGATTTAAGACAGGCAAAGCATGTGACACATTTCAATGATGCCTCCCTTGATGTGCTGCTGGGGGCTGAGAGGATCTGCAGAGAGATACTCTTCACCTGAAATGGAAGGAGGAAACCAGCTGGTGAAACCAATAAGACGTGGCTGGAGATGGACCAGGAGGTGAGCAGCAGCAGCGTCGTGCCATGCTCATTGATTCAGTGCACGAAGTGCTTTAATGTCCTAACTAGGTCTGGAAAGGTTATTACAGTGGCACATTCACCTACATCCTCCTGTGCGCATCACTCCACAGCCTCACTCTGCCTTGTTAAGCCTATGCCATCACACAACTCTTCACACCCACTTACCTTGCACAACCACTCATTCTTTACTCTCTATGCACTTCCTCACATCCCCATCTATCCATCCACCAGTCCCACTCACTTTCAACCCTAAGCAATTTCTTGCTTCTTCCTGATGGTTACCCTCACCAAAAGCTTTGCACCCATTGGGTGAACATATGCCATTACAGACAGTCATAGGTCCATTCTTTCCGCCGGTGCAGGAGACAGATCACAGAAAACTAGGAAAAGGGAGAAAACCAGAGATGGTCCTCCACAAATCTGACAACTGGCGAGGAGGAAGCACTGGAGATCAGCGGCATCTTAGCATCCCTGGCCATTGGGGATGGGGAGAGGGGAATTTGGTGAAAAATCAAATACAATCCACACACATATCATGTGATACTCAGTCACCGACCTAAAACATTAACTCTGTTTCTCTCTGCACAAATACTGTCTGCCCTGCTGAGTATTTCCATTTACTGTTTATACCTCAGATTTCCAGCATGCACAGTATTTTACCTTTGTATTCGTGTTTAATTCACTGCACTTCTCTTCGAGGAATGCCCACTTGAAGAAGTTCTACTCAACTCTCTGACAGGATTTACATTTGTCTCTTTTGCCTTGCTCACCTTCATTGCTTTCTGCTTCCTTTCTTGTGTTTCTTTTTTTCTGTCTCTTCAGCAGCACCAACTCACTTTCTTTCAGAGTTGTCCTGGTCTGCGGTTCCATTTCAGCCTTCGCCTCATTCGGCACCTTAACACAAAAAAAATGTTCTTCCTTTCAGGTGTCAGGGACCGCAAGCGTCAACAGCTTTTAGATACCAACGCCCCTCTAGTCCTTTGCTTTCACTTTCCTCTAATGCCATCCCCCCATCCAATCTCACTTTTGCTGTGTTTTCACTATTCCCTCTATTCTTCTCTTCTCTGACCCCAAACAATCCGATCTCAGCAAAGGCTTCAGCTTCATCCTCTAGGGAGTGGTGTGGGGGTTAGGTTCACTTCTGACCTTCTTAGCGGTTCGAATCGCTCCCACTCCCTCGATTCTCGACTTTAGATTTATTTAGGGATGTGACAAAGTGCAGCAGACAACTGGTTTTGGTGCAAGAAATTTTGATTTTATTCAAGAACGAGAATTACAATATTAATGTATTGTCAAACCTTACAATCTCTAAAATAGGGAACACTTTAATACACACACAAGAAGAAATACAGCAGAAGAACACCTCCCACCTCCCAATCCCTATCTCTAGCTAAGTTAGACTCTAGGGCAGCAGGGATAATGCTCACCAATCCTTCCTTTGATAGTTGACGGTGGTCCGCGATTTCGGGATTTGCTGGGTTTTGTAGGTTCTGCTTGCCATACCCGGAATGTCGTAGAGGACTTCTTGCTGCGTTTCCTTCAGTTGGGTTGTGTCCGCTGATGCGGTAGGGCGCGCTTTGGATCTATGGGGTAAGTACCCACTTTCCTCTTGCAGAGGTAGGCTTTTGGGCTACTTTAGGTAAAATTTTACCTGTTTGCAGGTCAGGAACAGATTGTAGAGTGGAAAACTTTCGAATCGCTGCTTTTTCCCCGAGTTGGTTCTTGTCGAAATCTGTTGGTCGCGGGCTCAATATTACCAAGTTGGTTGTTGGTAATGGTTCGTTGATAGTTTCGTGAGGCTCTTGTTGCCGCGATGTGTCTGATGATGTCCGGGGTCACTGAAGACTGACTTTTCTGCCTTGACTGTGATGATCTGTGAATAACTTATTGACTGTAAAACAGGGCTTCAATTATACTTTGAGAGGTCCTTTAATCTGCGTGCCAAATCAAGCCCGGTTCTTTGTTTAATTTTGGCGGGCTCATTAATGGTAACTCGATTAAAAATGCGTCAATTGTTGAAATTATCCTTTGATTTCGAGTCGCAATTGTTAAAGTTAGTTTCTGGTTTCGAGTTGCCTGTCTGGGTCCGAGATTTCTATGCAGGCCGGAAAGGTGATTAGCATTATGCAAGTGTTGAATGGATCCTCTGCTTGGACTGAAACGGTACTTCCTTGAGTCGATTGTTGAAATGTTAATGTCTTCTAGGGGGTAGGTCTGAGGGTAAATAGTTCTCCAGACAATTTGATTAGCTCCAATATCCAAACTGGTTTTACAATGGTTGATCTCACCCCTGGTCTTGCAGCCTTTTTCCTCACAGACCCAACACATGCCTTTTAAAATCCCACACTTGGTTAAAACTCGTAGACTTCTTCCATATGCATTTTAGATCCCAAACCTTCTGTTTAATAGACCCAAATTGAATTTCCTTTAAAGTGAGTCCAAACACTGGTGGGTTTCCACGAATTTTGGAATCTTACAATCCCCTTAATGCATTTCGAGTTCAGCACGCTGCTGAGTTCTTCTTCTGTCGCCATCGCCACCGCACCTACTTCTTTGGCCAGGAAACTTCCCCCCGCGTGCCCCATCCCCACCCCCAGCCAGACAGAAAACCCTTTCTCCCAATGTCAGAATTCTCATTCCATCTGGACCCCTACTTCTGGCCTCTTACCCTCTCTAGATCTTTTCGTTGGGAAGTGCGCAAGTGACATCGACCATCTCAATTTCACTGCTCTCCTCACTTACTGTAACCGACCTCTCTCTGAACTTGCAGCATTATGTTCCCTCAGGTCCAACTCTGACATAGTCATTAAACCTGCTGACAAGGGTGGCACTGCTGTTGTTTGGTGAACAGACCTCTGCTGTGCAGAAGCTGAACGCCAACTCTCCCAACACCTCCTCCTACCTCCACGACCCCACCACCGAACATCCAGCCATCATTTCTCAGACCACCACTGAACTCATCTCCTCTGGACCTCTTCGCCCCATGGTCTCCAACCTCATAGTCTCCTAAGCCTGCACAGCCCACTTCTACCTCCTTCCCAAGCTGCACAACCAGCATTATCCTGGTAGAACTCTCATTTCAAACTGTTCTTGCCCCATGGAGCTTATTTCTTATCTCAACTCAATTTTTTCTCCCCTTGTCCAGTCTGATATGACCTACATCCATAACTCTTTCAAATCCCTCCGCTGCATTAACAGTGTCCAGTTTCCTGGAGCTAACCGACTCCGTTTCACCAAGGATGTCCAGTCCACATCCATCCTCCACCAGGATGGCCTGCAAGCCCTCTGCTCCTTCCTTCAACGGTGGCCCAATGAGTCCCCATCCACCACCAACACCCTCCTCCACCTGGCTGAACTTGTTCTCACATTGCGCAACTTCTTCTTTGATTCCAGTCATTTCCTCCAAATAAAAGATGTCGCTATTGAAGACCATAATGATCCTGCGATTCCTGCCTTTTTGTGAGATACATGGAACATTCTTTGTTCCCGTACTACTCAAGCCCCACCCTCACCTCATTGTCCAATAAATTGATGACTGTATTGGTGACGCGTTCTGCTCAACATTGCTTCAAACTTCGCTTGCCGATGCTGATCGCTTGCACAATCGCACATCTGGTTGTCATATGCCTTATATTGCATCCGATTTCGACTTCATTGGTTGGGTGTGTCACAACCAAATTGGAAAGAGTTATCCATTGTCTCCCAGCAGCCATCCCTTAAATCTGCCTCGAGAACTCAAAACATCAGCTTGGGCTGACACCAGATGAAAGCGTTCTAGCAATTCGCCAAAAATCTGGCACACGCCTCAATAAATCTTTTCTTGTGGTTGCACACCAACTGCATGTTGATTGAGTGGACTCTCTTGCGGTTCATTAATATTCCTGGTTGGTCTGGGGGTGCCCAGATTGGCACGTGTGGGCAGTCGATGATCTCGTGCACCTGTGGGAAGCCAGCCAGAGAAACAAACTCACGAGCCCGCTCATTCCGACTTGCGTCATGACAGGCGAAGTTCATATAATTGCTGGCCCTTGCAAACAACCCATCAGTCTCTTGCCTTATGCATTTGTGCACTGCCGATTTGAAGATCCTGGATATGTCTCCAGCAGAGTCCTGGAAGGATCTGTTGACAAAAAAGTTGAGGGCGGTGGTCTCTTTGACAGCCACTGGTAACACGTGGCCACAAGCTGTAGCAGGGAGAAGGTCTTATTCCAGGAGGCTGCAGTTGTCTGTCACCACCTAACCTGAGCCTCCGGAAGCACTGCTATTCCGACACGTCAAGGAAGCTCAGCCTCTGCCTGTACACCCTGTTTCATGGGTGGTGACTCTGCGAGCTGCATCCCTCTGCTGCTCCCCTCTGTGCTGCCCAGCTGTAGGTCTGTCAACAGCAGGCTGTTGCTACTGCTGATGGCCATCTTGCTCCTCTTCCAAAGTCCAATCGAAGGCAGCCAAGGCGCAACCCATCCTGATCTGATTCTCCAAAATACAGAAAATAAACTCTCAGCAAAAGGACTGCGAACATAGAAACATAGAAAATAGGTGCAGGAGTACGCCATTTGGCCCTTCGAGCCTGCACCACCATTCAATAAGATCATGGCTGATCATTCACCTCAGTACTCCTTTCCTGCTTTGTCTCCATACCCCTTGACCCTGTAGCCATAATGGCCATATCTAATTCCCTCTTGAATACATCCAATCAACTGGCATCAACAAATCTCTGCGGTAGGGAATTCCACAGGTTAATAATATATACTTACTATACAGTACAAATGCACACGGGGCCCATACAAGAGAGAAGGCCATTCTGTGACCAGTAACCGTTATTAGCCAGCACTGAAGTGGAGAAGATGGGTGGAGCTTCCCCTTTTATAACTGAAAGTCCAGGTTAGGAGTGTCTCCCACAAGTTCACCACCTAGTGGCCAGTGTTCTCATGGTGTACAACTTAAGTCAGTTTATACATGGATTGCAATGACAGTTGAATACATGACATCACCTCCCTCCGCCCCCAAAGTCTTATTGGGATCACAGGTTAAGTCTCTCTGGTGGTTTACGCTCCCTTGTAGAGCGCCTGAGTTGGGGCTCCGGTTGTTGGGCGCTGGCCTGATTGCAGTGCCTCAGGCCTGTCCGAACTGCCCACAGTGACTGGGCTCTCCTCCACTTGGTTCCGGTGTTTGGTCAGCTGTGGTGGAGTGAACTCTACATCGTGTTCTTCCTCTGCTTCTTCTATGGGGTTGCTGAACCTCCTTTTTGTTTGATCCACGTGTTTGCGGCAGATTTGTCCATTGGTAAGTTTAACTACCAGAATCTTATTCCCCTCTTTGGCAATCACAGTGCCTGCGAGCCATTTGGGCCATGCAGCGTAGTTGAGGACAAAAACAGGGTCATTGACATCAATACATCGCGCCCGCGCATTCCTGTCATGGTAGTCACATTGTGACTGGCGCCTGCTCGCAACAATTTCTTTCATGGTGGGGTGTATAAGGGATAACCTGGTTTTGAGCATCCTTTTCATTAGCAGCTCTGCGGTTGGAACCCTTGTGAGCGAGTGTGGTCGGGATCTATTGGCCAACAGGAGGCGTGATAAGCGGCTTTGTAGGGAACCCCCTTGGATTCTGAGCATCCCCTGTTTGATTATCTGCACTGGTCATTCCACCTAGGCTTGAACGGTGCCGTTCTGACATGGTTGATACCATTTCCTGCCATGAAGTCCTGGAATTCAATGCTTGTAAAGCACGGGCCATTGTCACTGACCAAGACGTCCGGTAGACCATGGGCGGCGAACATTGCCCGTAGACTTTCTACCGTGGCAGAGTATGTGCTTGTATTGAGAATGTCACACTCGCTCCATTTGGAGTAGGCGTCCACTACAACCAAAAGCATTTTTCCCATGAAAGGACATGGATGCGTGACCATGACTTGGTGGGCCAGGATCAGGGGCTAAGGGGGGCTTCCGTGGGCGCATTGCGCAGCTGGGCATACGTGTTGCACCTGCGAACACAAAGTTCAAGGTCTGCATCTATCCCTGGCCACCAAACGTGTGACCTGGCAATTGCCTTCATCATGACAATGCCCGGGTGCTCATTGTGGAGTTCTCGGATGAACGCCTCTCTGCCCATCTGGGGCATGACTACTCGGTTTCCCCATAGTAGGCAATCGGCCTGAATCGAGAGTTCATCCCTGCGCCTGTGAAATGGTTTAAATTCCTCAGGGCATGCCCCGTACGTGGCTGCCCAGTCCCCATTCACGACACATTTCTTGACTGAAGACAGTAGCGGGTCTCTATTTGTCCAGACTTTAATCTGACGGACTGTCACGGGTGAGCCTTCGCTTTCGAAAGCTTCAACAGCCATGACCATCTCAGCAGCATGCTCGGTTGCCCCCTCGGTGGTGGCTAGTGGGAGCCTGCTGAGTGCATCGGCGCAGTTTTCAGTGCCCGGTCTGTGCCGAATTGTATAGTCATAGGCGGCTAACTTGAGTGCCCACCTCTGTATGTGGGCCGACGCATTTGCATTTGTGGCCTTGTTGTCAGCCAAAAGGGACGTTCGGGGTTTGTGATCTGTCTCCAGCTCAAATTTCCTGCCAAAGAGGTACTGGTGCATTTTTTTTACTGCATATACACATGCAAGCACTTCCTTTTCTACCATCCCGTAGCCCCTTTCTGCCTAGGACAGACTTCTGGAGGCATAAGCTACCGGCTGTAACTGACCCTTGGAATTGACATGCTGCAACACACACCCGACACCATAGGACGACGCATCGCACTTTAACACAAGTTTCTTACATGGGTCATATAGTGTTAACAGATTGTTGGAACATAACAAATTGCGTGCTCTATCAAAAGCTCTTTCCTGGCTGTCCCCCCAGACCCATTCGAGACCTTTGCGTAGGAGCACGTGCAGCGGCTCTAACAGCGTGCTCAATTTGGGAAGAAAGTTAACAAAACAGTTCAGGAGCCCCAGGAACGAACGCAGCTCCGTCGTGTTACGGGGTCTGGGTGCTCTCTGGATCGCTTCCATTTTGGACGTAGTAGGTCTGATCCGTCTGCTGCTACCCTCATCCCTGGGAATTCTACCTCTGGAGCTAGGAAGACGCACTTCGCCTTTTTCAGTCGCAGACCTACCCGGTCCAGTCTGCGTAGCAACTCCTCCAGGTTGTGGAAGTGTTCTTCAGTATTGTGACCCGTGATGAGGATGTCGTCTTGAAAAACCATCGTCCTTGGAAGCTTGAGACTTTCCATGTTTCGTTGAAACATCGCGGCGGCCGAGCGAATCCCGAACGGATATCTGTTGCACTAAACAACCCCTTGTGTGTCGTGATGGTGGTCAGCTTCTTCAACTCACTCGCCATCTCCTGGGTCATGTAAGCTGAGGTCAGGTCCAATTTTGAAAAAAGTTTGCCACCGGATAGCGTCGCAAAGACGTCCTCCGCTCTCGGTAGTGGGTACTGGTCTTGGAGTGACACCCGATTGATGGTGGCCTTGTAATCACCACATATCCTGACTGACCCATCCGCCTTGAGCACCGGCACAATCGGGCTCGCCCAGTCACTGAATTCGACTGGTGAGATGATGCCTTCCCTCAGCAGGCGGTCCAATTCGCCTTCTATCTTTGCCCGCATCACGTACGGCACCGCTCTGGCCTTGTGGTGTACTGGCCTGGTGTCCGGGTTTATGTGAATCACTACCTTGGTCCCCATGAAAGTGCCAATGCCGGGTTGAAATAGTGATTCAAATTTGTCCAGGACCTGTGAGCATGACATTTGCTCCACAGAAGAAATTGCATTGACATCGCCCCATTTCCAGTTCATGACAGCAAGCCAACTGCTCCCCAGCAGTGCGGGACCGTCCCCCGGGACAATCCAGAGTGGCAACCTGTTCTTCGAATCTTTGTGGGTCACGACTACCGTGGCACTGCCTAGCACCAGAATTATCTCCTTTGTATATGTCCGTAGCTGTGCATCAATCGGCAATAATTTTGGCCTCCTGGCCTTGGACGCCCACGAACTGTTTGATACTCATCAGGGACTGGCTGGACCCCGTGTCTAGCTCCATTGATACTGGCATGCCATTGAGGAGCACTTTCATCATTATCGGTGGCGTCCTGGTGTAAGAACTGCATATATGCTCCACATGAACTCGCTGAACTTCAGCTTCCAGCGATTTCCCCCAGTATTCATTTGGCCTCGTAGGGCTTACATTGGGCCCGTTCTCCTCGTACATCAACCTGGCTGCAGGCTTCCTGCACATAAACGCCAAGTGACCGCTGACATTGCAGTTTCTGCAGGTATATTGCTGATACCTGCAAGCTCTGGCTGTGTGTTTGCCTCCACACCTCCAACATGAGCCGTTGTTGGAAACAAAAGGACCATTACCAGTCGATCGTCTCTGACTGTCTCTGTAACTGTCCTTAAACGCACCATTGGCAGATGTTGATGGCCCCATTACTGGACGCATTGTCCCTTGCGATGGCACGAATCGCCATTCAGCTAGCCATTGTCTCTGTTGAATTCCCCCTTTGGGTTTGACTACATGCTCGGGCATGTCCGATTGCCCCTGTCCGCCTGGAGAACTGTGTGCTGTGTTAACAATCTTGACTCCCTGTCCATTTGCTGCATTTAAACAAAGATTTTTGTCAAACATCATTCTGGTCTCTTCCTCCCCTGAGTTAAATGTCTGGGCCATCAAAGCCGTCGTTTCCAGGGTCAAGTCTTTGGTCTCAATCAGTTTCCTGAAACCCCAGCGTGCCCGATGCCATCAATAAAAAAGTCTCGCAGCATCTCCGCTCTGCATGCATCTGGGAACTTACATCGGCTCGCCAGTCGCCGGAGGTCTGTCACGAAGTCAGGAACGCTTTGCCCTTCTCACCGCCGGTGCATGTAAAACCGGTGTCTTGCCATGTGCCTGCTGCTCACCGGTTTAAAGTGTTCCCCGATCAACTTACTGAGCTCTTCAAAAGTCTTGTCTGCCGGCTTCTCTGGCGCTAGAAGGTCCTTCATCAGGGAGTACGTTCTGGATCCACAAACCTGCAGGAGATGAGCCCTGCGTTTGTCGGCCGAACCCTGTGCCAGCCATTCCTTAGTGACGAAACTTTGCTGAATCTCTCAAAAAAATCGTTCCAATCATCACCAACACAGTACCTCTCTTCTGTGCTGCTAGTGGCCATGCTCACGTGGTTTAAATCCCAGTTTCTCGTCACCAATAATATGTCCTTACTATACAGTACAAATGCACACGAGGCCCATACTAGAGAGAAGGTCATTCTGTGACCAGTAATATTTATTAGACAGCACTGAAGTGCTGAAGATGGGTGGAGCTTCCCCTTTTATACCTGAAAGTCCAGGTTAGGAGTGTCTCCCACGTTCACCTAGTGGTCAGTGTTTTCACGGTGTACAACTTAGGTCAGTTTATACATGGATTGCAATGGCAGTTGTATACATGACAGTTAACATCTCTGCGTGAAGATGTTTCTCCTCATCTCAGTCCTAAATGGCTTACCCCTTATCCTTAGACCATGTCCCCTGGTTCGGGACTTTCCCAACATTGGGAACATTCTTCCTGCATCTGACCTGTCCAGTCCCGTCAGAATTTTATATGTTTCTATGAGATCCCCTCTCATCCTTCTAAACTCCAGTGAATACAGGCTCAGTCGATCCAGTCTCTCCTCATATGTCAGTCCTGCCATCCCGGGAATCAGTCAGGTGAACCTTCGCTGCACTCCCTCAATAGAAAGAACGTCCTTCCTCAGATTAGGAGACCAAAACTGAACACAATATTCCAGGTGAGGCCTCACTAAGGTCCTGTACAACTGCAGTAAGACATCCCTGCTCCTATACTCAAATCCCCTAACTATGAAGGCCAACATACCATTTGCATTCTTCACCACCTGCTGTACCTGCATGCCAACTTTCAATGACTGATGTACCATGACACCCAGGTCTCATTGCACCTCCCCTTTTCCTAATCTGCCGCCATTCAGATAATATTCTGCCTTCGTGTTTTTCCCCCGAAGTGGATAACCTCACATTTATCCACATTATACTGCATCTGCCATGCATTTGCCCACTCACCTAACCTGTCCAAGTCACCCTGCAGCCTTTTCGTGTCTTCCTCACAGCTCACACCACCTCCCAGCTTAGTGTCATCTGCAAACTTGGAGATATTACACTCAATTCCCTCATCCAAATCATTAATGTATATTGTAAATAGCTGGGGTCCCAGCACTGAGCCCTGTAGCACTCCACTAGTCACTGCCTGCCATTCTGAAAAGGACTCGTTTATCCCAACTCTCTGCTTCCTGTCTGCCAACCAGTTCTCTATCCACGTCAATACATTACCCCAATACCATGTGCTTTAATTTTGCTCTCTCCCTCCTTTCTTAAAAAGTGATGTTACATTAGTTACCCTCCAGTCCATTGGAACCGATCCAGAGTCGATAGACTGTTCGAAAATGAACACCAATACATTCACTATTTCTAGGGCTACCCCCTTAAGTACTCTGGGATGCAGACTATCAGACCCTGGGGATTTATCGGCCTTCAATCCCATCAATTTCCCTAACACAATTTCCCACCTAATAAGGATTTCCTTCAGTTCCTCCTGCTCACTAGACCCTCGGTCCCCTAGTATTTCCGGAAGATTATTCGTATCTTCCTTTGTGAAGACAGAACCAAAGTATTTGTTTAATTGGTCCGCCATTTCTTTGTTCCCCATTATAAATTCAGCTGAATCTGACTGCAAGGGACCTACGTTTGTTTTCACTAATCTTTTTCTCTTCACACATCTATAGAAGCTTTTGCAGTCAGTTTTTATGTTGCCAGCAAGCTTCCTCTCATACTCTATTTTCCCCCTCCTAATTAAATACTTTGTCCTCCTCTGCTGTATTGCAAAATTCTCCAGTCCTCAGGTTTGCTGCTTTTTCTGGACAATTTATATGTCTCTTCCTTGGTTTTAACACTATCCTTAATTTCCCTTGTTAGCCATGGTTGAGCCAGCTTCCCGTTTTATTTTTACTCCAGACAGGGATGTACAAGTGTTGAAGTTCATCCATGTGATCTTTAAATGTTTGCCATTGCCTATCCACCGTCAACCCTTTAAGTATCACTCGCCAGTCTATTCTCGCCAATTCACGTCTCATACCATCGAAGTTACCTTTCCTTAAGTTCAGGACTCTAGTCTCTGAATTAACTGTGTCACTCTCCATCTTAATAAAGAATTCTACCATATTATGGTCACTCTTCCCCAAGGGGCCTCGCACAACAAGATTGTTAATTAGTTCTTCCTCATTACACATCACCCAGTTTAAGATAGCCAGCCCTCTAGTTGGTTCCTCGACATATTGGTCTAGGAAACCATCCCTAATACACTCCAGGAAATCCTCTTCCACCGCATTGCTACCAGTTTGGTTAGCCCAATCAATATGTATGGAACAAACCCTTTCCCACTGGTCAGTCGTAAAGCATCTAAGCAAGGAGGTTTTCCTGTGCTGAATGATATATACTTTAATTCAAGGAGTATAACGAATAAGGCGGATGAGTTGAGACCACAGGTAGACACTTGGGAGTATGACTTTATAGCCATTACAGAAACATGGCTGAAAGAGGGGCAGGTTTGACAGATCAATATTCCTGGCTACAGGATTTTTAGACAAGATAGAGAGGGGGTAAACAATGTGGCGGGTCGGGGGGGCGTTGCGGTACTGATTATAGATACTATTACAGCGGTGAGGAGGGATGATATGTTGGAGGGATCATCAAATGAGGCCATATGGGTCGAATTGAAAAAAAAAGAGGCGCTCACACTTCTGGGCATGTATTATAGACCCCCAAATAGTGGGAGGAAGATAGAGGAGCAAATATGTAGGCAAATTGCTGTGAAGTCTAAAAACCAGAGGGTAGTAATAGTAGGGGATTTTAACTATCCAAATATTGATTGGGACAAATTTAGTGTGAAGGTTATAGAGGGTGCGGAATTCTTGAAATGCATTCAAGCAAACTTTTTTCATCAGTATGTAGCAAGCCCAACACGAGAGGAGGCGGTCTTGGATTTAGTTTGGGGGAATAAGGCTGGGCAGGTTGAAGGGGTATTAGTGGGAGAGCACTTGGGTACCAGTAACCATAATTCAGTCAGATTTAAATTGGTTATGGATAAGAACAAGAATACCTGGAATAAAAGTTCCGAATTGGGGAAAAGATAATTTTGCCAAATTAAGGAGTGATTTGGCCAAAGTGGACTGGAAACAGCTACTTGTGGGTAAATCAGTGTCGGAACAGTGGGAGGCATTCAAGGAGGAGATCTGGAAGGCTCAGGCCAAACATGTGCCCTTAAAGAAAAAGGCTGGGAAAAATAATTCTAGAGCCCCCTGGATGTCTAGGGACTTACAGGCGAGGATTAAGAAAAAAAAAGGATACTTCTGTCATACACCAATATCTAAATACTTTAGAATCTTTAGAGGAATATAGAAAGTTAAGAGGCAAAATTTTAAAGGATATTAGGAATGCTCAGAGAGAGCACGAGAAATTCTTGGCCAGTAAAATTAAGAAAAACCCGAAGATGTTCGAAAATACATAAAGAGTAAGAGGGTAATAAAGAAAGGATAGGGCCTATTAGAGACCATGAGGGTACCTTTGTGTGGAGGTGGAAGATGGTGGTAGGGTTTTTAACGAATACTTTGCATCTGTTTTCACAAAGGAAAGGGGTAATGCAGATACTGCTATCGAGGAGGAGTGTGATATTCTGGATGGAATAAATATAGTGAGAGAGGAAGTATTAAGGAGTTTAGCAGCTTTGAAAGTAGATAAGTCCCCAGGCCGGATGAATTGCATCCCAGGTTGTTGAGCAAAGTAAAGGAGGAAATAGCAGAGGCCTTGACCATCATTTTCTAGTCCTCTTTGGATCTGCGCATGCTGACGGAGGATTGGAGGACTGCTGAAGTAGTACCCTGTTTAAGAAGGGAAAAAGGGATAGGCCAAGTAATTGCAGGCCTGTCAGCCTAACCTCAGTGGTAGGAAAATTATTAGAAAAAATCCTGAAAGACAGGATAAATCTGCATTTGGAAAGGCAAGGATTAATTAGGGACAGTCAGCATGGATTTGTTAAGGGACGATCATGTTTGACTAACCTGATTGAATTTTTTGAGGAGGAACTAAGAAGGTTGCTGAGGGTAGTGCATAAGATGTAGTATATATGGACTTTAGCAAGGCTTTTGATAAGGTCCCACATGGTAGACTGGTCATGAAGGTTAACTCCCATGGGATACAGGGCAAAATGGCAATTTGGATCCAAAATTGGCTTGGAGGTAGGAAGCAAAGAATAATAATTGATGGATGTTTTTGTGACTGGAAGGGTGTTTCCACTGGGGTTCCGCAGGGCCCAGTACTGGATCCCATGCTTTTTGTGGTATATATCAACGATTTAGATTTGAATATAGGGAGCATGATTAAGAAGTTTGCAGACGACACTAAAATTGGCTTTGTGGTTGATAATGAAGAGGAAAGTCATGGGCTGCAGGAAGATATCAATCTACTGGTCAGGTGGGCAGAGCAGTGGCAAATGGAATTTAATTCAGAGAAGTGTGAGGTGATACACTTTGGGAGGGCTCATAAGGAAAGGGTATACACATTAAGCGGTAGGCCACTTAATAGAGTAGATGAACAAAGGGACCTTGGAGTGCTTGTCCACAGATCCCTGAAAGTAGCAGGCCAGGTGGATAAGGTGTTTAAGAAGGCATACGGAATGCTTGTCTTTATTGGCTGAGGCAGAGAATATAAGAATAGGGAGGTTATTCTTAAATTGTATAATACGTTGGTTAGGCCACAGCTGGAATACCACTTGCAGTTCTGGTCACCGTATTATAGGAAGGACATGATTGCACTAGAGAGGGTGTAGGGTAGATTTACTAGGATGCTGCCTGGAATGGAGAATCTTAGTTATGAGGACAGATTGGATAGGCTGGGTTTGTTCTCATTGGAATAGAGGAGGTTGAGAGGAGACCTCATCGAGGTGTACAAAATATTGAGGGTCCTGGACATAGTGGATAGTAAAGGTCTACTTCCATTGGTGGAGGCGTCTATTACGAGGGTGCATAGTTTTAAGATGGTTGGTGGAAGGTTTAGAGGGGATTTGAGGGGGGCTTCTTTACGCAGAGGGTTGTGGGGATCTGGAACTCGCTGCCTGGAACAGTGGTGGATGCAGAAACCCTCACCACTTTTAAGAGATAGTTGGATGGCACTTAAAGTGCAGTAACTTGCAGGGTTATGGACCAAGAGCTGGTAATTGGGATTAGACTGGATGACCTTTTGTTGGGCTGCGCAGATATAATGGTAAGTACAGCAGGGAATAGAATATGGCCAGAGTCGGAGAGGAATTTTCCCAGATTTTTTCTCCCTAAATTGGCCTGGGTTTTTATCTGGTTTTTGCCTCTCCCAGGAGATCACATGGTTCCGGTTGGGGTGGAGTGTAGATGTTTTCAGTATAAGGGGTGTCGCAGTTGTGTGAGGCGGACTGGTTGGGATGGGTGCTCTTTGCCCTTCCGTCGTTGTTCATAGGTTTATATGTAACCTTTAGGGCTGCTGACTAAGGGCCGTGCGGCTCTTTGTCAGCCGGCACAGACACAATGGGCCGAAATGTCCTCCTACTGCGCTGTAAATTTCTATGTTTCTAATGATTATTTATTGCAGTAGTTAACTGACTTTTATGAATCCCATGAATTGCCCTTGTGTTCATGCCTTGGTTTCAATGGCAAGTTTCAGGTCGTCCTGGAACCCTGAGGATGTGCCATTACATTTGAAACTAGGTTGAAATATTGCTGCAATTGACCAATTAGCATATTTGTTCGCTAACCCGCCTCTTCCAGCCCAACAAGTCCCCGTTAAACCCAAAGGTCGGCGTGTTGGAGCCAGCTTTGTGACGCGATCACATTTTTGCCAATCTTGATCGAAACACCCGCACCTCAACCCATATGCTCTTCAACGTTAAAATTCCCCCCATGGTCTCACCTTGTAGATAGTGTTTCTTATTGTTGTAACGTATTACCTTCCTTTCTCCAAATAAACAATGTCCTATTCAAGTTCAATAATACAATTGGGGATTCTTCATCTAGGTTGAAACCATAATTTAGCGATGGGCTCTGCAGCATCTCGTAGCCTCTCCACTTCTCCTGACACTGTCCATGACGTGTCTGCTGCAATTCAGAACCTTCTTTTGTCCTCACAAGTATCTTCTCATAATTCACAAATTCCTCGTGTATATCATCCTCCAACAAGCATATTGATTCCACTTTAAATATGCCAGCAGTTTATCTTCAGCAGGTCGGAATGCTATTATCACTATCACAGGAATCAGTCGCAAAACAATGTCACTTTGCTTGCAAGGCTTCCTGGCATAACAACTCCAATCTGAATCTTGGCACCTTACACCAAACCATATTCCCATCTGATTTCCAGATTTTCAGTCCTTTGTCTAATCTACAATTTGGTATCCAATTGTCTTCTAATACCATTTAACCCCGTTTTGAATCTGATTAAAGTAGAAACCCTCCATACATAATTGTCTTTGAGATCAATTGTTCTCAATGATCTTTGTTGTTCTGAAAGATTGCCATTATCCTGAACCTGTCTTAATCTTTCTACCGTTCCTTTTATTAAAACCAGTGATGCTCCTTGTTCTGATATAACATCCCAGTCTGCCTCTTCATTCCTTTAAGTAATCCCTCTAATTGCTTGTGCATTGTTTTATCATGTTCCCATTGTCTCTCTGTGAGTTCACATAAATATCCACCCGTAATTGTGTTTATTAAAAGTGTTCAATTTGTCGAAGTACTTTATGATAAAACTCTACATACATTCAGTTACATAATTCAGATAATGAATGATAAAGGAGGAAAGATTTAACAGCGTTTCCAATCGTAAACCGTTATAAAACGTTTCATGTGTTCGCGCCACTATGATCATTCACGGGTCCTTTATAAACACGGTTAGCATCTTTTCCTGCACCTCCCATTTTAAAGTATTAATTGCAGTCCTTTCAGTTTTAGATCAAGTCTACATTGACTACACTCAGGCATGTGCGCAGGGAAATACCCATTGTAGCCTCAGGTCAGTGCAGAAATATGGAAAATTCAAAAGTTCTTATATCTCATTGCTTCTTATGCGTGTCTGTTTTGGATCAATAAAAATAGACCCAGGTTCGGGATCTGGATGAATGTTAAATAAGAGACAAGACAAATGAAGTAAAGAATAAAACACCGTTCACTGAGAGAAAAGAAACATTAATAATACAGTTTACGAAGAAAAGAGAAGTATGATAAGATGCAGCAACACTCACGGCCTTCTGCCCGTCGGGAACTCCACAAGCGACGGCTGGTCTGGAGCATTGGGGGTCCCGGCACCGCTCGCGAATCACAATCCAAGGTGAAGTTCAAAGAGCTACGGGACAGTGCTGTACCTTTATACTATCAAATGAACATACTATTGAACAAAACATAGGTGCATGTGGCTTATGGCCAACTCCTAATCTGTAAGGCCCCAGGTGCATGTCCACAAAGCATGAGACCTCGAGCCGTGAACCGTCTCATAACAAGCTGGTGTGCGTCTCAAGGTCACTTTCTCTCTCTTTCTATCCATGAAGCATGGAGCAGAGACACACTGTGAATGATTAAATATCATAATTAACCCTACGTGAGTAATCCCATACAATACAGTGTCGTCATACGGAATCCCCTCTGTGTCAATGTTTTGGCATCTAAGGTGTCAGTCATACTGTTTCCTACTGTTGTCAGTCTTTCATTAAAGAATGACACATCCACATCTACGTGCAGGTCTTGACCAGAGATGATGCAAGAATCAACGGCCGCAAAACTCAGTGCCGTGGCACCCCTTGTTTGAGTGCTACGAGTACCGTTTAGGTACCAAAATTGCATCCGCAGTGGGCGCACACACTCCTGCAGCTTGCATTGTCAGATGCCACCTTGGGTAAGGTGTGGCCCGCGCACAGGGAGCGACTGCCAGAAATATGCAGAGTAGGCAGATCATGACATCAATCAGTGTGTAATGCTGATTTGACGCCAACATTTTGGAACTCAACACTCCAGCTTATGCCCTCTTTTAAACTCGCAAAGCTGACTGCCTCTCTAAAACTCGTGCAGCCGAACACGGGTGCAGCAGCAGGAAGCGTTATTTAAAGGGATAATCAACTTACTACAGGTTAGTTACTGACTGATTTCGACTGGCTGTAGCCCCATTTGTAGAAGTGTTTGGTGCTTTCTGGAGTTGTTTAAAGTTCGTAAAGCTGAAGGACTTTGTCCTGTGATCAAGGATTCTGCTTTCTCCCAGACACGGGTGCAGTAGTAGGCATCCCACTTACCCTACAGCATGAAAGGGAGAATGAACAGAGGTGACACAGAGCAGGACAAGCTGCTGGAAGAGTGAGAAGGAGGAGGGGTGAAGGGCTCTCAGCAAGAGGCCATATCCACCCAGCGTGTTCAGGGAACAATACGTTTTTTCTCATTTTATTTTTCTGTGCTGTGGTTATTTCCATGGTATTCTGGTCCCTCTGAGCATGATTCCCATTTGGTGCTGCAAATGTTCTCCTGGCCAGCCTCCCATCTGTCACCATCAATAAAATTGAGCTCATTCAAAACTCTTCTGCGCGTATCCTAACACGCAGCAAGTCGCCTTTACCCATCACCTCTGTGCTCGTTGACATCCATTGGCTCATGGTCCACCGGGGCTAGAAATTCCGTGGCTAACTTTTAAAAAGTAGCGGCAGGCGCTCTTGACTCTCTCCTGCCGGGAAATTCAGGTTGAGTGCTTCAAGAGGGAAGTGGAGTACCAACTCAAGCGCTAACCACTTCTCTTAGGTCGCTAAAGTCTGAGAACGGGGCGGTAGTGACAGAGTGTTGAAGAATTTGCAGCGCATTACTAATGGCATCAGAGGCGGCTTCTCTTGCTTAAAGGGAAGCGCCACAGATGGTGCATAACCTCCTTGTCGGTAGTTTGGCTTTGCAACGTGACCTGCGCGACTGCTATTACAGCCACAAACACTCTCACAAAGTGGAGGGCTTGGACATCTTGCAGCAACGAAACATGAAAACTTTGAGCAGATACCAGACTGGTGCAAATAATGAAGGTTGGCCTACCTGAATACCATTCCCTTTAATTAGCACTCCCCAAGCAGGCAAATGAGGTGATAACACTTCCTCTTCCTGTTGTTGTTGATGCCCGATGGTACAGCAGAGGGCAGGAGGAAATTTCACATCCGGGGCGGTAACAGGGCGCTGCGCACTTTGTAAAGTCAGGATCTGCGAGGTGCTAAAGGCCCAAGTGGTAAGCGATCGCGCCAGCGTTAAAGCAGCACTGAAGTTCGCGGATATCTAACCCCTTAGAACACCGTTACTGCCCTCCGCTGCCACCTAGGCGCTAATGGAAGGTGCTAAGTGACGGAATTTCGCCCCCCTCAATTTTAAAATTATCATCCTAATGTTGAAATTCCTCCATGACCTCACACCTTCCTATCTGAACTCGGCAGTGTGAGCACTGTGAGTGCTCCTAACCCAGGAGGGTGAGCCCTGTCTGTTCTCTGAAAGCAGTCGTGTTAGTAGACTGCTTAATTATCTGAGGATTTGCGAATGAACCTGAACACTTTGCAATCATCAACTAACATCTCCGCTTCTGACGTTATGATGAGAGAAGATCATTGATGAAGAAGCTGAAATTGGTGAGCCTAGGACACTGCCCTGAGGAACTCCAGTAGCAATGTCCTGGGGTTGAGATGATTGGCCTCCAACAATCACAACCATATCCCTTAGTGTTAGGTATGAACCCAACAAGTGGAGAGTTTTTCCCTTGGTTCCCATTCATAGAATCATGCATTTACAGCACGGAAGGAGGCCATTTTGGCCCATTGTGTCTGTGCCGGCCGACCAAGAGCTATCCAGCCTAATCCCACTTTCCAGCTCTTGGTCCGTAGCCATATAGGTTATGGCACTTTAAGTGCACATCCAAGTATCTATTAAATGTGGTGAGGGTACCTGCCTCTACCACCCTTTTAGGCAGTGAGTTCCAGACCCCCACCACGCTCTGGGTGAAGAAATCTCTCCTCATATCTCTTCTAAACCTCCCCCCAGTTACTTTAAATCTATGCCGCCTGGTTTTTGACCCTTCTGTTAAGGGAAACAGGTCCTTCCTATTTACTCTATCCAGGCCCCTCATAATTTTATACACTTCAATCAGGTCTCCCCTCAGCCTCCTTGGTTCCAAAGAAAACAGACCCAGCATCTCCAATCTTCCCTCACAGTCAAAATTCTCCAGTCCAGCCAACATTCTTGTAAATCTCCTCTGCACCCCTTCCAGTGCAATCACATTTTTCCTGTAATGTGGTGGCCAGAACTGCACACAGTACTCCCGCTATGGCCTGACCGGTGTTTTATACAATTCAAGCATAACCGCCTTGCTCTTGTATTCTATCCCTCAACTAATAAATGCAAGTATTCCATATGTCTTCTTAACCACCTTATCTACCTGGCCTGCTACCTTTAGGGATCTGTGGACCTGCACTCCAAGATCCCTTTGTTCCTCTACACTTTTCAGTGTCGCACCATTTAATGTGTATTCCCTTGCCTTTTTAGACCTCCCCAAATGCATTACCTCACACTTATCCAGATTGAATTCCATTTTTCACTGTTCTGCCCACCTGACCAGTACATTGATATCTTCCTCCAGTCCGCATCTTTCTTCTTCATTATCAACCACATAGTCTATTTTAGTGTAATCTGCAAACTTCTTAATCATACTCCCAACATTTAGTTGCAAGTCATTGATATATACCACAAAAAGCAAGGGACCCAACACTGAGCCCTGTGGAACCCCACTGGAAAAGGCCTTCCAATCACAAAAACACCCATCATCAATTACTCTTTGTTTCCGGCCACTGAGTCAATTTTGGATCCAACTTGCCACTTTGCCCTGGATCCATTGAGCTATTACTTTCGTGACCAGTATGCCACAAGGGACCTCAATTTTATTAGGGCTCCTTGATGCCACACTCAGTCAAGTGCTGACTTGATGTCAAGGGCAGTCATTTTCTGGAATTCAGCTCTTTTGTTCAAATTTGGACCAAGACTATAATGAGCCAAGTGTTCCTGATGGAACCCAAATTGAGCATCGGAAAACAAACTCCAACGTGAACCTCAGCGAGGAACAGTGTGTCAGACGTCTGTGTTTCATTGGGACGTACTCACTGAAATCTGCCACCTGCTGCAGCCACAATTGCAACCTCAGAGCGGGGCAAAGACTGCATGGCCAGTGTCTGTGAAGGTGACCGTGACCATGAACTTCTCCCAGTATACCATCCATTGTTGCATAAGGGAGGTAACTGAGGCTCTGTATTCCAAGAGAGCTGAATACATCTCATACTCTCTGGTCAGGGAGCAGCAGACGGAATGAGCATGCGGCGTCATGATATTGCAAGCTTCCCCATGGTGCGGGGTGGCATTGACTGCATGCACATGGCTTTGCGGGCACCGTGTCTAAACTCTGAGACCTACTGCAACCGAAAAGGATTCCATTCCCTCAAAATCCAGCTGGTGTACATTCAGCAAATCATGCAGGTGAATGCCCGGTATGCTGGCAGCAGTCATGATGCCTTCATTCTGTGGCAGTCCATTGTGCCAGCTGCATTTGAGCCACCACGACAAGCCAGAGGGTGGCTACTTGGTAACAAGGGCTGTCTGTTAACAGCGTGGCTCATGACTCCGATGTGGAACCCACGCACACGAGGGAAGCATGCATACAATGCTGCCATACAAAATATGATTGAGCAGACCATTAGCATGCTGAAGCAATCCTTCTGCTGCCTGGACCACTCTGGAGAAGCCCTGCAGTACTCAGCAGAGCGGGTATCAAGATTTGTGGTGGTCTGCTGCATGCTGCACAACTTCGCCATCATGAGGGCACAGCCCTTGCCACCAGCTATACAATGACCTGTTGAGCAGCAGGAGAAGGAGAAGGAGCAGGTGGAGGAACAGGATGCGGAGGAGATGGGGAAGGAAGAGGAGAAGGAACTTGAAGGAAGGAGACTACCTAGACAGGCCCTTTCTGGCCAGACTGTCTGTGACCACCTCCTCCAAATGCAATACCAGTAACACAATCCCAATTCCGCATTCACCAACAGTCCTACACTTCACCTTCCCTCTGTCACTGACTATCACAGCGTCTGCTTCGCCACAATTCAAAAATAAAAGCCAACACAAAATAAACATTCCAAAACAAATGTACAAGTCAAACCATGCCAGATTGCATACAATTGTCAACTAATCACCCTTGTGCATTCCCTGAGTGCCTGTCTTCTGTGTGTCTTTGCATGACCTAGTGCTGCTACACAGTGCTACCCCCAGTGGCTGCAGCATGTCTGATGGAAGGCTGCTGACTTTCAGTGGGGGAGATTGCAGATGCCCTTGGAAAACAACCTTGTGCAGCTCTGGGCCTTGAAGGCCTGGCTTTGGCTGTACAATCTCAGCATGGCTGCATCAGCCTGACTGGCTGACAGGCAACAGCAATGGCACTGGCAGAGAACATAAAAACATAAGAACATAAGAATTAAGAACAGGAGTAGGCCATCTAGCCCCTCGAGCCTGCTCCGCCATTCAATAAGATCATGGCTGATCTGGCCGTGGACTCAGCTCCACTCACCCGCCCGCTCCCCGTAACCCTTAATTCCCTTATTGGTTAAAAATCTATCTATCTGTGACTTGAATACATTCAATGAGCTAGTCTCAACTGCTTCCTTGGGCAGAGAATTCCACAGATTCACAACCCTCTGGGAGAAGAAATTCCTTCTCAACTCGGTTTTAAATTGGCTCCCCCGTATTTTGAGGCTGTGCCCCCTAGTTTTAGTCTCCCCGACCAGTGGAAACAACCTCTCTGCCTCTATCTTGTCTATCCCTTTCATTATTTTAAATGTTTCTATAAGATCACCACTCATCCTGCTGAACTCCAACGAGTAAAGACCCAGTCTACTCAATCTATCATCATAAGGTAACCCTCTCAACTCTAGAATCAGCCTCGTGAATCGTCTCTGTAACCCCTCCAAAGCCAGTATATCCTTCCTTAAGTAAGGTGACCAAAACTGCACGCAGTACTCCAGGTGCGGCCTCACCAATACCCTATACAGTTGCAGCAGGGCCTCCCTGCTTTTGTACTCCATCCCTCTCGCAATGAAGGCCAACATTCCATTCGCCTTCCTGATTACCTGCTGCACCTGCAAACTAACTTTTTGGGATTCATGCACAAGGACCCCCAGGTCCCTCTGCACCGCAGCATGTTGTAATTTCTCCCCATTCAAATAATATTCCCTTTTACTGTTTTTTTTCAAAAGGTGGATGACCTCACACTTTCCAACATTATATTCCATCTGCCAAACCTTAGTCCATTCGCTTAACCTATCCAAATCTCTTTGCAGCCTCTCTGTGTCCTCCACACAACCCACTTTCCCACTAATCTTTGTGTCATCTGCAAATGTTGTTACACTACACTCTGTCCCCTCTTCCAGGTCATCTATGTATATTGTAAACAGTTGTGGTCCCAGCACCGATCCCTGTGGCACATCACTAACCACCAATTTCCAACCCGAAAAGGACCCATTTATCCCGACTCTCTGCTTTCTGTTAGCCAGCCAATTCTCGATCCATGCTAATACATTTCCTCTGACTCCGCGTACCTTTATCTTCTGCAGTAACATTTTGTGTGGCACCTTATCGAATGCCTTTTGGAAATCTAAATACACCACATCCATCGGTACACCTCTATCCACCATGCTCGTTATATCCTCAAAAAATCCAGTAAATTAGTTAAACATGATTTCCCCTTCATGAATCCATGCTGCGTCTGCTTGATTGCACTATTCCTATCTAGATGTCCCGCTATTTCTTCCTTAATGATAGCTTCAAGCATTTTCCCCACAACAGATGTTAAACTAACCGGCCTATAGTTACCTGCCTTTTGTCTGTCCCCTTTTTTAAACAGAGGCATTACATTAGTTGCTTTCCAATCCGCTGGTATCTCCCCAGAGTCCAAAGAATTTTGGTAGATTATAACGAATGCATCTGCTATAACTTCCGCCATCTCTTTTAATACCCTGGGATGCATTTCATCAGGACCAGGGGACTTGTCTACCTTGAGTCCCATTAGCCTGTCCAGCACTACCCTCCTAGTGATAGTGATTATCTCAAGGTCCTCCCTTCCCACATACCTGTGACCAGAATTTTTGGCATGGTTTTTGTGTCTTCCACTGTGAAGACCGAAGCAAAATAATTGTTTAAGGTCTCAGCCATTTCCACATTTCCCATTATTAAATCCCCCTTCTCATCTTCTAAGGGACCAACATTTACTTTCGTAACTCTTTTCCGTTTTATATATCTGTTAAAGCTTTTACTATCTGTTTTTATGTTGTGCGCAAGTTTACCTTCGTAATCTATCTTTCCTTTCTTTATTGCTTTCTTAGTCATTCTTTGCTGTCGTTTAAAATTTTCCCAATCTTCTAGTTTCCCACTAACCTTGGCCACCTTATACACATTGGTTTTTAATTTGATACTCTCCTTTATTTCCTTGGTTATCCACGGCTGGAGTGCCAGTGGTGGGAGGAGAAATGCTGTCATCCTGAGAGAACAGTTCTTGCTCCACAGAGCGACTGGCACTCCCCCGGCACGGCACCTCAGCAATCCTAGCAATCTGTTGGAGGGCAGTTTGCTGGACTGCTGTGAAACCCTGAAAGCCCCTTTGAACACTGGTATCCGCAGCTATCTGAGCTTGCATGACAGAAGTCTGGCTTCTGCTTGTGCTGCATCAGACACTGCATCGTGGTTGGTTGCACATCTGTGCTAATGGAGTTGACCACCACTCCCATGCTGGAAAGGATGGGCTACAAGCTCTGCAAAAGACCAGTGCAAAGTTGGTGCCGGATTTGAAAATATTGATGCGAATTTATAATTGAGTCGTTGCTGGTGGTGAAAGGGTGGCGAGACGAGAAAAGCTAGCTCTCCTTTGAGCAGAGAAGGAGAGATTTGATAGAGGTGTTCAGATTTGAAATTTTCATTAAGAAGAAACCTTTCTCAGGGGTATAATGATCGGCAAGCAGAGGACACAGATTTGAGGTAATTAGCCGGTTTGAGATGTCCCTCGATCTGGTAACATTCCATAGTGGACTCTCGATCTTGCTTACAAAGGATTTTATCTGTCCCCCTAATAATAGAATCCCCTACAACTACTATATTACGCTTCCTCTCCTCGTCCTCCTCCCCCTTTGGACTACTTCCTGCTCCAAAGTGCCACGGTCCACATTCTGGTTGTTCTGCCGACAGTCTTTATCCTTATCCTCACAGGTAGCAAGTACATTAGTTTCTGTGGATCCTCATTCCCTTTCTTATCTGGGTTCCCCTTACTCTGCACAGTATCAGTCACACCAATCCCATTCTGATCCTGTACCTTTCTACAAGATGTGACTGAAATCTGGAGAAAACTGTCCAGATACTCTTCCCCCTCCCTTATGTATCGCAATGTCTCCAACTCGTACTCCAGCTCAATGACTCTGAGCCAGAAAGATTCGAGACGGAGACATCTCCTGCAGACATGTTCGCTTGGGACAGTCTCGCCCTGTCCACAAACTCCCATATACTGCAGTCCAGACACACCACCTGCTCTGCCATATCTTAGTCTAACCTTATTTTATTTACTTAATTAGTTTTAAGTTTTATTCAATGATTATTTATAGTTATATTCATTAGATTAGTTAAATTATTCATTTAATAAAGTGCGTTATAGTTTCCCGTCCTCAGTTCAAACCACTGTCCTAGCTTACAGAGAGGAAAAAACATTAATACTCATGAACCAATCACCCTCCCAGTTATCCTGTGAAGTCACTCCTTGTTTTTTGGTTGTTTTTGAATTTGTCAGATTTCTACTGCCTCGGGTGTTGCCGACTCCTCGCAGGTCCGTGCTGTCCTGAACTCCCGCTGTATTTATCCGCCTCGGGTGCTGCTGACTCCTGTGACCATGGATTTCTAAAGGAAGATGCTGTTTAACCAACTTTATTTAATTCTTTGCAGAAGTAATAGAAAGTGTAGACAAGGGCAATGCAGTGGATGTGATGGACATGAACGTTCAATAAGGTGCCACATAAGAGAATCATGACAAAGATCAGGGTGTGTGGAGTCAGGGGCAGGGAGCAGAATGGATGGAAAGATGGCTACAAAACAGAAAACAGAATGGGAGTTAGAGGAACATTCTCAAATTGGCAGGGAGTGATGTCCCGCAGTGTATCTGCTGACCATTCGTGGTCACAGCACGGATTCCTAGGGGACACCACTTCCTGCCACAAGTCCCTTCTACTGATAAAAATGTAAAAGTCAGAACTAAAGTTGCTGTTATCTTCTGCATTGTGTTTTTATTTTGTATAAGAGTGTGTCTATTTGGAATTACTTTACACGAAAATTTATATTTTTAATATGTGATAATATGACTGCAAAAAAATTTCAAATAGAATCTTTAATGCATAAAAGTCTGACAGCACTTCGTAGAGTGAAAATTAAAAGTCTGACATTCCACAAGTACAAGATTCTACCGATCACGTGGACTTTTCCATTCATGCACCTATATAAGCAGTAGTTTCCCTTTTAACAACAGAGAGTTATATCTACCTTAAAGTAACAGGGTCAAACTGTTAATCCACACATAGCCATAAATGTGCCTCAAGAGATAACAATGGCCCAGAAATCCCGGTCGGCTGCTTCCCGCGGCTGATCGGGTAAAAACTTTAAAAAGTAGCGCACTTACCTGAAGCTGCTGCGCCCACGCAAATTCACGGTCCTGAGGCCTCCACTGACTGCGCGTCGCAGCGCGTGCATGTCCGTAAGTTGGAGTTCCCATTATTATGAATGAGAACCCCACGCCCCCCCCAAACACACAAAACATTAATAACAAAGACATTACATGTTTAATATTAATTTAAATTAAAGTTATTAATGTATAATTCAAAATATATATTTTTCTGATTTTTTTTTAAGTTTCTTTAATTATGCTTTAAAATAAATTTTACGACTGGGCAGGGATTTTAAAAATAA
This sequence comes from Pristiophorus japonicus, assembly GCF_044704955.1. Lineage (NCBI taxonomy): Eukaryota > Metazoa > Chordata > Chondrichthyes > Pristiophoridae > Pristiophorus > Pristiophorus japonicus. Next base: position 89,458 of record NW_027254334.1, read on the forward strand.
AATTTGTCTTTTTAATTTTATTTTTGATGTTTTAAGTGTGTTTTAAAACTCTTACCCATGAAAAAGTAAGCTATGCGCCTGCTTTTATCAGGCGCAAGAGTTTTCAGGACATTTACTGGGCAAGAGATGGGTAAATACCTCAATCTTGCCCATGCAAAGATCCCGGCTGCCGAGATATCTAAGATCTGTCAAGCTCCAGCTTGGCAGATCGGAAAAGCCGGTTTTCAGCGCATGCATTGTGCACTGAAAACCAGCTTTTGCGATGCCTTCCCAGGGTCATACACACTCAGTAGGGGTCCGGGAGGCCGGAATTTCTGCGCCATTCACTTATGCTGGGCATCAACACCAAAGAATCGGTTATCATCTTTACACTAATAAAGATGATGGCCTGGAATTTGTCGTCCTGATGACGGCGAACTGTCAGCTCCCGAAACTCACTGCAACGTCAGGAGTTAATGTATGCGCAGCCGTCATAACGCTTATTTCAAGAGCTTCCTCCTCAGCAGGGTAAAGTTCTACAATCTGGGACGAGTCTTTCACCAGTCCCTCTTCCTGGCCGTCTGGGCTCTCTTCTCCTACAAGGGTGGCGCGACTGACCCATGTGTGACCCTGAGGCATGTGTGCACCTGATGCGTACAGTGCATGTGGAGAGGATGACAATCAGCCAGATGCATAATGAGTGCAACTGGCATGCATTTGAGGAACGTGTTGCTGATGCCATTTCAGGACGTGTGCTGAGAATCAGGGGAGCTGAATAAGATGGTATCAGATTACATGATGATTGGGGTGACTGGCTGTGGTGGAGGGAGGAAGCATGAGGTGAGGGTGTACGGGGAGTGAGGTTGAGCGTTTGTGCATGTAAACGGAGAAATGGGTGTGAGGAGTGCTGTGAATGAAGTATGATTGACCAGACAGAGTGAGAGGGAGTACACTGCAGGGTGTAGGTGCAGCTATACATTTGCTGATCTTTTCTGACCTAGTCAGGCCATTGAAGCATTTGCAGCACTGTACCCACAATCCAATGGTGAAGCTCCTGCTACTGACCTCCTGTACCACCTCCAGCCATGCCTTCTTTGTGTTGGGAACAGGTTATTTATTTCCATTGCTGCGGGGAAAGAGGACCTCCCTCATGACCTTTACTGTATCCAGTAGAACATCCAGGGAATCGTCCATGAACCTAGAGGCAGCCTTCGGTCGCCTTGCAGCCATCTCTATCTTCTCCTTGTACTGCAGAATCTTCTTGCCTCCAAACCTTCTCCTACATTTCACCTCTTAACTTTAAGTAGTCAACGGGGAATTACACCATGTGGGTCCATGGAGCGCCCGCTCACGTGCAGTGGAATCACGACACCCAGAAGTAAAATGATAATGAATCATGACCGGTAAAATCAGGCAGATCTCCCCATCCCACGATGTTGCGTGTTCGTCGCCCACAATCGCTCCACCCACCCACACCATTCCTGTCACGGGTTAATATCTGAGCCATTGTGCAGCTCGTGGGACTGCCCATTGCGTAAATGTGACAAATACGTACTTCAAAAGTCCATAAGCAAACCGAGGCTCCAGAAACAGGAAGCAACAGTACCAGAGACATCGTATCTGGGTGCAAAGGTTGTAACGTAATGTGTTAATCGTGCTCCGTCTGCCTAAGAAAGTTCTGTACTGAAAGTTTTAACTCGAAGCTGCAAATCATTTTAAGCTTCTATTTTATTCTTCTGTATTGATCATTTTTGGTTTGATAGACATAGGAATACATATTTTCTTTTACCTGCAGTTTCAATTCTCAACAGAAAATTAAGGTAGGTCTCGTTATCTTTTGTTCTGTTTATTGCAGCCAAAGTAATTACACTGTTTGAACGGCATTTTTATTTTGATCACTAGTCTTTGAATGTAATGAATTTAGAAACAGTTTTTTAAATTGATGTGTGATCGGCTGCACTAGCGTTTGAATTTTTCCGAATAGATGCAACAAAATTATTGCCCTGTTCCCTTACCGACAACAATAACTTGCTCTTATACAGCATATTTAATGTAGTATAACAATCCGAGGCGCATTATCAAACTAATGATCGGTCACAGGAGTGCTGTCAAAGAAAATTTGAAACAAATCGCAGGAAGAAATACTGCAAATAATTGAACTTTACCTATTCTGCAGTGGCATGCCAGGTGAATCATGGAACAACCTGTTGTTGTGGGCAGGTTGGGAGATCAATCAGTTTTTGAATGCTTGTATTAGTCAATGTTGGAGAATAAAACTTGCAATCACAATTTGTCTTGTCAGATAATGGGCTAAACTTTCCATTATGTTTGCATATATACCGCCCACTTAACGTCCATGTTAATGCTGAAATGAGATATAACACCCATTTAGCAACAAAATGGAAACTAACGCCCATTTATCGCCTAGCGTTACTTTTTTTGGGCGGAAAGATCAGAATGGGCAAAACCAACGGCCATTACTTTCTGCATGTAATTAACGCCGAGATTTAATAATACCGCCCGCACGCCCGCCCACTTTTTTTGGTGTAAAGATCACCTTTGCCGAAACTAACACCCAGAAAATCGTCGAGCGTTACTTTCGGCACCTCGACACATATCGCCGACAATATCGCTCGCAGAAAAAAACGCTGTGAAAAAGTTGCTCTCACCTGAACTAATCACAGTGGTATGGATGCCATTTCTAAATCGCAGGTCGCTTCATTTGAAAGGCTGCTTCAACTTCATTGGAGTTTTGATGTACTCGGAGTTCTTTTAAGGTGATGTGAACATCTGAACAAACATCTTATCATACTGTGGATGATTGGAATTTAGTTTAGGTATCTTAGTGGGGACATTTATTGTTTGTGAACAATAGGTGTAATACTGATACTTATTGGAATAGGGCCTGTCATTTCTCAGCCTGTCTTGATGAGTATGCACATGCTGCAGACTAGAGATGTCAGAAGGCATATTCGACAGCATTATGTGCTCAATCTAAAACATGCCAGACTGATGAGGAGGACGAGACCTTACACCACACCGCCACCCCCGCCGCCCCCCCCGCCCCACTCCCACACTCGTCGAGAAAACCATTGGAATGCTTAAGCAGTGCTTTAGATGCCTGGACCACTCAGGTGAGCTCCAATACTACCCTGGGCAGGTAGCTCAATTCGTAGTGGTGCGCTCCATGCTGCACAACTTGGCTATCAGGAGGGAACATGAATTGCCAGGAGGGACTGCCAGTCCACCTCAGGAGAGAGAGGAAGAGGAGGATGAGGAGGTGAACGCTGACCTCGGGCCAGACAATCAGGCTGACGCTGAAACCATGTCCCCGCCACACTCCAGACCGCAGGAAAGGGCCCGTGGTGGCTACATAGCTGCAAGTCTCTTACTTTAGCAGCTCATAAATGTGCTCTTTGCTTGAAAGAACGTTGATGTTATTTACAAAGCTTTGTGCGCAGCTCATACATCAATGGTGTGCATCACCTAGGTGACAGTTAAAGTTTAAGTTGATTCACATTAAGTTTAATTATACTCTTTCATGTTCAGGAATCACCAGTGTGCAAAGGTGCAGCTATCTGAGACAATGCGCAACAAGGTTATGTTAAATCAAAAAACATTCAATCCGAACATTTGTGTGAAATCATAAGTATAACTGTAAAAAACACCCACCCCACCACCACCACCCCACAACAAATGTATCACACTTACATCATTCAAATGGTCAACATTTCCAGCAACACAGAACACAAATGCAAACCAACAAGGTAGCCCCCTCGCCCGTTCCCCCAACCCTCCCAACAAAATAGTGTCAGCAACATAATAATATGCCCAAGACAACACCTGTGGCCATGCACCTCACTTTCCTTTCCCTCCCCCGCCGCCCACCCCCACTACCCACCCCCCGCTTCTCCTCACCACCTCTACCCCTTCCCCTTCCCCTTCTAACTCCAAGCCGCCTGGCCGAGGAGCGCCTCAGGCGATGCTTCATTGGGGGGGATGACGGCAGAACCGCTACTTCAATGGATATGGGAGAGGACGGTCACGAGGTGGGAAGGTGCTCCGAGCCAGAAGCAAGATCTTCCTCCTGGCTCTCATGTGTCATTGGCAATGGGGGTGCGGCACCTTGGGGTGCAGTGCCACGCTCCGGGACCACTGGGAGGCCTCTGCCACCAGTGTCCCTGGCTATCAGCTCCAGGGCCTCTCCATCCACGGCACGTACTCCGTCATGGTGGTGGACATGCTGGCAGGATATGCCCCCCCCATTGTCTGGAGGATCTGCTGACCTCTGTCAACACTCCTCCTGGACAAGTGTCATGGAGCAGACCTGCCGTGTTGAACCAACTCCTGGAGACACCTGGGGTGCCCTGTGGCAAAGTGCTTGGGCCCGGTACCTCCACGGTGGAGGTGGGAATGGCCACAGGAGCACTAGATGTCATCGGTGTTGAATGGATTATGGAGCTTGGTGATGCAGGCTCCTCAAAGTCGGCACTGTCATCCATTGAGAAGGGACCCAACAGATCCACAGGTGAGAATCGGGCTCCTCAGCACCAGATGGAGGATCGTCCGGTGAGTCCATCCCCACGCCCCCACCTTCTGGGCTCGGTGTTCTTGCATGGGACTGTGCTGCTGGCTGAGCTGCAAAACATAAATGATGTTATTAGAGGAGAAGGGGGTGCTAAGGTTACAAGGTGATTCCAGCGCTACACACAGCATATGCATGACAAAAGTACCACCGCTGTCAAGACCATCACAGACATCACATTTCATGACCATCACCAAATTCTGCATTGCAATGATTCTCATGAGCCCATCATTATTTAGAGAACACTTTTATCATTCATCTATCATATTATTGGTCGGATATGAATGGGTGTGGCATCTATTGAATTTACATCACGCAATGGTGTATACTTTACTCATGTGGCATCAAATCAGGTTTTGCAGCTGCATGCGTGGCCGACCGGGGGTGGCTCTCCACTAGTGCCAGCACCCGCTCCTCGATGTCAGTGAGGTCGATGTTGACTGGTGGCCCGCCACCCATTCACCTCTGCTTGGCCCTGTTCTTGGAAAGCTTCTTCTGTAAAAGGTAACAACAGCTCGACATGGCTTGAGATCATTGCATGATATCATTGCTAGTTACTCTCACAGATACTGATACAACACATAACCGACAGATGTAATCATGATTATTATGAAACTTATCATTCTTTACCAAAAGACGTACACCGTGAACGCAGGCTTTGAGTAACACATTCCCGGTATAAGTGCAAGACATCACATCTGATTTTAATCACTCATTACACTAACAATTCAAATTATATAAATATATAAGTACATGTAAATAAATATTATAATTGCTCTGGCAGATCCAACAAGGTCGTTCCAGCATTTGCGGCACTGGTTGCCCTCACGCACCTCATTATTCGCCGACGAGACCACCTCGGCCATGTCGACCCATATCCTCTGGTAGGTCTTTGGGGTGGGCTTCCCACACCCTCCCTGGGTCAATTGACCCCAGCGTGACTCAACCTCCTGCATGAGGGAGGCATTTGCCTCGTCCGAGAACCTTCTTGCTCTTTTTCGTCCTCCCAATTGTTTCTCTCCCAGCTCACTGCTTTCACCAGCGTCAGTCTCCACAGCATGCTGTGATGCCTCCTACGTCCCTTCTATTTTAAATATTTTTTAGACAAAAACTCAGTGCCAACCACGTTCTTTGTGCTCAGTAGACTTTTTGCTGCTGGTGAATCTGCCTCCTGCCTCCCGAAACAGCCAAACAAGCACACACACCACGCCCACACATGCGCTCACTTCCTCTCTGTTCACTCGCGCTCTGTCTCCTGTGCAAGTAATGATGACCCCTGACCTCTTGCAATGCAGGAAACGAGCATTGCCATGCCATTGCTATGGACGGCGACACTTTACGGCAGAAGGTCAAAAAAATTTAATGCTAACATCCATTTCAGATCGATCGCAGTGTCGCCGATTTAAAAAAATGCAGTTAGGGTTTTGAAAATGGGCAATAACCTGACGATCTCAAAACCCATATTTAGCGCCCACGCTGGAAATAACGCCCATTTTTGGGTGATCCTCACAAAGGTGGAAAGTCTAGCCCAATGTAATGGAGCAGATATCTCGGAGATAGTTGAAAATGTAAGCCTTGAAATCCTGCCGCGCCGTGCCCGTGCAGCAGGGAAAGTTGAGGGGAGATTTGATCGAGGTGTTCAAAATCATTACATGATTTGATCAGTGTAACGAAGGAGAAACCTCATCAAACGCTAGTCTAAACTTAGTCATCGATTTGCTTAAAGAGATAACATTCACTCACTGCTGGGGATAAAGGCTAGAACATCAGTAATCAGCTTTACACTAAGAAAAATAATGGCCCGGAATTTGGGTCCCGATGACGGCGAAGTGGCTGGGTCTGAAACTGACACAACTTCAGGATTTAGCGCATGTGCAGCCTAATGCGGAAATCCTGAAGTTGTTGGTCTGTTGTTCACAGCTCCTCCGCAGGCTGCGTGTGGACCCACCACCCCCTCCCCTCAGAGCCGGCAATCAGTGAATTCACTGATCTGAAGAAAACTTTCCCTTTTCCCAATAAATATCTCTGTTAGAAACCCCCAAAAAGTTAGACCCATTCAAATGAGGTGTAACTGGGTATTAAATGCTGATCTGAGTAATAACTACCGCTAAACAAATGTTAGGGCGCTGAAAACTGAATTTTTATTTTGTGCAGTGTCAAATTTAAACATTTTAATAAAACTTAACATTTTTGAGAAACTTTTTTAAAATGTTATTATTTTAAAAGGCTTGTTCATCTTTATTTCAGGTTTACTTTTTCCTTATGTGAGAGCCCCAATCTTTGTTTTGCTCTCTATAGCATTTAAAAAATGCTAGAATCAAAGGAGCTCACTCATTTCCTGGGTCTCCACCTGTGAGAATTCTGCACTGTGATTGGCTGCTTGGATAGCTTGATGATGTCACAGCAGCTCACGCTGTGGGATTCCCACTGCACGACACTGATCTCAACTGCACGTCGGAAAAGCCAAAGTACTCGCCACAGAGATCGCAAGATATTTGTGGGAAGTTTACTTCAGGGTCAGCAGTGAATGCATTTGCTTCACCATTGACTGCAAATTCTGGGCCATCACAGTTGCCGAACTGACATTTTGACATTGAAGAGTAAAAAAAATGCATTTGTGCAGCTGGGGACAAGATTGGACATGAATGCGCTGGTATCAGCCACGCATGTCTGCTGTGGTGGTGTGCCCTCTGCAGCATTTAGCTCCTCTCTGGACAGGGGATCGTGTTCTTCATGTGATGGCCCTAAAGGCGAGAAAACAAGGATAAGATTTACTAATGGAACTTTACAAATATTAGCTAATGTACTGAAGTGAACCGAAGATGCTTTTGTTTTGTGGGAGATGGCGGTCTGAGAGATTAATGCTGTTGCCGTGCTCCAATAGAGCACCAATCGTGCTATCTTTGATGCTGAAGGAGGCAGACATGACACTTATTTCAAGAGCCTCCTCCTCTGCAGGGCAAAATTCCATGATTTGGGCCGAGTCTGCCACTGGTCCTTGCCCTCTTCCTGGCCGTCTGTGTTCTCTTCTCCTGCAAAGGTGGCACGACTGACCCATCTGTGACCCTGAGGCATGTGTGCACACAATGCATACAGTGCATGTGATGAGGAAAACAATCAGGCAGCTGCCGGCATGCATTTGAGGAACGTGTTGACGATGCCATTTCAGGACGTGTGCTGCAAGTCAGGGGAGGTGAATAAGATGGTATCAGATTATATGAGGACTGGGGTGACTGGCAGTGGTGGAAGGAGGAAGCGGGAGGTGAGGATGTATGGGGAGTGAGGTTGAGCGTTTGTGCATGTAAACAAAGCAATAGGTGTCGATGAAAGAGAAATGGGTGTGAGGAGTGTTGTGAATGAAGTATGATTGACCAGACAGAGTGAGAGGGAATACACTGCAGGGTGTAGGTGCAGCTTTACATTTGCTGACCTTTCCTGACCATTGAAGCATTTGCAGCACTGTATCCACGACCTAATGGTGAAGCTCCTGCTACTAATCTCCTGTACCACCTCCAGCCATGTCTTCTTTGTGTTGGGAGCAGGTTTTTTCTTTCTATTGCTGCGGGGAAAGAGGACTTCCCTCATGACCCTTACTGCATCCAGTAGCACATCCAGGGAAGCATCCATGAACCCAGGGGCAGCCTTCAGTCGCCTTGCAGCCATCTCTATCTTTTCCTTTTATTGCAGAATCTCCTTGCCTCGAAACATTCTCCTGCGTTTAACTTCTTAACTTTAAGTAGTTATTGGGGAATCACATCATGTGGGTCGATGTAGGGCTCGCTCACGTGCAATGGAGTCACGAAACCCAGAAGTAAAATGATAATGAAGCATGACCGTTGAAATGACACCACCCCGTCCCATGATGGTGCGCGTTCGTCGCTCCTAGCGCCCCACCCACCCACTCCATTCCTGTCAAGGTTTGATGTCTGAGACATTGTGCAACTCCTGGGCCTGCCCATTGGTTAAATGTGGCAAATAACTATTGCAATAAACCATATGCAAACTGAGGCTCCAGAAATTTGCAGCTGCAGTGCCAGAAACATCGTATCTGGTTGCAAAGGTTGTAACGCAATGCTTTAATCGTGCTCCATCTGCCGAAGTAAAGACTGTAATCGAAATTTTATCTCAAAACTGCAAATGGAATGTTCACCTTTATTGCAAGGGGGATAGAGTATAAAAACAGAGAAGTCCTGCTACAACTGTACAAGGTATTGGTAAGGCCACACCTAGTGTACTGCATACAGTTTTGGTCTCTGTATTTAAGGAAGGATGACAACTGTGGTGTATGAAATGATACAATGAACACCTTACTGTGAGCCAGTGACTAGGTGTACCCTGGTCATTATTTAATGGCTTCCAGAAGTGAAGATACAAAGGTGAAGTTCAGGTTATATACCGGGCCCAGTACGAGTGTACCTATGACTCTAGGACCTCCGACGGTAGTGCCCCCTGTGGTGGGCAGACCTTATTAACATACATTGTACAAAAATATTCCAGCTCCCACCACTGCCACTCCAGCATTGCCATGCAGCTAGCCCAGACTGCTGCCACCCAGTGGCGCAGTGTGCAGCCGGGCCTTCCAGGCGCAGAGCTGGTTGAAGGCATCCGACAAGGCCATCTGAGGTATCCCACATGGACACTCAGCAGCCTTCCACCAGCCCTGCACCAGCCACTGGGGAACATGTTGTAGAAGCACCAGAGTAGGCAAAGGCACAGTAACAGGTAACAAGAGGCAACAAGGGGTTGCAGAAGAGTGAATAGTTAATAATTTTGTTGTAAATATGTGTTCACTGATTATTGATCAATTTATTAATTCAGTTTGGATTCTTTTATCTCGCCTCTCAATTCATATGGCCTTCGACGGGGACTTAATGATGGGAATATGGTGAGCTACGGGGATCTGGGGTTTAATTAAGTCAATACGCAATCTGATAAGGCGGTCACGGACCGCTCGTCCCAAAAGCTGATTGATTGGCTACCTCCTCTCTCACTTCTGTTCCTCGTCCTCCTTGTCTTCCTCTTCCTCATCCTACTTCTCCTCCTCTCACTCTTCGGAGATTAGGAGAGAAGTCAAAAATGAATTAGGAAGGCAAAGAGGAACAATGAAAGTGAATTATTAAGGGAAATAAAGCAAAATAGTAATATATTTTAAAGGCACATGGATAAAAAAAGAAAGGTAGGGAATAGGACCACTAAGGGATAATAGAATAATACCAAAGGTAGCGGAAGCCGGTAGAAATATTAACTAATTACTTTGCTTCTGTATTTACCAGGAGATAGAATAGATGGACATGACATCGGATGATTGGATTAGTAATGAGATAACTGCATTTAAAATAAAGAGGAGATATATTAAATAAAATAATCAAACTAAAAGAGGACAAAACCACTCGTTCAGACAGATTACATCTGTGACTTATTAATGATGATCCATTTAAATAATGACCCTGGAGCCGGCTCCCTGGTGCTTCATGCCAGGCGCTAAGGTAGGTGGCAACAATCAATTTCGCAAATCGGGTGGTCAGTGGGAGTTGCACACTCACTGACGTCATGGCATTGAGGCTCCCGCGATAACAGTTAGCTGTGGTGGGGCGGGGGTGGAATTTGGTGTGCAGTGCGGGACTCGCCTCACCCAGGTGATAATGCTCTAATGCCCTATTAGCGGCATCATATGGGAATTCAACTACCCCAATATTAATTGGACAAGAGGTAGGTAAAGGGGATAAGGGAATGGAGTTCCTATAATGTGTGCAGGGTTCCCTTCTAATCCAATATGTAAAAAGCCCAACAAGAGAGGATTCGCTGTTGGATCTAGCAATGGGGAATGATCCAGAACAGATGGGAGAAGTAAAAGTAGGGGAACATCTCGGCAATAGTGACCATAAAATAGTATGCTTTAAGATAATAATTGAGAAGGAAATAGGTATGACAAAGACCAGGGTAATAGATTGGAGAAAGGCTGATTTTGAGGGGCTGAGAATATTATTTCGGAAAATAAAATGGACAACAATATTGGAAAACAATGACGTAGAATATCATTGGGAAACATTTCGGCCAAGAAATTTGTGTCATTTTCACCTCCTGTTAGGGCCCCCGGGGGCGTTATCGGGGCGAAAATGAATTTTTGCCCGCGCACGACGCCACTACTGACTCCCGCTAAATTCCGTGGGAGTTTAGCAGTGCGGTAACTCATAGTTAATAACTTGGAGTGATAGTTAAAGGGGAGGTGCATTGGATTTTCAAACAATTGGCTGATGTTTTGGTGCACCCCTGGGTGGTTTGGATACAGGGTCAATGCCGCGATCAGTCAACCCGCACTCTGCTTGAGTGCCATGCTGTTGGCACAGCACCCTTGCTCCTCGGTGGTCCAGGTTGGCCCATTTTTATAATGCAGAGTTTGCAGCTTGGGCTTTTCCTTTAATTAAGCAAAGAGCCCCTCCTACGCAGCAGCCTTACGTGGCACGGTGTGTAGCTCTCTGCTCCACTCGCGATGCATTCACACTGCTAGTGCCCCAGAAAGGAAACGGGGCACGTTATTTTGCATTCCACTTCCTTTTGAGGGCGGTAACCCCAATTTCTAGTGAGAGACGAGATTCCTGCGCCTGGCACAAAGTTTCGTGCCTTGTGAACGCTGCTGCCCCCAAACAGAGCGCAACGGAAAAAATTTTCCCTGTTGAAACGGTATTCAACAGAGTCCAGGAAAAATATATTCCGCTAAAAGACAAGAACAAGCTAAACACTAATGATACACCATGGATCAATAAAGTACTCAGGGAAAAATTGAGGATAAGGAAAGAGGCATACATTAAGTACATGGACAGCATCAGGAGAGCAGGATAAGCAAGAATACAAAGAGATTAGGAATGAAGTAAAAAAAACTATTAGGAAGGCGAAGAGGAACTATGAAAGTGAATTGTCAAGGAACATAACACAAAATAGTAAAATATTTTATGGGCACATAAATAAAAAAAGGAAGGGCGGGGTGAGAACAGAACCACTAAGGGATAGACAGAATAATACCACAGGCAGTGATAGAGAACTGGCAGAAATCTTAAATAACTACTTTGTTTCTGGAGTTACCAATAGATTGAACACGTGAACATGACATCGGATGATTAGACGAGTAATGAGATAATTGCAAAAATAAAAAGAGGAGATATATAAAATAAACTAATCAAACTCAAAGAGGATAAAACTACAGGACGGATTCCATCTGCGCATTTTAAAGAAACTAGGGAAGAGATAACAGAAGCATTACTACACATATTTAATAATTCATTAGAAGGTGTAGTACCATAGGACCAGCGGATACCTAACAGAATACCTATATTTAAGAAGGGAAATAGAACTTTTCCAGGGAACTTTCGACCAGTCAGCTTAACATCGGTGATAGGAAAAATAATGAAATTCCAACTAAAGGAGAAAATAGAAGAATATCTATAAATCAAAAATATAATAATGAATAGTCAGCATGGATTTCAAAAGGGAAAGTCTTGCTTGGCCAGAGAGAATAGATAAGGTAACGTAGTAGATGTAATCTGTCTAGATTTTCAAAAGGCCTTCAATAAGACGAATGAATAAGGTCGATAATGCAGAGCCAGGGTATAAGAACATCAGTGCCAGATCACACCTGCCTCTATGTGGGCAAGCACCCGGGAGGAGATCAGTGATGCCTTATAAGCTCGCATCTAATTTATCTGCCAGCTTGTCGAAGAAACATTGGCAGCCAGAGTATGCTAGGTCTCCACCTGGGCCTGAGGGATTCATTTGTGCACCTTTATACAACTTCAATAGAGGCAGCCAAACATTCAATGGAAGATTGTATGGCGAGAAGCCCTGTGACATCACTCCACAAATGATCGAGGTAAACTCCTCCACCCTCTGTGCCATTGTGGAAAGTGTGCCTGGCAGGACTGCCAATAACTCACATGGTAGCTGCTCAGCCTCTAGCATTCTCATCTTAATTAATTGCATCCAAGGTTCAGCTTCTCTGTCCAACTGAGCACAGCTTGGAGAAGACAGCGCCCTCAGACACGGACTCGCCATAGCTGTTCCTGCCACCACTGCTCATTGTCACTTGTGCCGTGCCAATCACCAGGTGACATCCCATCTTACAGGCCCTAGCAATGTGCTTGTATCTGTGCTGGTGCCTACAACGCAGTGCTGTGAATGAAGTATGATTGACCAGACAGAGTGAGAGGGAGTACACTGCAGGGTGTAGGGGCTCATGTTCTTCACGTGATGGCCCTGGAGGACAGAAGACAAGGTCAAGATTTAGTACTGAAACTTTACACATGTTGAAATGCACATAATTATATTTGATAATGTTCTGAAATCAGCTGAAGATATCTTTGTATTGTGGGAGATGGAGGTCTGAGAGATTAATGCTGCTGCCCTGCTCCAATGCACCACCAATCTTGCCATTTTGATGCTGAGGAAGGCAGAGATTGTGCTTCTTTCAAGAGCCTCCTCCTGTGCAGGATAAAACCCCTTGATCTGGGAGTAGGGGAGGGCTTTCTGCCACTGGTCCTTGCCCTCTTCCTGGCATTCTGCGTTATTTTCTCCTGCAAGGGTGGCACAACAGACACATGTGTGAATCTGAGGCATGCAATAAAGGTGTAGCAGTTATAATGGGTGACTTTAATATGCACATAGATTGGGCTAGCCAAACTGGAAGCAATACGGTGGAGGAGGATTTCCTGGAGTGCATAAGGGATGGTTTTCTAGACCAATATGTTGAGGAACCAACTAGGGGGGAGGCCATCTTAGACTGGGTGTTGTGTAATGAGAGAGGATTAATTAGCAATCTCATTGTGCGAGGCCCCTTGGGGAAGAGTGACCATAATATGGTGGAATTCTGCATTAGGATGGAGAATGAAACAGTTAATTCAGAGACCATGGTCCAGAACTTAAAGAAGGGTAACTTTGAAGGTATGAGGCGTGAATTGGCTAGGATAGATTGGCGAATGATACTTAGGGGGTTGACTGTGGATGGGCAATGGCAGACATTTAGAGACCGCATGTATGAATTACAACAATTGTACATTCCTGTCTGGCGTAAAAATAGAAAAGGGAAGGTGGCTCAACCGTGGCTATCTAGGGAAATCAGGGATAGTATTAAAGCCAAGGAAGTGGCATACAAATTGGCCAGAAATAGCAGCGAACCTGGGGACTGGGAGAAATTTAGAACTCAGCAGAGGAGGACAAAGGGTTTGATTAGGGCAGGGAAAATGGAGTACGAGAAGAAGCTTGCAGGGAACATTAAGGCGGATTGCAAAAGTTTCTATAGGTATGTAAAGAGAAAAAGGTTGGTGAAGACAAACGTAGGTCCCCTGCAGTCAGAATCAGGGGAAGTCATAACGGGGAACAAAGAAATGGCAGACCAATTGAACAAGTACTTTGGTTCGGTATTCACTAAGGAGGATACAAACAACCTTCCGGATATAAAAGGGGTCAGAGGGTCTAGTAAGGAGGGGGAACTGAGGGAAATCTTTATTAGTCGGGAAATTGTGTTGGGGAAATTGATGGGATTGAAGGCCGATAAATCTCCAGGGCCTGATGGACTGCATCCTGGAGTACTTAAGGAGGCGGCTTTGGAAATAGCGGATGCATTGACAGTCATTTTCCAACATTCCATTGACTCTGGATCAGTTCCTATGGAGTGGAGGGTAGCCAATGTAACCCCACTTTTTAAAAAAGGAGGGAGAGAGAAAACAGGGAATTATAGACCGGTCAGCCTGACCTCAGTAGTGGGTAAAATGATGGAATCAATTATTAAGGATGTCATAGCAGTGCATCTGGAAAATGGTGACATGATAGGTCCAAGTCAGCATGGATTTGTGAAAGGGAAATCATGCTTGACAAATCTTCTGGAATTTTTTGAGGATGTTTCCAGTAAAGTGGACAAAGGAGAACCAGTTGATGTGGTATATTTGGACTTTCAGAAGGCTTTCGACAAGGTCCCACACAAGAGATTAATGTGCAAAGTTAAAGCACATGGGATTGGGGGTAGTGTGCTGACGTGGATTGAGAACTGGTTGTCAGACAGGAAGCAAAGAGTAGGAGTAAACGGGTACTTTTCAGAATGGCAGGCAGTGACGAGTGGAGTGCCGCAAGGTTCTGTGCTGGGGCCCCAGCTGTTTACATTGTACATTAATGATTTAGACGAGGGGATTAAATGCAGTATCTCCAAATTTGCGGATGATACTAAGTTGGGTGGCAGTGTGAGCTGCGAGGAGGATGCTATTAGGCTGCAGAGTGACTTGGATAGTTTGGGTGAGTGGGCAAATGCATGGCAGATGAAGTATAATGTGGATAAATGTGAGGTTATCCACTTTGGTGGTAAAAACAGAGAGACAGACTATTATCTGAATGGTGACAGATTAGGAAAAGGGAAGGTGCAACGAGACCTGGGTGTCATGGTACATCAGTCATTGAAGGTTAGCATGCAGGTACAGCAGGCGGTTAAGAAAGCAAATGGCATGTTGGCCTTCATAGCGAGGGGATTTGAATACAGGGGCAGGGAGGTGTTGCTATAGTTGTACAGGGCCTTGGTGAGGCCACACCTGGAGTATTGTGTACAGTTTTGGTCTCCTAACTTGAGGAAGGACATTCTTGCTATTGAGGGAGTGCAGCGAAGGTTCACCAGACTGATTCCCGGGATGGCGGGACTGACCTATCAAGAAAGATTGGATCAACTGGGCTTGTATTCATTGGAGTTCAGAAGAATGAGAGGGGACCTCATAGAAACGTTTAAAATTCTGACGGGTTTAGACAGGTTAGATGCAGGAAGAATGTTCCCAATGTTGGGGAAGTCCAGAACCAGGGGTCACAGTCTAAGGATAAGAGGTAAGCCATTTAGGACGGAGATGAGGAGAAACTTCTTCACCCAGAGAGTGGTGAACCTGTGGAATTCTCTACCACAGAAAGTTGTTGAGGCCAATTCACTAAATATATTCAAAAAGGAGTTAGATGTAGTCCTTACTACTAGGGGGATCAAGGGGTATGGCGAGAAAGCAGGAATGGGGTACTGAAGTTGCATGTTCAGCCATGAACTCATTGAATGGCGGTGCAGGCTCGAAGGTTCGAATGGCCTACTCCTGCACCTATTTTCTATGTTTCTATGTTTCTATATCTCCTTCTGTGCTGTGTCATTTTATGATTCGATAAAATCTGTTTTCCAGGTCAGTTTTGAAGTTTTTTCTATTGTCTGTTTATGGAAGAGGGAGGTTTACACGGTGAGTTTCGATACCTCTAGCCAGCACTAGATTGTCAAGCAGGGCAACAGTACAACAGTGGGGGTGATTGGAACCCTACTGATGCTACCAGCAGAGAAGGCTAAGGGGAGATTTTTACAGAGATGTTCAAAATTATCAGGAGTGTTGATAGATTAAATAAGGAGAAACTGACAGATTTAGGATAATGGGCAAAAGAACCAGAGAGGAGCTGAGGAGATTTTCTTTTATGCAGCGACTAGTTACGATCTGGAATGCACTGCCTGGAAGGCTGGCGGAAGCAGATTCAACTGTTCCCACCACAGATAGAGTGTCGTTCATGCGAAGGTGATTTACCCGCTTCTTGTGGTGGACGCTAAATCCATCTGAAACCCAGCTGGAAGGAGCGGCAAATTGGGGCTGCAGGTGAACATGGAGAAAGTTGGGATAAAAGTAGCCACACCATGGACCCTGGTGACGGACAGCTCCAGCTACCGATTGCAACGTGTGGTTTAAAACATTATTTGTGGCGCTGATAGACTGGCTGAGCCCAGGGGGGAGGAGGCAAGCAGTTTGGATAACTTGAGGCCAATTACCTACTCCGCCGAGCTGCTCGTTAGGAATGTGGGTGTGGAGAGCTTCGTGCTGTCCCTCTCCCTCTCCTCTCATCGGACTCCCGAGTGCCTAAGCTTTTAACGAGGTAAGAATCAAGGATCCCTAATCTGTTTTAAAATTGGATCAGCACAGTGACCTCTACAGGGGATCTGGGATCTGTGTGAGCAGGACAAGAGCGTGTTTCTTCAACCAATCAGATGGAAGAAGTGTTACTGAGGCACGCAGAGTCAAAACCAGGAAGTGTAAGTTAGAATATTTAATTAAATGTAAAAACATGCACAGAAAGCAAAATAAATAGAGTGAAGAAAGACATGATTACGAGAGATTGATAAAAGAGACAGAACAAATTTTTTTTTTTAAATGATTGTAATTTTTAATTATTCTAATTCCCCAACAATAATTAAAATCTAGTGGAAGAGACTCCACAGTTTACTCGTACAAGTGGTAAAAGAGTTTACTCGGTAGTAATTAACACTCACCACGCCGGTATAAATTCACATACACTTGAATGGACAAGCCTTAACTATTTCTGGTGTGTTCGGTAGGAATATAATTAGTAAGTACCGTGAATTCAAGCCCTTCATGTGGTTTAATGCCGAGTCTCTCGGCGAGACACCAGTGTAGCGAAGCTTGTGCAGGAGCAGGGCATCGTGGACTGCAACTTCCTGATTTCTATGTTTAACTGCACATGTGCAGATGCCGGAAGTTGCTTTCCGAATTGCTCCTTAATAATGGTAAATGCTAATAACCTCACTGTTATTCCAAATGCAAAGTCCCAGCCAATGTTCCCACAAAGAATACCTATTTCACAGCCCAATTAGTTTAGACTGGCAATGCCCAACTAGCAGTGCTCTTGCACAAACATGTCGATCATATCCTGATATTCTGCAATTAGTTAACACAAAGCAAAAGCTAAGTAAAGCTGCTTGGTACCTGCGCCTGTAGTCGAACAAGTTGTGTTTAGTTCAAACATCCATCTTGGGCAGGTATATACAACAGCATACTTGACCAGATCCCAAAATCTTAGCTGTTTAGATAGTTAATTAGTTTTTCCATATAATAAGGAGCATGAATTATAATAATCCTCCAAAATATGCACAGGGTAGTATCTATTTTCATCATGTTTCTTAGATTTATGCTTAAGCTAAAATCCCAATTACTTTGGATAAATAAAAAGATGACAAAAAGCAAAATTCTGATTAATGAGTATCATAACTAAAGTACAATTCTTTCTAAAGGCTCTGAAATGATGTTTAACACAAATATTTAATTGTATCTTTTTCAGCATGGAAAACAAAACTTTTTGTCAAATCATGTTGATTTTAATGGCGGCAGTTTTGCTCGTGATATTCTTTGACAAGGAATTTCTTACATCATGGAATTTAATTCCCACCATGAAAAATAAGAATATCATTGCTAACCTGCACTTAAACATCACGCCCTGGGAAAAACTAACCTTTCTGTCTCCATATGGAGGAAGCTGGTAAGCCTTGTTGTATAATATGCAATTTGTGAAATTAATCTCACTTTAGAAATGTAATATATATTAATTTTGTCCTTGGAAGATCTAAGGAATTTTGTTTTGAGTCCACCTGTTGCAAGTTTTCTTTATTTAAAGCAGACAATTGTCAGCACTAAGGGGGTGAAACTCGGCTGCTTAATGCCTCCTATTAGCGCCTGCAAGGGGGGGAGGCGATGGTAACAGGACATTAAGGTGTTAACGATCAGGCGTGGCGAATTCAGTGACGTCTGCGATCTTCAGTGCCAGTAATGCTGGCACTGACACTTTCCACCGGGGCCTCTAGTGCCTTGCAGATCATGATGCCATGAATTGTGCAGCGTCCCATTACGGCCCCAGATGCAAAATTGCCTGCTGTATTGCCAGGCATCAACAATGGCAGGAAGAGGAGGTGGTGTCAACTCGGCTGGCCCCTTGGGGATCGGTAATTAAAGCAATTGGTTTTCAGGAAGGTGAAACTTGATTATTTGCACCAGTCTGGCGCTTGCTGAAAGTCTTTGCTGTTTCATTGCTGGAAGATGGCCAGGCCTTCCATTTGCTGAGAGTGTTTGGGGCTGTGATGGTTTTGCACAGGTCACCTTGCAATGCAGAAATGCTGCGAAGTAGGTTGTGCTCCATCACTGGCCCTTCCCTTTAAGCAAGGGTAGCAGCCTCCGATATTGTTAAAAATGAACTCCACATTGTTCAGCGCTCTGCCGCGACCGCCCCATTCTCGGCCTTTAGACAACTAACAGAAGTGATTAGCACTTGATCCACTTTCCTCTTGGAGTGCGAAAGCTGAATGTCCCGGCAGGAGTGAATAATTATCACCTAGTGCTACGTTTTCTAGTCTTCAAAAGTTATTCGGGCGCTACAGAAATTTTACCCCTAATCCTATTGCCGAACAGTGCTTTTAAAATTGATGGAGATGCACCCACTCTGCTGACCCACCCAGTGCCGATAAAAGATCAGCTCCTGGAGATCCCATGCACTTTGCCTGGGTATTACATGAATGAGCAGAGCATCCTGCAAGGCACCAGGGCTGATGGCAGTGCCCGCCTACTGGCAGCTAATCTATGGAGATGATTCAACTGTAGAGCAAAGCTGCTCTCAGTATGAGCCCTGCCTTACCCTGCCAATGCTGAGCCCTTCTCCGGGAGGACTGCATATCTGCTCCAAATGGACATCATGTCTGAACTGGTTCATGATGCCATAGTATAGAATGGCTACACCTGTCTTTGGAAAGCGATGTTGTGCAATACCATTAGTGAAAACGTTGAAGGTACGATGAGAAATAGCAAGGAAAGATGGTTCGGAAGAGGATTCTAAAGAGCAGGAACCTAATGGCTGAATGATTGACATCCAATGGTGAATGGACTGATCTAGGAGACAGCATCAATCAGCAGTCAAGACAAACAATTGATAAGCAGCAGTTGTAGAACAGGATTTAAAGCCTGAAGGATAAATGATGAATACTTTATGGAACATGAATGATCATTCACAAGATCATATAATGATTCTGAAGTCTATTTAATTGAGGCAACTAATCCCACTTGGATATGGCTGACAAGATAAACCCTCTTGTAGCAGCTAGCAATGCTTCAGCTGAAGGTAAACAGTAAAATCTTTCCTTTTGGAAGTGCTTTGCTAAGTAATTGGGTGTCTAAACCTGTGACTAAATACTCACACATTCCTACCCAAGAGCCGAGGGACAAAATGGAATAGTTGAGAACGCTGCATCACTGTGAAGCAACCCAAACCTCTTAACTGTTCACTTGGGGTTCTCGACAATTATTATTGAATGGTTAAAACATTTCCAAACCGTGTTGGCAAGGGCAGTATCAATGGTTAAGTGGTTCTGTCTTATGAATGAATGCAGCGATATGTACATTGAATGTGATTATAATGAGCAGATATTTTATTTGTCACTTTGGTTAATGTCAACTTCAAATCCTCTACAGGTCATATCTCAAAAATAATTGCAGCTGTAACATTGGGAGACCATGGCCTTTAGAAAAATCTTATGATCAGAAAGATATTTTATCAGTCAAAGAAAGGAGAAAACTGCAGTATGAACAACACAGAAAGAGGTATCTAATTTTGAAAATGCTGTTCTTTTGAGCAATTTTTAACACTAACAAAGCGCACAGTCAGTCTCCCAAAAGTTCAAATCTACCCAAAGTAATCCTAGATTAGGATGCAGATTAAAACTCCTTCTGTTCTTCCTCAACCCCAAACTTAGAAGGCCACAATTTCTTTACCAGTGGTTAATGCAAATATGACAACAGTCTTATGCTGTAAGCACATGCCCTGGATTGGCACTGCCCAAACTAATTTCACATTGGACCAATACAGACATAGGAGAATTTCAGTGTGAGTTGGATTTTAATCCAGGTTTCATTGGTCAGAAGCCAGAATATAACTCACAGCCTATTGAATCTTTGAGGGGTGACCTGATAGAGGTCTCCCAAGATCTTCTTCTTTGATATGGTTGTAGCAAAGCAAATCAATTGTCAACATCTAAGTCAGATATTCAGGCCAAAGTGATCTGTGTAACAGTGTGAATATCCTGCAGGCTAACTGTCAATTTCCTGAGGGTAGTGCTCAGTGATGTGCTCCAGGGTCTGATTAGGAGCTCCACATTTGCATGAAGGGGATGCTTTAATCTTCCATCTATGGAGAAGGTGGCAGCATCTAGCAATACCGGTTCTGAGGTGGTTGATGGTTGTCCAATGCTTGCACGGAAGGTTTGATCCTTCAGGTTGTACTGTGGGGTCCTCTATAAGGAATCCATTCCAAGCATTGCACCATTGGTGATCAAGGCTGAGGGAAGTGTTGTGTATCTGTAAAGCATGCACTCCCATGTTCCGCCACCAGGGAGCGCATCCCCTGAAGTCCCCAGGGATCCCAGCATCCCTTGGGAGCACAGTATATAAGCCGGCCCCTAAGACCTGTTCCTCACTCTGGTGTGTCTTAATAAAGACTGAGGTCACTGTTACTTTAACCTCCCTGTGTGCAGTCTCATCTGTGTTAGGAACACAATAACTGTCGATGAATATACGAATCCAATGCAAAGATGCAGCAAACTGTGGGCATCCTGGAGAAGTTCTCGGAGGGTGAGGACTGGGAAGCATAAGGCGAATGGCTAGACCAGTACTTTGTAGCCAACGAGCTGGACGGAGAAGGAAGCACTACAAAAAGGAGAGCGGTCCTCCTCACGGTCTGCGGGGCACCAACCTACAGCCTCATGAAGAATCTTCTGGCTTCAGTGAAACCTACAGATAAGTCTTATGAGGAGTTGTGTCGACTGGTTCGGGAACATCTGAACCCGAGGGAGAGCGTGCTGATGGCGAGGTTCGGTTCGACACATGCTAGCGATCTGAAGGTCAGGAAGTGGCGAGCTATGTCGCCGAGCTAAGGTGACTTGCAGGACAATGTGAGTTTGATGGCTACCCGGAGCAAATGCTGAAAGACTTTTTTGTAATGGGCATTGACCACGAGACCATCCTACGAAAACTTTTGACTGTAGAGATACCGACCCTCAGTAAGGCCATTGCGATAGCACAGGCGTTTATGTCCACCAGTGATAACACCAAACAAATTTCTCAGCACACAAGTGCTAGCACTGTTCATAAAGTAACTGGAACTGTGTTTGCAAGCAGAAATGTACAGGGCAGAAACCACGAGTCTGCAACTGCCAGCAGGCCTCAGGTGATCCTGATGACTCAGAGTCTGCAACAAAGGATGAATGCAAAGCAATTCACACCTTGTTGTCTTTGTGGATGCTTCCATTCAGCCTATTCATGCCGCTTCAAAGGGTATGTTTGCAAGAGCTGTGGAACAATGGGGCACCTCCAACGAGCTTGCAGACGAGCTGCAAGCTCTGCAAAATCTGCTAACCACCACGTGGCAGAGGAAGATCGGTCCATGGTGGATCAAAGCAATTTTGAGCCTCAGAGAGAGGAGGCAGATACTGAAGTACACGGGGTGCACACATTTTCGACAAAATGCCCACCTATAATGTTAAATGTAAAATTGAATGGCTTACCCGTAGCCATGGAACTGGACACTGGCGTTAGCCAATCCATCATGAGTAAAAAGATGTTTGAGAGACTGTGGTGCAACAAGGCACTCAGACCAGCCCTGAGCCCCATCCACACGAAACTGAGAACGTACACCAAAGAGCTTATCACTGTCCTGGGCAGCACCATGGTCAAGGTCACCTACGAGGGCACGGTGCATGAACTGCCACTCTGGATTGTCCCAGGCGATGGCCCCACAGTGCTTGGAAGGAGCTGGCTGGGAAAAATCCGCTGGAACTGGAATGACATCTGAGCGCTATCACATGTCGATGAGGCTTCATGTACCCAGGTTCTCAACAAATTTCCTTCCCTTTTTGAGCCAGGCATTGGAAACTTTTCCGGGGCGAAGGTGCGGATCCACTTGGTCCCAGAGGCACGACCCATTCGCCACAAGGCCCGATCGGTACTTCACATGATGAGGGAGAGAGTGGAAATCGAGCTGGACAGGCTGCAACTCGAGGGCATCATCTCCCCAGTGGAATTCAGTGAGTGGGCCAGCCCGATTGTTCCAGTAATCAAAAGTGATGGCACGGTCAGGATTTGCGGCGATTATAAAGTAACTATTAATCGTTTCTCACTACAGGACCAATACCCACTACTTGAGGCAGACGACCTATTTGCGACGCTGGCAGGAGGCAAGACGTTCACCAAGCTCGACCTGACTTCGGCCTACATGACGCAGGAGCTGGAGGAGTCTTCGAAGGGCCTCACCTGCATCAACACGCACAAGGGACTGTTCATCTACAACAGATGCCCGTCTGGAATTCGGTCGGCTGCAGCAATCTTCCAGAAAAACATGGAGAGCCTACTCAAGTTGGTACCACGCATGGTGCTTTTTCAGGACGACATATTGGTCACAGGTCGGGACACCGTCGAGCACCTACAAAACCTGGAGGAAGTCCTCCAGCGACTGGATCGTGTAGGGCTGTGGCTAAAGAGGTCGAAATGCGTCTTCTTGGCAACAGTAGCGGAGTTTTTGGAGAGAAAGATCGCGGCGGACGGCATTCAGCCCACAGACGCCAAGACAGAGGCAATCAGGAACGCCTACCCAGACCACAGAACGTCACGGAGCTGCGGTCGTTTCTGGAACTCCTCAACTATTTTGGTAACTTCCTACCGGGGTTAAGCACCCTCTTTGAGCACCTACATGTGTTATTGCGTAAAGGTGAGAACTGGGTATGGGGAAAAAAACCAAGTAAGTGCTTTTGAGAAAGCCAGAAATATCTTATGCTCCAACAAGCTGCTTGTATTGTATAACCCGTGTAAAAGACTCATGCTAGCATGTGATGCATCATCATAGTACGGAGTCGGGTGTGTATTACAACAAGCTGACATTGTGGGGAAGTTGCAACCTGTTGCCTATGCCCCAAGGAGCTTGTCTAAGGCCAAGAGGGCCTACAGCTTGATTGAGAAAGAGGCATTAGCGTGTGTGTTCGGGGTAAAGAAAAGGTATCAGTACCTGTTTGGCCTCAAATTTGAGCTGGAAACCGATCTCAAGCCTCTCATATCCCTGTTCGCTGAAAACAAGGGGATAAATACTAATGCTTCAGCCCTCATACAAAGGTGGGCACTCGCGCTATCAGTGTATAACTATACCATCCGCCACAGACCAGGCACCGAGAACTGTGTGGATGCTCTCAGTTGGCTACCATTGCCCACCACAGGGGTGGAAATGGCGCAGCCTGCAAACTTGTTGTTGATGGTGGCGCAGCCCGCAGACTTGTTGATGGTCATGG
The DNA here is from genome assembly GCF_044704955.1 of Pristiophorus japonicus. Taxonomy (NCBI): domain Eukaryota; kingdom Metazoa; phylum Chordata; class Chondrichthyes; family Pristiophoridae; genus Pristiophorus; species Pristiophorus japonicus. The sequence continues at coordinate 113,166 of NW_027254334.1, forward strand.
AAGCGTTTGAAAATGATAAATCACCTGTCATGGCCTGCCAGATTAGGACTTGGACCAGCCAAGCTCCTCTGCTGTCCCTAGTAAAAAACAGTTTACTGCATGGGAGCTGGGCCAGCATCCCCGTTGAAATGCAAGAGCTAATCAAGCCGTTCCAGCGGCGAAAGGACGAGCTGTCCATTCAAGCAGACTGCCTGTTGTGGGGCAACCACGTAGTGCTACCCAAAAAGGGCAGGGAGACCTTCATCTCGGATCTCCACAGCACACACCCGGGTATAGTAATGATAAAAGTGACAGCCAGATCCCACGTGTGGTGGCCCGGTATAGACTCTGACTTAGAGTCCTGTGTACGGCAATGCAGCGTATGTGCTCAGTTGAGCAACGTGTCCAGAGAGGCACCACTAAGTTTGTGGTCCTGGCCCTCCAGACCTTGGTCGAGGATCCATGTCGACTATGCGGGCCCGTTTCTCGATAAAATGTTCCTGGTGGTGGTGGATGCTTTTTCAAAATGGATTGAATGTGAAATAATGTCGGGAAGCACTGCCACTGCCACCATTGAAAGTTTGAGGGCCATGTTTGCCACCCACGGCCTGCCTGACCTACTGGTCAGTGACAACGGGCCATGTTTCACCAGTGCTGAATTTAAAGAATTCATGACCTGCAATGGGATCAAACATGTCACCTTGGCCCCATTTAAACCAGCCTCCAATGGGCAGGCAGAGTGGGCAGTACAAACAATCAAACAGAGCCTTAAACGAAGGCTCACTCCAGACCTGCCTGTCCCGAGTACTGCTTAGCTACCGCACAAAACCCCACTCGCTCACAGGGATGCCCCTAGCTGAGCTACTCATGAAAAGGACACTTAAAACCAGACTCTCGCTGGTTCACCCCAACCTGCATGATCAGGTAGAGAGCAGGCGGCAGCAACAAAATGTAAACGATGGTCGCATCACTGTGCCATGGGAAATTGAGCTGAATGACCCTGTGTATGTGCTAAATTATAGATATGGTCCCAAGTGGATCGCAGGCACGGTGATAGCTAAAGAAGGGAGTTAGGGTGTTTGTAGTCAAACTGGACAATAGACAAATTTGTAGAAAGCACCTGGACCAAACGAGGCTGCGGTTCACAGACTGCCCTGAACAACCCACAGCAGACACCACCTTTTTCGAGCCCACAACACACACCCAAAGGATCAACGACACCACCCCGGACCAGGAAATCGAACCCATCACGCACAACAACCCAGCAAGGCCAGGCTTACCCAGCAGCCCTGCAGGGCCAGCGAGGGCACAGCCAACACACCAGAACAGACATTTGTACCGAGGCGGTCCACCAGGGAAAGAAAGGCTCCCGACCGCCTCACCTTGTAAATAGTTTTCATTTTGACTTTGTGCTTTGTGAGGGAGTGATGTTGTGTATCTGTAAAGCATGCACTCCAATGTTCCGCCACCAGGGAGCGCATCCCCTGAAGTCCCAAGGGATCCTAGCATCCTTTGGGAGCACTGTATATAAGCCGGCCCCTAAGGCCTGTTCCTCACTCTGGAGTGTCTTAATAAAGACTGAGGTCACTGTTACTTTAACCTCCCTGTGTGCAGTCTCATCTCTGTTAGGAACACAATAGGAAGATCGCTGAAGAGTTATAGCGATGGCCCAAAATGGCCTTCTAGATTTGAGATGGGCTGATGGTATTTTGTTCAAGTTAGCCTGGATCAGCATGTCTTTGCTGGTGTATCGGTTGTATTCTCTGGAGACTACATATTTGTGGCGTTGGTGTGGTGGTGCAATGTTTGCAAGCACGGGCAACCAAGCTGTTGGTGTTGTACTGGTGGTAATTCACATAGAATTCACCTGGACATCAAAAATTTGACATGTGGACTTGATAGCCATGCTGGAGAGCAGTACTCCGCTGTTGAATACACCAGGGCGAGTGATGTTATATGGAGGGTTTGAGCATCTGATCTCCATGTTGATGCAATGAGTTTCTGCATCAAGTTGACCCTACTTTTTAATTTATTCCCAAGGTTCTGGAGATGTTGTCTTTACAACAGGGTGTGATTCAGCGTGATCCCTAAGTAGGAGGGTTTTTTGGCATGGTTTTCCTCTGTGCCGCAAAAGGAGACTTTCAAAGCTTGGTTTGCTATATTTTTGTTGAAGTGGAATGTCGAGGTGACTGTGTTTTGTGGTTTGGCCGAAGTCGCCATCGGCAGAAGTAGGCCTCCATCCTCTGTAAATCATTGGTCAGGGTCTACTCGGCGATGGACAGATTCATGTTTTGCGTGGCCCAGGCAATGTCATCAGCATATAGGAAAGTTATGAAAGGGTTCGATAGGATAGGTGTGGAGGCACTCTTTCCACTTGTGGGTGAGTCCAAACGAGATCAAATATAAGATAGTCACTAATGAATCCAGAAGGAGATTCAAGAGAAACTTCTTTACCCAAAGCTTGATAAGAATGTAGAGCACGCTACCACAAAGAGTAATTTAGGCGACGCGCATAGATACATTTAAGGGGAAACTAGATAAACACAATAGGGAGGAAGGAATAGAAGGATATGGTTGGATGAAGAGATGTGAGAGGAGGCTGAATGGCATCTCTCCGTGCTGTAAGCACTATGGGGTGGATTTTCGGGTCTTCTGAGCTCCATTTTTCACCCCGGCGTGGCAGAAATAGCGATGGTGATGTCTTCTGGGTGGACGGTCAGCCTCCAACACCCCGCAGGGATCCTTGGGTCCAATTTTGCGGCAGTGTGGAGCAGCACCGCCCGGAAGAGCTGCGCCAGGTGTGCAACACAACTGGTTGCAACACCGGCGTGAGTTTTTAACCTCAGTCCGACCCGTACGCTCCTCAGCGCACCCCACAGTGAACGCCTGGGAAATCAGGCGTCCAACGATGTCGACTGCAAAGAAGTAAGTATTGGATTTCTAATGTAAGTGATTGTTTTTTCTTTTAATTTTTTTTGCTAGTTATGTTGTGGTGACATGGACAAAGTTTTGGGAATGTTTTTGTGTGTGGGGGTGGGTGGGGGTAGGTTTTTCTTCCCTTCCCAGGCGCCTCTCGGATCACTCCCAGCCCAGCTCTTTAGCGCAGGATTTTCCCATGCTCGCACCCAAGTGAGGTGCACAATGCCTCCCTTAGCACTATGCAATGTGACTCTGGGAGGAGATCGTCAGCAAAAAGAGAAGACAGTTGAGGAGAATTCTAGCAATGACTTTCCCAGTGGCCGATAACAAGGAGATTCCTCTGTAGTTGCCACAATCGGACTTGTCCCCTTTTTTAAAGATAGTCACAATTACGGCATCTCTGAGATCTCCTGGCATGCACTACTCCTTCCAGCAGCTTCCTTAAAGCAGCAACCCAATTCGGGAGCAGCATAGCAGCTCTACAGATGGCTGAAGGCCGAGGTCCAATAAAAAACCCGCGACCTAAACAATAGATGGTGGGTAGAGAAAGCCCAGGAGATCCAGTAGCTGGCCGACAGCCATGACATGCAAGGATTCTTCACCACAGTTATGTCCACCTACGGCCCAAAAACCCAAGGCCCTAACCAACTGCTGGCCAAGAATGGGGAGACAGTCATTAAGGATACCGAAGCAGTCAGGGCCTGCTGGAAGGAGCACTTCAAAGATCTCCTTAATTGAGACTCTGCCTTTGACATGAGTGTCCTCGACTCCATCCCGCAGCATACTACCTGCCACCATCTCAGCACGAGGTAGAAAAGACTATCCGTCAGCCCAAGAACACAAGGCATTAGGAGCAGGTGGAATCCCCGCTGAGGCACTCAAGTATGGCGGAGAAGCACAATTGGCAAGAATGCATGACCTCATCTCTCTTTATCTCCAGAGCATAGTATCGAGGCAGCAGTAGGCACGGATGCCAGTGGTGCAGCAATTAAAATCAGGGATACACAGAAGGCCAGAATTGGAGGAGCGCACAGATCTTGGAAAATTGTAGGGTTGGAGGAGTTTACAGAAATAGTGATGGGTTAGGCCATGGAGGGATTTGAAAACAAGGATGAGAATGTTTAAATTGAGGAGTTACCGGACCGGGAGCCAATGTCGGTCAGCGAGCACAGCGGTAAATGGAATTTAGTGCAAGTCAGGATATGGGCAGCAGAGATTTGGATGAGCTCAAGTTTATGGAGGGTGAGAGGCCGGCCAGGAGATCATTGGAATATTCAAGTCTAGAAGTAACAAGGCAAGGATGAGGTGGAAGTAGGCCATCTTGGTGATCGAGTGGATATGTGGTCATAAGCTCATCTCAGGGTCAAATAGGACACTAAGGTCACAAATGATCCGATTAAGCTTTAGACACTGGCTAGGGAGAGGAACGGAGTTGGTGGCTAGGGAACGGAGTTTGTTTCAGGTTGATGAACAGACATTTGATTCAAGTTTATTGTAGTTGAAAACAAAAGTCGAGTGCATGTTCAAAGTTGTATTTTTATAATGACCCATTTCTAAAACAGGAATGAATCACCCTTGAAGAATATAATCATAGCCCAACCCAATTCTCCTCTAAGCTATCCTATCCAAGGAGTTGAAGTACTGCCTCTACAGTCGATCATCATCCCAGGTTAGATTATCAATTTAATTTTCAGCAAACCAATGAACATTATTAATTTTTATTTTTCATTTCATATAAAACGCAATCTCTTCCTCCAGGTTTAGGTGTGCATGCATCAGAAAGACAGGACTATATGGTATGTAAGATCTTACATTTCTTCTTTTCCTCCAAGTTTTTCCTCTCCTGTGGGCGCTGACTCCTACCGCGCTACTGTTCCGCAGCTACTGGTAGCCCTCCTGCACCTTATTGAAGGTGCCATTCTGTACATGCGAGTCCAGATGATGATTGCCAGCAGGATATTGAGTGTCAGCTTGGTTCTGTGGTTGCACTCTTACCTCGCAGTCAGGAGGTTGTGGGTTCCAGCCCCATTCCGGAATCTGAGTAGATAATCTAGGTTAATGCTTCAGTGCTGTGCTGATTGTCGGAGGCACTGCCTTTTGGATGAGATGAGATTTTATTCCTGTTAAGTTTAAGTCAACTTTGTACTAAAAAATTGAATTATGCAATCATTTGAATTAATCAGTTTTAGCAGTGTGGCAGAAACACAATCGGAAGGATTCAAACATGGAGTTGCGGGAAAGCTGGGTACGGACAGCACATTCAAGGATTTGAAGAGGAAGGGAGGGTGGAGATAGGGTGGCAAGGGCTGTGCCCTCATGATGGCAAAGTTGAGCAGCATGAAGCAGACCAGCAAAAATCTTGACACCCACTCTGTCGAGTACTGCAGGGCTCCTCCAGAGCTGTCCATGCAGCAGAAGAGTTGTTTCAGCGTGCCAATGGACTACTGTATCACATTTTGTGTAGTAGCATGGCTTTCATTGTATGCAAGCTGCACATGTGTGAGTGGTTTGCTCACTGGAGACATGAGCCATGTCGTCAGCGGACAGCCCTTGTCATCCAGTAGCCAACCTTTGGTATACCGTGGTGGTTCAAATGCAGCTGGCACGGCGGATTGCCGCAGAATGAAGGCATCCTGACTGCTGCCAGGATACCTGGCCTCGACTTGCATGAATTTCTGCCTATGGTCACACGTCCGCTGGGCATTGAGGAAGTTGAATCCCTTTCGATTCCAGTACATGGCAGAGATGACATGCGGCGACCGCAAAGCAATGTGCATTCAGTCAATGCCCCCCTGCATCATGGGGAAAGTCTGCAAACCTCGTGAAGGCTTGAGCTCATTCCATCTGCTGGCGAGAGAGAATTAAATGTAATTAGCTTTCTTGGAGTAGAAAGCCTCAGTGACCTCCCTTGTGTAACAGTTGTCAGTAAACTGCAAGTTATTGCAAATATCTCCAGCACCAGCCTGGAAGGAGCCAGACGCATATAAATCGGTGGAATTTGCTGCCTCGGAGAGCTGTGGAAGCTGGGACATTGAATAAATTTAAGACAGAATTAGACAGTTTCTTGAGCGATAAGGGGATAAGGGGTTATGGGGAGCGGGCAGGGAAGTGGAGCTAAGTCCATGATCAGATCAGCCATGATCTTATTGAATGGCGGAGCAGGCTCAAGGGGCCATATGGCCTACTCCTGTTCCCATTTCTTATGTTCTTATAAACATTCAACGCCACAATCACGTTCACAGCCACTGGCAATGCAGTCCTTGCCCTGCTCTGAGGTTGCAGTTGTGGCTGCAACATTCCAAAGAGAAGGTCCTTAGCAAAGTGCAGGTGTCTCGCACATTGTTCCTCGCTGAGGCTCAGGTAGGAGAATTGTGTCCTGAACACCCTGGGTGGATATGGCCTCTGACGGAGAGCCCTTCCCCCTCTACTCCTCTTCCTCCTCCTCCCTCTTCCAGTCGCCTGTCCTGCTCTGTATGTCCTCTGTTCATTCTTCAAGTTGTGCTGTATTCCAAGGGGAATGCCTTCAAGTGCACCCATGTCTAACAGGAACTGGGGTTTGAGCAGAAGCCTTGAAGTCAGGAAAAAGTCCGTCAGCACCTGTAACACCATACCCTGTAGACTTTAGCAACTTTAAACAACTTTAGAATGCACTAAACACTTGTAGAATGATAACTACATGTTATGGCAGGGCGTTAGCTGGAGCATGGAGCTTCAAAATTGCACTGGTGTTGTCAAATCACCATTGCATACTGATTGATGTCAAGATCTGCCTGCTCTGCATACTTCTTGCAAACGTTAACTGCGTGCATGGCATCTGACATAAATCGCGCTACAAGTGTGTGCATGCACCAAAAACACCTTTTTGGAACCAAACGGCACTCGTAGCACCAAAAAAACAGGCACGAAGGATCCGAATTTTGCCGTCCTAAATTTGATGGGCCAGTGATGGGCATGGATACAAAATTGGCTTGGGGATAGAAAGGAGAGAGTTGTGGTGAATGGCTGATTTTCCGACTGGATGGAGGTATACAGTGATGTTCCCCAGGGTTCAGTACAAGCACCACTGCTGCTTTGATATATATTAATTACTTGGATTTGGGAATACCGGGCACAATTTTGAAATTTGCATCTGAAATGAAACTTGGAAGTGTACTTAACAGTGAGGAACAAAGGGCCCAAATTTGGCCCTCCGATTTTGTTCGGCTCACCTCCGAGCCCCCCCCCCGCCGACATTTTACCTCAGAAGTAGCGCCCCAAAATATCCGTCCAATCATGACCAATTCTCGGGCCGTCTGTGGAGCTGGCGTGGTGCAGAAGAAAGATAGGGGGGCGGCGCTAGAGTCTGCGCGCATGTGCAGTAGCTCCTGGCAGGCCATTTTGGCAAACGCGCGGCAGGCTGCGTGGGAGGGGCTGAAGCACACCGTCCCCAGCCCTGGCCAAATGGGCTCCTTCATCGGCGGCCCGCTGCGTTCCCTTGCTTTGTTTGGTGCTTGGTGGTGCTTTAAATGTAATTACTTGCGCCAATTCCTTAACTGTAAGTAAGGTCTTTCTGTGCGGACAAAAGTGGACACATACGCTGCCCTAAGTTAGTTTAGTACAACTTTTTTCTGGCCACATTGGCATAAATGGTGTAAGTGGCTGGGAACCCCCCTTTTGAAAAAAAATGAGCTAACAAAAAACCTAACTAATTCACTTACACTGACGCAAATTAAATGGCCATATTTGCAACTAAAAAAATACACCAGAAAAATCAAGTTACACCAAAAAAAACGGTGCAACTCATGGGGAAATTTGGGCCCATAGTAACAGACTTCAAGAGGACATAGACAGGCTGGTGGAAGATGAGGGCATATGACAGATGAAACTCAACACAGAAAATTGTGAGGTGATGTATTTTCTTACGAAGAACGAGGAATCGAAGCTAAATGGGGTAATTTTAAGGAGGATGCAAGAACAGAGAGACCCTGGGGGTGTTTGTGCACAAATCTTGGTTGCAGGACACATTAACAAAGCAGTTAATAAAGCATATGGGATCCTGGGCTGTATAAGTAGAGGCAGCGTGTACAAAAGCCAGGAATCTATGTTAAGCCTATATAAAACACTTTTTCAGCCGCAAATGCAGGATTATGTTCAATTCTGGGCACCATACTATAAGAAGGACCTGAAGACTTTGGAGAGGGTACAGCAGAGATTTACTAGAATAGTTCTAGGGATGAGGGATTACAGTAACGTGGATAGACTAGAGTAGCTGGGGTTGTTCTCCTTACAGCAGAGAAGGCGAAACAGAGATTTGACAGTGGTGTTTAAAATCATGAAGGGTTTAAATAGAGTAAATATAAAGAAAATGTTTCCAATGACTGAAGGGTCGATAAAAAGAGTGCACAGATTTAAAGTAATTGCCAAAACAACCAAAGGCGACATGAAAAATTTTTTTTTACACGAGTGGTTAAGATTTGGAACACAATGCCCGATAGGGTGGTGGAATCAGATTCAAAAGTAGCTAGCAAAAGGGAATTGGATAAATACTTGAAGGAGAAAAAATTGCAGGGATGTGGGGAAAGTGTGGGGAAGTGGGACTAACTGGATTTCTCTTCGCAAGAGTCGAAGCAGACTTGATGGGCCGAATGACCTCCTTCTGTGTTGTCCTGTTCTATGATTTTATGAGGCCAACCTGTGGGTTCGTAAGTGAAAATGCATCTTGGAGTTAGACTGTACTCGAACGATTTGAAGTGCTTAGCTTTTGGAAGATATGAGCTTCACAAGATTTTCAATTGTACCTTGCACCTTGAATATGTGCCCTGCAAAGGTGCGGGTATGCATGACATGCAACGACAGAGCTGTAAGATTGTGTAAACGCTTGGCATGGGTGAGAAAAATACAGACAAGTTATCAAGCAACACTTTATGGCATGGAAGATGGAGCCATTTACCTGATACATGATGCCTCGGGAGCGCCCCTCCAACAAGCTGCAGTGCCTGAGACAGCGCTCTGTCTCGTTTGAGGGGTGTAAAGGGCAATTCCCCGCCGCGGGCGGCACTTACGCCCTGGGCGTTAACTGACCCAGGCCCAGAAGGTTACCATCCCCGGACCAACCATGTGGCAATTTCGGACCCCTATTTTCCTATCAGTAGTTGCATCCCTTTAAGTTTTAGTTACAGGCCCACTTCTGCATGCAGGCATACTTCCTACCCAAGGCATCAGCAGCATAACGTCGATTATTTAAATTATATCAATGAACTGAGCTTGCATTATCCAACCAGTACAGCTCCCCACTGTTCTGCAAATACGCGGCAGTGGATGTGATGAAGTCCTTGTGGCTTTTTAACAAGGATTCCAAAATTGGACCCATAAAGGTTTGTACTATTTGAAATAATACCAGTCTCCAATTATAAAAGGATTCTGGGGCCGAAGTTGCCCACTGCTGGAAAGGAGGCGCCCCTGCCCTGTTTCTGTTGCTTTTACCAGCGCGGTGGATGCAGTGGCTTCGAGTGAAATTCCACACTTTGGTTTGATTGTTCTCGCTGGACCGGAAGTCAGTCATAATGGGGGCAGAAGTGGGGCGGTAAGCAGAAATTTGGTGTCTAGAGGGGCAGGAGTTGGGAGCGGATCTGTCAGTTATCACTGCGCCGCATTAACCCGGCTCTCTCCTTCACTTAAAGGGGAGAGCCTGCACCACCAGGGAGGGTTTCGGCTGGGCCAGTGGTTGGGCACCCAAGATGGGGTGCCAAGCTTGCCTATTGGTGGCCTGGCTGAACCTGGGGGCATTATTGTCGGCTCCACTTGGCAGTCGGCCGACAAAAAAAAAACCATGGCGGCAGCGGCAGTGCGCCGCTCCCTATAAAGGGAGCCGCACTGCCATTTTACAAAGACTGTAGCCTCACTGCGCCGGCAGAATAAAGCTGCTTTGGGCACGGCTCGGCAGGGTAAGTATTTTTCGGTGGAATTTTGCCGTCGGGGAAACATCGGCGTTGTGCGCTATGATGATGCACTTAGCACAGATCGGCAGCAGCGGAGCGGTAGGGCGGGGTGGGGGTGGCGGGGGGGTTGCAGGGAAACAGGTCACCGCCGGGATACCTCAGGAGCGCAATTTTCATTATGGCGGCCATTACACGAAAAATTGAGCGGCATTCCACTCCGCAGCATGGCCGCCAATGTCCGGCGGTAACAGGCCTCGAGGGAAGGGGCAATTTCGGCCCCTCTATATTTTCCTTGAAATTCACAAACCAAAATGGGGGAATCCATGAATAGATGTAAGGTAATTTTCAGAGAATAAAAGTTGTGGTTCTTCACTTGACAGATATTGACTACCACCAATTTCCCCAGTTGCTCAGTTACACAAACATACTGTAGTACTCTGCAAAATATTACACAATATTCCATGACATATGTGTGATGTAAATTAGCTATTTTCTTATTACTTAGGTCAAACTGAAAGCTACACAAGGAGTATTTAATACAATTGCTGTAGTCCCCGAAGGTGTGTTAAATGGATTAGGCAAGAAAGAATTGACAGTAACAAGCCCAAGTTTGGAACTCATCAATGCAATACTCAAATATGTTACTTACACAAGCAAGAGGTACCACATTAATACAGCTGATATAGGTAAGTACAACCTCCATGTTTTATTAGTTAATGTCGTTTTGAATTACCTTTCAAGTCAACCTGAACATGAAATAAAGCTCCTTTCTTGGCAGCTTATTGCAGACCTTTCTTCATGATGCAGACATTAAAAACAAAAAGATTAAAAAATTTAGTTTTGCCTCCCTCTGCCAGGAGACATTCCCATTGAACAAAATCAAGGCTGCTCCCAGATCGCAAACTTGATGTCCTGTTTGACCCTGAACTGAGCTGTCGACCCCATATCTACTCCATCACCAGGACTGTCTACATCCACGACTGTAACATTGCCCATCTCCATCCCACCCCAGCTGATCTACTGCTTACACAAGCCTTATCCAAGCCTCTGTTACCTCTAGACTTGACTACTCCAAAGGTCTCCTGGCCATCTTCCACCTTCCATAAACTGGAGCTCATGCAAAACTCTGCTGCCCATATCCTAAATTGGACCAAGTCCCCTTCACCCATGAGCTGACTGGAAACAGCTGCTTGAAGGTAAATCACTGTCAGAGCAGTGGGAGGCATTCAAGGAGAAGATCCGGAGGGCTCAGTGCAAGTATGTTCCCTGAAAGACAAAGGGTAGGACTAACAAATCTAGAGCCCTTAGATATCAAGGGACATACTGGGAAGGATAAAGAAAAAAAGAGGCTTATGACAGATACCGAGAGCTCAATATTGCAGAAACTCGAGAGGAGTATAGAAAGTGCAGGGGTGGAATTATAAAGGAAATTAGGAAAGCTAAGAGCATGGAAAGTTTTTGCCAAATAAACATCAAGCAAAACCAAAAGATGTTTTATAAATACATTAAGAGCAAGAGGATAACTAAAGAAAGAGTAGAGCCTAATTAGAGATCATAAAGGTAATCTGTGTGGAGGCGGAAGACGTGGGTATGGTTCTTAACTAATACTTTGTGTCTGTTTTCACATGAGAGGGGCGATGCAGACATTGCAATCAGGGAGGAGGAGTGTGAAATATGAGATGAAACATACATACTGAGCGAGGAAGTATAAAGGGGTTGAGCAGCTTTGAAAGTGGATAATCCCCAGGCCCAGATTAAAGGTCTCCCAGGCTATTAAGAGAAGCAAAAGAGGAAATTTTTTCAATTTCCAATTTATTCTGGCTACAGGTGTGGTGCTGGAGGACTGGAGGGCTGCTAACGTGCTACCTTTGTTTAAAAAGCGGGAAAGGTTTAGACCGAGTAATTACCGGCCAATCAGCCTAAACTTGGTGGTGGGAAAATTATTGGAAAAATTCTGAGGGACAGGAAAAATTTTCATTTAGAAAAGCACAGATTAATCAAAGACAGTCAACGTGGATTTATTAAGGGAAAGTCATGTCTGACTAACTTCACTGAATTTTTTGAGGAGGTAACAAGGAGGTTCGATGAGGGTAGTGCATTTGATGTAGTGTATATGCATTTTAGCAAGGCTTTTAATAAGGTCCCACATGGCAGACTGGTCATAAAAGTAAACGCCCATGGGATCTAGGGCAAAGTGGCTAGTTGGATCCAAAATTAGCTCGGAGGCAGGAAGCAAAGGGTAATGGTTAATGGGTGTTTGTGTGACTGGAAGGCTGTTTTCACTGGGGTTCCACAGGGCTCAGTGCTGGGTCTCTTGCTTTTTGTGGCATAGGAAGAACATAGAAACATAGAAAATAGGTGAAGGAGTAGGCCATTCGACCCTTCGAGCCTGCACCACCATTCAATAAGATCATGGCTGATCATTCCCTCAGTACCTCTTTCCTGCTTTCTCTCCATACTCCTTGATCCCCTTAGCCATAATGGGCATATCTAACTCCCTCTTGAATATATCCAATGAACTGGCATCAACAACTCTCTGCGGTAGGGAATTCCACAGGTTAACAACTCTCTGAGTGAAGAAGTTTCTCCTCATCTCAGTCCTAAATGGCCTACACCTTATCCTAAGACTGTGTCCCCTGGTTCTGGACTTACCCAACATCGAGAACAATCTACCCGCATCTAACCTGTCCCGTCCTATCAGAATCTTGCATGTTTCTATGAGATCCTCTCTCATCCTTCTAAACTCCAATGTATGAAGGTCCAGTTGATCCCAGTCTCTCCACATATGTCAGTCCTGCCATCCCGGGAATCAGTCTGGTGAGCCTTCGCTGCACTCCCTCAATAGCAAGAACGTCCTTTCTCAGATTAGGAGACCAAAACTGAACAGAATATTCCAGGTGAGGCCTCACCAAGGCCCTGTACAACTACAGTAAGACCTCCCTGCTCCTATACTCAAATCCCCTAGCTATGAAGGCCAACATACCATTTGCATTCTTCACCACCTGCTATGCTAACTTTCATTGACTGATGAACCATGACACCCAGGTCTTGTTGCACCTCCCCTTTTCCTAATCTGCCACCATTCAGATAATATTCTGTCTTCGCATTTTTGCCCCCAAAGTGGATAACCTCACAATTATCCACATTATACTGCATCTGCCATGCATTTGCCCACTCACCTAACCTGTCCAAGTCACCCTGCAGCCTCTTAGCATCCCCCTCACAGCTCACACCGCTACCCAGTTTAGTGTCATCTGCAAACTTGGAAATATTACACTCAATTCCTTCATCCAAATCATTGATGTATATTGTAAAGAGCTGGGGTCCCTGCGGCACTCCACTAGTCACTGCCTGCCATTCTGAAAAGGATCCGTTTATCCCGACTCTCTGCTTCCTGTCTGCCAGCCAGTTCTCTATCCATGTCAGTACATTACCCCAAATACCATGTGCTTTGATTTTGCACACCAATCTCTTGTGTGGGACCTTGTCAAAAGCCTTTTGAAAGTCCAAATACACCACATCCACTGGTTCTCCCTTGTCCACTCTACTAGTTACATCCTCAAAAAATTCCAGAAGATTTGTCAAGCATGATTTCCCCTTCATAAATCCATGCTGACTTGGACCGATCCTGTCACTGCTTTCCAAATGCGCTGCTATTTCATCTTTAATAATTGATTCCAACATTTTCCCCACTACTGATGTCGGTCTATAATTACCCGCTTTCCCTCTCTCTCCTTTTTTAAAAAGTGGTGTTACATTAGCTACCCTCCAGTCCATAGGAACTGATCCAGAGTCGATAGACTGTTGGAAAATGATCACCAATGCATCCATTATTTCTAGGGCCACTTCCTTAAGTACTCTGGGATGCAGACTATCAGGCCCCGGGGATTTATCAGCCTTCAATCCCATCAATTTCTCGAACACAATTTCCCACCTAATAGGGATATCCTTCAGTTCCTCCTTCTCACTAGACCCTCAGTCCCCTGGTACTTCCGGAAGGTTATTTTTGTCTTCCTTCGTGAAGACAGAACCAAAGTATTTGTTCAACTGTTCTGCCATTTCTTTGTTCCCCATTATAAATTCATCTGAATCTGACTGCAAGGGACCTATGTTTGTCTTCACTAATCTTTTTCTCCACATATCTATAGAAGCTTTTGCAGTCAGTTTTTATGTTCCTGGCAAGCTTCTTCTCGGACTCTATTTTCCCCCTCTTAATTAAATCCTTTGTCCTATTCTGCTGAATTCTAAATTTTTCCCAGTCCTCAGGTTTGCTGCTTTTTCTGGCCAATTTATATGCCTCTTCCTTGGATTTAACACTATCCTTAATTTCCCTTGTTAGCCACTGTTGAACCACCTTCCCCACTTTAATTTTACTCCATACAGGGATGTACAATTGCTGAAGTTCATCCCTGTGATCTTTAAATGTTTGCCATTGCCTATCCACTGTCAACTCTTTAAGAATCATTTGCCAGTCTATTCTAGCCAATGCATGCCTCAAACCGTCAAAGTTACCTTTACTTAAGTTCAGGACACTAGTTTCTGAATTAACTGTGTCACTCTCCATCTTAATAGAGCATTCTACTATATTATGGTCACTCTTCCTCAAGGGGTCTCGCAAAACAAGATTGCTAATTTGTCCTTTCTCATTACACATCACCCAGTCTAGGATGGCCAGCCCCCTGGTTGGTTCCTCGACATATTTGTTCAGAAAACAATCCCTAATACACTCCAGGAAATCCTCCTCCACCGCATTGCTACCAGTTTGGTTAGCCCAATCAATATGTAGATTAAAGTAACCCATGATAACTGCTGTGCCTTTATTGCATGAATCCCTAATTTCTTGTTTGATGCTGTCCCCAACCTTACTACTACTGTTTGGTGGGCTGTACACAACTCCCACTAGCGTTTTCTGCCCCTTGGTATTCCGTAGCTCCACCCATACTGATTCCACATCACCCAAGCTAATGTCCTTTCTTACTACTGCATTAATTTCCTCTTTAACCAGCAATGCCACCCCGCCTCCTTTTCCTTTTTGTCTATCCTTCCTAAATGTTGAATACCCCTGGATGTTGAGTTCCCAGCCTTGGTCACCCTGGAGCCATGTCTCTGTGATGCCAATTACATCATACCCGTTAACTGCTATCTGCGTAGTTAATTCTTCCACCTTATTCTGAATACTCCTTGCATTGAGGCACAGAGCCTTCAGGCTCATCGTTCTCACACATTTTGCCCCTTTAGAATTTTGCTGTAATGTGGCCCTTTTTGCTTTTTGCCTTAGGTTTCTCTGCCCTCCACTTTTACTTTTCTTCTTTCTATCTTTTGCTTCTGCCCCCATTCTACTTCCCTCTGTCTCCCTGCATAGGTTCCCATCCCCCTGCCATATTAGTTTAACTCCTCCCCAACAGCACTAGCAAACACTCCCCCTAGGAGATTGGTTCCGGTCCTGCCCAGGTGCAAACCGTCCGGTTTGTACTGGTCCCACCTCACCCAGAACCGGTTCCAATGTCCCAGGAATTTGAATCCCTCCCATTTGCACCACTCCTGAAGCCACGTATTCATCTGAGCTATCCTGCGATTCCTACTCCAACTAGTATGTGGCACTGGTAGCAATCCTGAGATTGCTACTTTTGAGGTCCTACTTTTTAATTTAGCTCCTAGCTCCATAAATTCATCTTGTAGGACCTCATCACATTTTTTACCTACATCGTTGGTACCTATATGCACAACGACAACTGGCTGTTCACCCTCCCTTTTCAGAATGCCCTGCACCCGCTCCGAGACATATCAATGACTTGGACTTGATTGTAGGGGGTATGATTAAGAGGTTTGCAGATGATACTAAAATCGGTTGTGATGTTGATAATGAAGAAGAAAGCTGTAGACTTCAGGAAGATATCAATGAACTGGTCAGGTGGGCAGTACAGTGGCAAATGGATTTCAATCTGAAGAAGTGTGAGATAATGCATTTGGGGTGGGCTAACAAGGCAAGGGAATACACATTAATGGTAGGACACTGAGAAGTGTAGAGGAACAAATGGACCTTGGAGTGCATGTCCATGGATCCCTGAAGGTAGCAGGCCAGGTAGATAAAATGGTTAAGAAGGCAAGAGCAGGGAGATTATGCTTGAACTGTATAAAACACTAGTTAGGCCACAGCTAAAGGACTTCGTGCAGTTCTGGTCACCACATTACAGGAAAGATGTGATTGTAAATCCCCTCTGTAGCTTCTCTAGTGCAAAGATGTTGCCTGGGCTGGAAAATTTTAGCTATGAGGAAAGAGTGGATTGGCTGGGGTTGTTTTCTTTGGAACAGAGGAAGCTGAGGGGAGACCTTATTCAACTGTATAAAATTATGAGGGGCCTAGATAGAGTGGATAGGATGGACCTATTTCCCTTAGCAGAGGGGTCAACAACCAGGGGACATAGATTTAAAGTAATTGGTAGAAGGTTTTGAAGGGATTTGAGGGGAAGTTTCTTCACCCAGAGGGTGGTGAGGGTCTGGAACTCACTGTCTGAAAGGATGGTAGAGGCAGAAACACTCAACACATTAAAAATTACTTGGATGTGCACTTGAAGTGCTGTAACCTACAGGACTACGGACCAAGAGCTGGAAAGTGGGATTAGGCTGAATAGCTCTTTGTGGGCCGGCGCGGACACAAAGAGCCCAAATGGCCTCCTTCCATGTTGTAAATTTCTATGATTCTGACCTACATTGGTTCCTGGTCTGTCAATGCCTCAATTTAAAAATTCTCATCATTGTTTTTAAATCCCTCCACGGCCTTGCCCCCTCCCTATCTCTGTAATGTCCTCCAGCCCTACAACTCTCCGAGATCTCTGCGCTCCTCCAACTCTGGCCTCGTGCAAAACCAGCAAAGTTGTTCTCATTACAGCCTCTTCTGTGAGCTCCTCTACCAATGATATAATGGACAATTCACCAGGACCAGCAAGACTGTTGTAATATTGAGCTTAACAGTAAGATTCTTCCATGATTTTAAGATCCAGAATTAAATATTGCATCTATTGTATAAATGGCTTCTGCTATTTTTGTTACAATCAATCAAGGAAATGTTATACATTTTCTACACAAAAAATATGATATTTGGTGCATATTTTACATAAATTTTTCTTTTTATAAAAAAGTGTCTTTTCAGTTTGAAGAGCATACCGCTTTATTTCCGATCATTGTCAGGCAGCCCCCAATGCTACGTTTACATGATCCTGGACCAGGTAAATTTGAGTTACAAATCAAAGATTTGATCAGTACATTTCACAAAAATGTGTTTCTTCAACTAACTTAGATTTTTATTTTCATTATTCCAGATAGTAACATCAATTCCTTGGTTACCATAACAACAAAGACATTCTTAAGATATCATAAGCTACGAATCTTGATAGATAGCATTCGGAGATTTTACCCAAACATGACAATAATCATTGCAGACGACAGTGACATTACCGAAAAAGTTGAAGGACCCCACATCGAGCAATACATAATGCCATTCGCAAAAGTACAGTAAAGAATTCAGTATTCAATTTATGTACTATACAGACTTTAAACCAGAATTATATTTCAAAGCACAATTAGTTGAATTGGATTCATATGGTACCATTAGCTTTGTCTCAGTGGGTAGCACACTTGCCTCCAAGTCAGAAGATTGCAGGTTCAAGTTTCATTCCAGGGTCTTGAGCACAATAAAATCTAGGCTGACAATTCAGTACAGTGCTGAGGGAGTGCTGCACTGTTGGAGGTGCTGTCTTTCAGATGAGATGTTAAACCAAGATGCTGTCTGCTTTCTCAGGTAGACATAAAAGATTCCATGGCACTATTTCAAAGAAGAGCATGGGAGTTATCTCTGGTGTCCTGACCAATATTTATCCCTCAATCAATATAAAAAAAAAGTTCACCTAGTCATTATTATATTGCTGTTTGTAGGAGCTTGCTTGGGCACAAATTGGCTGCTGCGTTTCCCACATTACAACAGTGACTACACTCCAAAAGTACTTCATTAGCTGTAAAGTGCTTTGAAACATCCGGTGGTTGTGAAAGGCATTATATAAATCCAAATCTTTCTTTTTTTTCTTTCTCGCTTTCTTTCTATTACAGCTCTCTAGCTTTTGTAACCCACTTACTCAATTTCAATGTTGACCATTCCAATGTAGACTGAGAATATTGCATAAACACCGAGTTAAGTCTATTCTCAAAAGCATACAGACTTATAAAATATCATAGAATTCTGCAGTACAGAAGGAAGCTATTTGGTCAACAACCCTGTGCCAGCTCTTGGGTGTCAGCCTTCTCTCAGTGGGTAGCACACTCGCCTCCAAGTCAGAAGGATTGTGGGGTTGAAGTCCCACTCCAGAGACTTGAACACAAAACAAATCTAGGCTAAGACTTCAGTACAGTACTGAGGTCGTATTGCACTGTCGGCGGTGCTGTGTTTTGGATGAGATGTTAAATCAAGACCCCATCTGTCCTCTCAGATGAGCAGAAAATATTTCACAGCAATATTTGAAGAAGAGCAGCAGAGTTCTCCCAGCGTCTGTATATTATGATATCTGAAGCAGATCATTTGGTCATTTATCTCATTGCAGCCTGTGGGACTTGGCTGGGTGCAAATTGGCTGCAGTGTTTCACTATATTGCAATAGTGACTATACTTCAAAATTACTTCAATGGCTGTAAAGCACTTTGGATGTCTGAGATCGTAACAGTACTGTCAAAAATTTTCTGTTATAATTACTGCCAAACAAACTCTCTGGCCCTGAAAATTTAATTTTACAAGTGTGGAATCTAATTCTTTCAGAAGTGAATTGGTGTTGGAGATTTAAAATAATAAAAATTAAAGTAATTTATTAAATTTTTTCTGTCTGTCTCTTGGATATATTTCCCTTAATCCCATCTGTCTTTTCCTATCTTTAGTTCACATTCTGTACATGATTTAAACTTAATTTATACTTCCTGGTTCATAATTCCTGGTTTAGACTCTGCGTAGCTCAGTGCAGATTCTTCAATCTGATTGGTCGAAGAGCATCACTGCTTCTTGTCTTCTGACAGATGCCACAAATCCCCTGTAGAGGGCACCATGCCTCATCAGGTGGCAGATTTGAGCAAGTCTTCACTCAAAATCCCACAAAAACTTTGTGAGATGTACGGCGAGCGCCATTACTTTACTGCTGACCGCAAAATCCAGGTTTATGTAATTTTAGAAAAATATGTCTGCCTGGTTTCGATAGAGTCCATATTCTTGCTGGCATTAAGGTTAAATGTGCCTTTTCTCTATTATTTATTGTCTCCTTACTGTAGAAGCACCTTTAGGTGAGTTGCAGTCTTGCTACTATTCTTGTTCTCTGTTAACTCATATGTCAAGTTTCCCATCCAGTCCACATTTTGGACAGCATCCTTTAGAGATTGAGAGATGTACAAGCCTTTTAGTTGAATCAAAGCAACGGGAGGGAACGAGGGAGGAGGAAAACCCTAGAAAACAGAGTAATCTTTCTGCTATTGCTCTCATGTGACTTTAAATAAACATGATCATTGGTGTAGCATTATTGAGACCAAACCCTTTTCAAAGAAACCAAATTGTCCACACTTACTGATCTTGAACAACTTGGAATTTTTTTCTTCTCAGGGATGGTTTGCTGGAAGAAACTTGGCAGCTTCTCAGGTCACAACTAAATACATGCTTTGGGTGGATGAAGATTTTTTATTCACAAAAGAAACAAAATTGGAAAAGTTGGTAGATGTATTGGAAAACACAAACTTGGATGTGGTAAGTATGGAACTGGAAGGAATTGGAGATGTTTGTTTCCGATATTTCAATCTGATAAATATTTCCGTTTGATACATTCCCAAAATGAATCTTCATTTGTATACAAGATATAGCTATTGATTTTGTGTTCATTTTTTGGAGCAGCAAAAAATGATTTGCACCTATTAACTTATTCCTAGAATAAATGCGTGAAAATGTTTTTATAGTGTAGGTCTGTATTGCTTGATGCTCAATCAATCCAAAATCGGATTATGATTAATTCAATGGTACTGACATATAGTAGAATATGGTATTTGCTGAAGCTTTCACTCACCTTGACCTGTGTGAGACACTCGATCCAAGTCCACAGTCATCATCATAGGCAGTCCCTCGAATTGAGAATGACTTGCTTCCATGCCAAAAAGGGATGAGTTCACAGGTGTTTCAATAAAGGACCTAATATTCCAGGTCCTGAACTACATCTTGAGGGGTGGAAGATGCCTGTGTGTGGATTTTATTTTAACATGTGGTGGCCGTTTCACACCAGCCACCACACGGGCTTGACAGAGCTAGGTCTTGGTCCAGTGGCAGGGATTAACCAAGTCCACGGTACGACACTGTTAGCTGTGAAGTACTCGGCTATCTCTTGCTAGAGCTTCCTGCCACCCTGCTGGACCATGACACCCCACTTTCTCTCCACTGGCACTACCAATGCCTTGCGAGCCGCACCCGAGAACCTTCTGTCTCATTCTCTGTTTTGCTGCTGAGCCATGTCTTTAAACTCGAGTGGTAATGAGGTGCTGCTGCATCAAATCACCTTCTCAAGTAGTGGAGAGAGACGAGGCCAAACATTACTGGCTATTAGACTGCACCCGATATTGGCACTAAGCCAACCAGAAGCACAATTAGCACTGAGATCAGCACTCCAATCATGTCAATGAGCAGGCAGCACGAGAGGGCATGCTCCCTGCACCAAACAGCACTGGCCCATAACACCATCCATTTTCAGGCCATATCCAATTTCGAGGCTATACTGTTTGTCATTATCTGCAATAAAGGAAGGAAGATAGGAAGAAAGGATGGAAAGCAAGAATATTCTTATCTGTATTTTATCTGTAGAAGTGGTACAAATAAAATCTATTCGTAACAAAATAGATGAGTTGATGGCACAAAAGATACAAATGGGTATGATCTGATAGCCATTACAGAGATGTGGTTGCAAGGTGACCAGGACTGGGAACAAAATATTCAGGGGTATTTGACAATTTGGAAGGACAGGCAGAAAGGAAAAGGAGGAGGGGTAGCACTGTTAATAAAGGATGGGATCAGTGTGTTCGTGAGAAACGATATTTGCTCAGAGGATCAAGATGTAGAATCAGTTTGGGTGGAGATAAGGAATAATAAAGGGAAAAAGTCACTGGTGGGAATAGTCTATAGGCCCCCTAACAGTAGCTACACTGCTGGATGAAATATAAATCAAGAAATAATGGCGGCTTGTAATAAAGGAACGGCAATAATCATGGGTGATTTTAACCTTCATATTGATTGGACAAAGCAAATTGGCCAGGGTAGCCTTGAGGAGGAGTTCATAGAACGTTTCCGGGATAGTTTCTTTGAACAGTACGTTGCGGAATCAACCAGGGAGCAAGCTATCTTAGATCTAGTACTTTGTAACGAGGCAGGATTAATGAATGATCTTGGAGTAAAAGATCATCCAGGAATGAGTGACCATAACATGGTTGAATTTCAAATTCAGTGGGAGGGTGAGAAAGTTGGTTCTCAAACCAGGGTCCGAAGCTTAAATAAAGGCGACTACAAAGGTATGAGGGCAGAGTTGGCTAAAGTGGACTGGAAAAATAGACTAAAGAATGGGACGGTTGATGAGCAGTGGCAGACATTTAAGGAGATATTTCATAACTCGTAACAAAAATATATCCCAATGAGAAGGAAAGACTGCAAGAGAAGGGATAACCATCCATGGCTCACTAAGGAAATAAGGGAGGGTGTCAAATTGAAAACAAAGGTATACAATGTGGCCAATACTAGTGGGAGGCCAGAGGATTGGGAAATTTTTTTAAGCCAGCAGAGAACGACTAAAAAAATAATTAAGAGAGGGAAGATAGATTATGAAATTAAACTAGCACGAATATCAAAAACAGATAGTAAGAGTTTCTACAGGTACATAAAAAGGAAAAGAGTGGCGAAAGTAAATGTTGGTCCCCTGGAGGCTGAGACTGCGGAATTAATAATGGAGAACAGGGAAATGGCAGAGACGTTGAACACATATTTTGTATCGGTCTTCACGGTAGAAGACACTAAAAACATCCCAATAGTGAATAATCAAGGGGCTATAGGTAGGGAGGAACTTAATATAATCACTATCACTAATGAAGTAGTACTAGGTAAGATAATGGGACTAAAGGCGGATAAATCCCCCGGACCTGATGGCTTACATCATAGAATCTTACAAGAAGTGGCTGCAGAGGTAGTGAATGCATTGGTTATAATCTACCAAAATTCCCTGGATTCTGGGGCGGTCCCAGACGATTGGAAAACCGCAAATGTAACGTCCCTATTTAAAAAAGGAGGCAGACAAAAAGCAGGAAACTATAAACCAATTAGCTTAACATCTGTCATTGGGAAAATGCTGGAGTCCATTATTAAGGAAGCAGTAGCGGGACATTTGGAAAAGCATAATTCAATCAAGCAGAGTCAGCATGGTTTTATGAAAGGGAAATCATGTTTGACAAATATGCTAGAGTTCTTTGAGGATGTAATGAGTAGGGTGGATAAGTGGGAACCAGTGGATGTGATGTATTTGAATTTCCAGAAGGCGTTCAATAAGGTGCCACATAAGAGGTTACTGCACAAGATAAAAGTTCACGGTATTGGGGGTAATATGGATAGAGGATTGGCTAACTAACAGAAAACAGAGTCGGGATAAATGGGTCATTTTCCAGTTGGCAAACATTGACTAGTGGGGTGCCGCAGGGATCGGTGCTGGGTCCTCAACGAAGGGACCGAGTGCCAAGTTTGCTGATGATACAAAGATGGGTGGGAGAGCAAATTGTGCGGAGGACACAAAAAATCTGCAAAGGGATATAGACAGACTAAGTGAGTGGGCAAAATTTTGGCAGATGGGAGTATAATGTCGAAAAATGGGAGGTTATCCACTTTGGCAGAAATAATAGAAAAGCAAATTATAATTTAAATGGAGAAAAATTGCAAAGTGCTGCAGTACAGAGACCTGGGGGTCCTTGTGCATGAAACACAAAAAGTTAGTATGCAGGTACAGCAAGTAATCAGGAAGGCAAATGGAATGTTGGCCTTTATTGCAAGGTGTATAGAGTTTAAAAGCAGAGAAATCCAGCTACAACTGTACAGGGTATTGATGAGGCCACACCTGGAGTACTGCGTGTAGTGTTGGTCTCCATATTTAAGGAAGGATATACTAGCATTGGAGGCTTTTGAAAGAAGGTTCACTAGGTTGATTCTGGAGATGAGGGGG
Organism: Pristiophorus japonicus; assembly: GCF_044704955.1. Taxonomy (NCBI): domain Eukaryota; kingdom Metazoa; phylum Chordata; class Chondrichthyes; family Pristiophoridae; genus Pristiophorus; species Pristiophorus japonicus. The sequence continues at coordinate 136,236 of NW_027254334.1, forward strand.
TTGACTTTTGAGGGTAGGTTGAGTAGGTTAGGCCTATACACATTGGAGTTCAGAAGACAGAGAGGTGATCTTATTGAAACTTATAAGATAGTGAGGGGGTTCGACAAGGTGGATGCAGAGAGGATATTTTCACACATAGGGGAAACTAAAACTAGGGGACGTATTTTTAGAATAAGGGGCTTCCCATTTAAAACTGAGATGAGGAAAAATTTCTTCTCTCAGAGGGTTGTAAATCTTTGGAATTCTCTGCCCCAGTGAGCTGTGGAAGCTGGGTCATTGAATATATTTAAGGCAGAAATTTTTGAGCGAAAAATGAGTAAAGGGTTATGGGGAGCGAGCAGGGAAGTGGAGCTGAATCCATGATCAGATCAGCCATGATCTTATTGAATGGCAGAGCAGGCTTGAGAGGCCAAATGGCCTACTCCTGCTCTACTCCTGCTCCTATTTCTTATGTTCTTATAATAGCAAAATCAGAGGTAGTGTAATATTTCTCAAATAATAAGAAATATAATTTTCCATAGGTTGGTGCCTCTGTGGATGGTAATCGATTTCAGTTTAAGATGTGGTATGAAGAAGGAAATGTTGATGATGGAGACTGCTTGTTTTCCAAGTCTGGTTCGTTTCATCCACTGGATGGGTTTCCAAACTGCGTGGTAACCAGCGGTGCGGTGAACTTTTTTTTGGCCAGGACAGAAAAGATACTTAGTGTTGGATTTGATCCTCGATTGGCAAGAGTGGCTCACTCAGGTAAATGAACCATTCAATCGTGCTGTCTCTCCGTTGATGGTGATAATCAGATTTGTTTGTCTTCTTGCCTTGATAACTATCTCAGGAAAGCAAGCTGTACCATGAACATGATTCCAGGTAGTCTACTCATTCTAATATTAGACTTGTTTTAACAAATATTTTGAAAACTGTTAATCTGAATATTGTAACCTAATGCTACTTTCTGTTATCTTAATTAATAATTCAGTTAGTTCAGGAATCTTTACAACTATTAATGTTTATCATATTTTACCATAGCATTAATGTCTGCATCTAACCTATTGATTAGCATTGTGGATGGTTTCACATTCAGCTGAAACATTCAGATCATAAAGTTTATAAAGCACTGGTTAGGCCTCAGTTAGAGTATTGCGTCTAATTCTGAGCACCACATTTTAGGAGGGATGTCAAGGCCATGGACAGAATGCAGAGGTGATTTACGAGAATGGTACCAGGGATGAGGATCCTTAGAGAAGCTGGGGTTGTTCTCCTTAGGGCAGAAAAAGGTTAACGGGAGATTTAATATAAGTGCTCACTATCATGAAGGATTTCATAGCGTGAAAAGGAAAGGAAGGACTTGCATTTTTAGAGCACCTTTCCTGACCACCGGATGTCTCAATCCAATGAAGTACTTTTGGAGTGTAGTCACTGTTGTAATGTGGGAAATGCGACAGCCAACTTGCGCACAGTAAACTCCCACGAACAGCAATGTGATAATGACAAGATAATCTGTTTTTGTTATATTGATTGAGCGATAAATATTGGCCAGGACAACAGGGATAACTCTCCTGCTCTTCTTCGAAATAGTGCCATGGGATCTGTAAGGGGTTCTCAGGGAGTGTTGTTGTGCCTTGGGGGTCTCTCTCTGGGCTTCTGCCCTCACAGCTTATGCCTGGCCTGTGAGGTACCCTGAGTGCTGCAAGAACACCCCTGGAGAGACTGTGTCCACAGCTTATGAAGGGGGTTTTGAGACTCGTGCGTCCCCACAGCTTATGCCTAGCCTGTGAGGTACCTGTGAGTGTCAAACACTCCTAACCCCTTCTTCCCTAGCCTGTGACACACAGTTGAGCATTTTCGATGCGCTCCTAGCTTCCCTTACACTGTTCTGACATAAGACTCATGATCAGGAGATGTAATACAATAGAACTGAGACAAGGTGATTCCAAGAGGAACTTTAGGCTTCCAATTTATTTGACAAGGTGTATCTCAACAAACCAATACACCAACAAAACAATCCCCCTAAATCCCACTAAACGGACACAACAAAAATCTTTACACAAGTTTAGCAGTACAATGCCCAACCTCCCATCTTTCCTGGCCTAACAGAGTTGGGAGTTCCGGGGACCAGAGGTTATACTCACTACTGTGCCTTCTGCAAGTCTGGTGATTCGTTTCTTCTATCCTCGGTGTCTTCGGACACTGGTTTTCCTTCAGTGTCGAGAGACTTGCTGGTTGTTGGATCACGAGGGCATGGAACCACCCACACTACGTCAGAAACCCCTTTTTATAGCCAGATTATCCAGTCTGCCTCGCCTGCTGAGATCGATTCTTCCCATTGGTGGGCTTTGTGATTTTGAAAAATGCAGCAGTTTTAGATTATTGCGGGGTTTTTTCCACTGATGTTAACCTACTCAAGGTTTGAATGGGTGTTGATTGTGTTGGCCTCCTGTAGCCATTGTGTAGGCCCTTGGGTTGTTTTGGGTTCCCTGGTTTCTAAAGGTCTGCATAATTTTCCTTCAATTCAGTTTTTCTAACCTACTCAAGGTTTGAGTAGGTGTTAATTGGGTTGGCCTCCTGTAGCCATTGTGTAGGTCCTTAGTTTATTGGTTCCCTAGTTTTCTGAAAATCTGCATAATTTCCTTCCATAGTGTAAACATGGGGAAGACAATAGTCCGATAATGGCTGTGAATCAGTCCCACAGTTTTCGAGCAAGTGCTCTCCCATTGGCTTGAAAGTCCCATGCTTCGGGCTGACTCTGTCTCATCATTGGCCCTCCGGTGTCCTCCCCCGTCCAATCACTGCTCTGCCAAGATCAAACTGTATCGGTTTCAATTCACAGCACAGACTGATCCCACAGCCCTTTTCCTTCTGGGTAAAATGAGAGGGTTTTCATCCTCCCCGACAGATCTTTTATATCCATCTGAGAGGGAAGACAGGGCCTCAGATTAATGTCTTATCCAAAAGAGTGCTCCAACTGTGCAGTACTCCCTCAGTAGTGCACTGGAGTGTCAGCCTAGATTTATGTTCTCAAGTTCCTGGAGTGGGATTTGAACCTATAACCTTCTAACTCAGAGGCACATGTGCTACCCACTGAGCCACAGCTGACACTTGTGGTGGTTTTTACAAATGTAGGCAAAAAGCATCAGATATATTTCAGTGCAGATAAAAGTTCGGCAAAGTATATTGGAACAGGAAATATAGTGGGACTGTGTGGGTATGGAGGGCCATAAATGCTCATGAAATTATGCATTGCAATAATGGCCTGGAAATCTCGGCCTCCCCGGGTCCGTATTGAGTGTCTACGGACCCGGGAAGGCAGCGCAAAAGCCGGTTTTCAGCGCACAATGCACATGCGCTGAAAACCGGCTTTTCCAATCTGTCGAGCTGGAGCTTGACAGATCCAACGCATATCGGGAGCGAGGACATTTGCAAGGGCAAGATTGGGGTACTTACCCAGATCTTGCTCAGCAAATAAAAGCAGGCACATAGACTACTTTTACAGGCGTAAGAGATTTAAAACAAACAAAAATATAATTAAATTAAATTTTAAAAAACATTTTATTGTTAAAAACCCTGCCCCCTAAGGTAAATTTATTTTTAACCTTAATTACAAAAGTTTTTTTTAAAAATCTGAAAAATATATTGCAGGAGAGGCATTTATTAACTTTAATTGCAAATAATTTGAATTATGTGAGGTGTGTTTTTTATTATGGTGTTTAGTGTATTTGTTTTTTTTTCTCATTAATAGCAATGAGAACTTGTAGATACGGAGTTCTCATTGCTATTACTGAGAAAGCTGTGGAATACTGTACCTGATTGGTTGCACAGTCTGCATTGGAATCTCGAGGACAGGAGCACGCTTCGCAGCGCAGGAAGAGAAGGCCTCCCTAACGGAATCCCACACTCCTTCGGGATCACCAGGAACTTCCGTGGAAATTTTTCAGGTCGGAGGAATCTGCCCGCAGGAAGCATTCTTCCTGCATCTAACCTGTCCAGTCCCATCAGAATTTTATATGTTTCTATGAGATCCCCTGTCATCCTTCTCAACTCCAGTGAATACAGGCCCAGTCGATCCAGTCTCTCCTCATATGTCAGTCCAGCCATCCCGGGAATCAGTCTCGTGAACCTTCGCTGCACTCCCTCAATAGCAAGAACATCTTTCCTCAGATTAGGAGACCAAAACTGAACACAATATTCCAGGTGAGGCCTCACCAAGGCCATGTACAACTGCAGTCAGACCTCCCTGCTCCTATACTTAAAACCCCTAGCTATGAAGGCCAACGTACCATTTGCCTTATTCACCGCCTGCTGTACCTGCATGCCAACTTTCAAACGATTGATGTAACATGACAACTAGGTCTCTTGTACCTCCCCTTTTCCTAATCTGCCGCCATTCAGATAATATTCTGTCTTCGTGATTTTGCCCCCAAAAACCTCACATTTATCCATATTATACTGCATCTGCCATGCATTTGCCCACTCACCTCACCTGTCCAAGTCACCCTGCAGCCTCTTAGCATCCTCCTCACTGCTCAGACCGCAACCCAGCTTAGTGTCATCTGCAAACTTGGAGATATTACACTCAATTCCTTCATCCAAATCATTGATGTATATTGTAAAGAGCTGTGGTCCCAGCACTGAGCCCTGCGGCACTCCACTAGTCACTGCCTGCCATTCTGAAAAGCACCCGTTTATCCCGACTCTCTGCTTCCTGTCTGCCAACCAGTTCTCTATTCACGTCAGTACATTACACCCAATACCATGTGCTTTAATTTTGCACACCAATCTCTTGTGTGGGACCTTGTCAAAAGCCTTTTGAAAGTCCAAATACACCACATCCACTGGTTCTCCCTTGTCCACTCTACTAGTTACATCCTCAACAAATTCCAGAAGATTTGTCAAGCATGAGTTCCCTTTCATAAATCCATGTTGACTTGGATCGATCCTGTCACTGCTTTCCAAATGCGCTGTTATTTCATCTTTAATAATTGATTCCAACATTTTCCCCACGATTGATGTCAGGCTATAATTACCCGTTTTCTCACTCCCTCCTTTTTTAAAAAGTGGTGTTACATTAGCTACCCTCCAGTCCATAGGAACTGATCCAGTCGCTAGACTGTTGGAAAATGATCACCAATGCATCCACTATTTCTAGGGCCATTTCTTCAAGTACTCTTGAATGCAGACTATCAGACCCCGGGGATTTATCAGTCTTCAATCCCATCAATTTCTCCAACACAATTTCCCACCTAATAGGGATATCCTTCAGTTCCTCCTTCTCACTAGACGCTCGGTCCCCTAGTACTTCCAGAAGGTTATTTCTGTCTTCCTTCGTGAAGACAGAACCAAAGTATTTGTTCAACTGTTCTGCCATTTCTTTGTTCCCCATTATAAATTCACCTGAATCTGACTGCAAGGGACCTATGTTTGTCTTCAATAATCTTTTTCTCTTCACATATCTATAGAAGCTTTTGCAGTCAGTTTTTTATGTTCCCGGCAAGCTTCCTCTCATACTCGATTTTCCCCATCCTAATTAAACCCTTTGTCCTCCTCTGCTCATTTCTAAATTTCTCCCAGTCCTCAGGTTTGCTGCTTTTTCTGGCCAATTTATATGCCTCTTCCTTGGATTTAACACTATCCTTAATTTCCCTTGTTGAGCCAACTTTCCCGTTTTATTTTTACTCCAGACAGGGATGTACAATTGTTGAAGTTCATCCATGTGATCTTTAAATGTTCGCCATTGCCTATCCACCGTCAACCCTTTAAGTATCATTTGCTAGTCTATTCTAGTTCATCTATGTGATCTTTAAATGTTTGCCATTGCCTTTCCACCGTCAACCCTTTAAGTATCATTTGCTAGTCTATTCTAGCCAATTCACATCTCATACCATCGAAGTTACCTTTTCTTTTCAGGACCCTAGTCTCTGAATTAATTGTGTCACTCTCCATCTTAATAAAGAATTCTACCATATTATGGTCACTCTTCCCCAAGAGGCCTCGCACAACAAGATTGCTAATTAGTCCTTTCTCATTACACATCACCCAGTCTAGGATGGCCAGCCCTCTAGTTGGTTCCTCGACATATTAGTCCAGAAAACCATCCCTAATACACTCCAGGAAATCCTCCTCAATCGGATTGCGAGCAGTTTGGTTAGTCCAATCTATATGTCGATTAAAATCGCCCATGATAACTGCTATACCTTTATTGCACACATCCCTAATTTCTTGTTTGATGCTGTCCCCAACCTCACTACTACTGTTTGGTGGTCTGTACACAACTCCCACTAGCGTTTTTTGCCCTTTGGTATTCCACAGCTCCACCCAAACAAACTCCACATCATCCAAGCTAATGTCCTTCCTTACTATTGCGTTAATTTCCTCTTTAACCAGCAATGCCAGCCCACGTCCTTTTCCTTTCTGTCTATCCTTCCTGAATGTTGAATACCCCCGGATGTTGAATTCCCAGCCTTGGTTACTCTGGAGCCATGTTTCCATGATGCCAATTATATCATATTCATTAATTGCTGCCTGTGCAGTTAATTCATCCACCTTATTACGAATACTCCTCGCATTGAGGCACAGAGCCTTCAGGCTTGTCTTTTGAACAGACTTTGCCCTTTTAGAATTTTGCTGCAATGTGGCCCTTTTTAACTTTTGCCTTGGGTTTCTCTGCCCTCCACTTTTACTTTTCTTCTTTCTATCTTTTGCTTCTGCCCCTATTTTACTTCCCTCTGTTCCCTGCATAGATTCCCATTCCCCTGCCATATTATTTTAACCCTTCCCCAACAGTACTAGCAAACACTCCCCCAAGGACATTGGTTCCAGTCCTGCCCAGGTGCAGACCGTCCGATTCGTACTGGTCCCACCTCCCTCAGAACCGGTTCCAATGTCCCAGGAATTTGAATCCCTCTCTTCTACACCACTCTTCAAGCCACGTATTCATCTGAGCTATCCTGCGATTCCTACTCTGACTAGTACATGGCACTGGTAGCAATCCTGAGATTACTACCTTTGAGGTCATACTTTTTAATTTAACTCCTAGCTCCCTAAACTCGTCTTGTAGAATCTATATCGTTGACACCTATATGCACCACGACAACTGGCTGTTCACCCTCCCCCTTCAAAATGTCCTGCACCCGCTCCGAGACATCCTTGACCGTTGCACCAGGGAGGCAACATACCATCCTTAGTCTCGATTGCAGCCACAGAAACGTCTATCTATTCCCCTTACAATAGAATTCCCTACCCCTATAGCTCTCCCGCTCTTTTTCCTGCCCTCCTGTGCAGCACAGCCACCCACGGTGCCATGAACTTGGCTGCTGCTGCACTCCCCTGATGAGTCATTCCCCTCAACAGTACCCAAAGTGGTGTATCTGTTTTGCAGGGGGATGACCGCAGGGGACCCCTGCTCTACCTTCCTTCCACTGCTCTTCCTGTTGGTCACCCATCCCCTATCTGGCTGTGTACCCTTCACCTGCAATGGCATGCAAGTTCGGAAAGCCACAATAAAGAGCTGAAATGCTGGTCAGTTAACCAGGATCTGTCGTGAGATTTGTTGCATTTCAGTAGGGAAAATGTTTGTTTGCAGACATAGGTGGAGCCGAACAAAACAAGGATTTTCTGTGCCAACTTGCGGTTATTTGGGAAATTAATCTCACTTGAGGAGGCATAAAACTGGTCCAGTTTTTCTGAATTGTATTTTTCCTTGAAGCTGGAATCACACTGGAGATCAATGAACTCAAGTTGTAATTTTTGCGGGGCTTCCTCATGGTCAAATGACAGTGGACATGATTCCAGCTCCAGTGTCTTTTCTATCATCTCAAAGTCAAAGAAACAATGAGAAAATTTTCCATGCAAGGCACTCAAAATTTTGCTGTCCATCTCTGTCTGCTCTGGCAACACTTTCAAGTATTTCAGTGTTGGAAATTGGATGAACTCTTTGCTCTTCATTTGTTTTGAAAACAAGACTAACTTGACCTTGAAAGCATTCACACTCAAATGCAATTCCTGTACAAACACATTCTTGCCTTGCAGTATGACGTTAAATCCATTTACATGTGTAAGATATCCACACCAAAAGTGAGGTTGCTCACCCAGTTGGAATTCCTTAATTCAGAGAAATCATTTTCTTACCCTGCATCTCCAGAAAAGTGCAAATTTCATCTCTAAGCTCCCACACTCGCTGCAATACCTTTTCTAGGCTAAGCCAGCGGACATTTGTCTGATAAATTAAGTCCTGGTGTTCAGCGTCAGTGTCTCCATGAAGGGAAATGAATTGCTAATGATTAAGACCTCTCACTCTTATGTAGTTCACTACTTTCACTATTGTGCAAACAACACGATCGATGTCCAGGATATTTTTGCAGACGGCCTCCTGATATATAATACAATGCAGGAAAATGACCTTTTTCTCAGGGTCTTCTTCTTTTACTTTGTCCTTAATTCTTCTTAAAAGTCCCACGTTTTTCCCAGTTAAATTTAGCGGTCCATCTATGGTCACGTTTTCCAGTTTACTCCAGGGGAGCTTCAAACATGCAATGCAGCCAGACACCCTCTCGTACAAATCCCATCCCTTTGCTGTGCCTTTCATTGATTCCATTAATAAAAATTCCTCTGTGATTTCAAATTTGTTATTAATTCCACTGATAAAAATCAAGAGCTGTGCTGTGTCCTTGATGTCAGTGCGGTCATTGGGAGCTAATGAAAACAACATGAAGCACTTTGCTTTTTTGTTCAACTCAGAAGCCAAGTCTTCATCAATCACTTCTACACAGCGAGTAATAGTTCTTCATAACAAACGAATGTTCCCAAATTTTGGAGGGTATTTGGGGGACAGCATGCCAGCAACATCGACCATGCATTCTTTCAAAAACTCCCCTTCAGCAAAAGGCTGATTTTGACAAGCGATTTTAAACGCCAGAACATAACTTGTCATTGTAGTGGCTTCTGAACTGTAGTTTGTCACACGAAAATGTTTTGCTAAGCTTTTAAGTTAGTAGAGTTTTTTGAAGCTTTTCATGTTCTTTCCTCAGTTGCTAAGTTGCTTCCATAATTAGGATGTTTTGTTGAAAAATGACAATTCAAATTGTACTCCTTGTACACCATGATGCTCTCCTGACAAATCAGGCATACAGCCTTCGAGTCCACGTTTGCGAAGAAATATTTTGTCGTCCATTATTTGTTAAAAACCCGACACTCACTATCCACTTTTTTTTTTGCAGCACTCATTTTTGAAAGGGAAAAGAAAAACCTAACTGCCCAATTTTTTTTCAAATTGCTGTCTTTCAAAAAGAACATTTACTCACATTTGTCAATTATTGCCTTCCATTTTCAGTGTTTAAAGATCGGGTGATCAGTGCAGATGTGATGCAAGGTTTTTTATGTAATATAGAATTTTTTGCAACTTACTATTTCATTGGATTAATTTCTAGAGGATTGTATATACCGAAAGACGCGATGCGTCTTTCTTCGGTAAAACTAATGAGTCGTCAAGATGAGTAGTCAAGACTCGATGGAGGAAGAGCATCCAATGTGTACGTGTAGCAACGCCCCCACAAACCAGTGATGAGCGGCGGATTTGGCAAGTTTTTGAAAAACGCAGTCAGAGCAGGAGAGAGCCACGGAAGGATGTTAGGCCAGCTCCGAGACAGAAACCGGAAGTAGATCTGCATCAGGCAGTCCCGGCACCTTAATATTTTTAATTGCCGGGTTCAGGGTAGCAGCCGACTCCTAGACTGCATTAACCTTGAGCGAGATCTCCTCTGGGGGAGCCCGCTCGCAAGATTGGACCGACTGCACAGCTCAGGCGTGGGTGGGCCGGATAGAATGAACTGGCGGGCCGTATTTTGCCCACCACTACTTTAGGGGCAACACAATTACAATTATAGGGGGCGCCAAAACAAAACAAAACAAAAAGTAGCAAAATACCAAAAAATAAATCAAAGTAATCAAACTAGGCGTTATGGTGGTGGCCATTTGCAAACGCAGAAATATTTTTAGGCTGATTAATGATCTTTCGCTGAAAGTGACAGTAAATGTGAAACTATCAACAATAATGCTCATCAAATGAAAGGATACATTGCCAGGTTATTGGAATACGAGTCAAAGCCTGTTATTCTAACCATGTACTGGTTGGACAATATTTGGAATACCTTCTGCGATGTTTTGGCATTTTCAAAAGAACATATATTCATTGGAGGTGGTTAAGACAAAAGTAATAAAGGTGACACCAGGAGTTGGTTCTTTAAGTTGTGAGAAGATGTTCACAAGTGTGAATTTGCTTTCATTCCAGGAAAAAAGTTTGAGGCCTGCCGTGATTCAGGTTTATGAAGTACAGAAAGGCATAGATGTTGCAGATGTAAGCAGACAATGAGTTGGATGTTATTCTGCTTTACCACCCGTAACTGGGTGGGGTAGTGGCAGCAAATGAAGGGAAATTGGGTGTGCAAACATCTCCACTCCACCACAATTCATTTGCCTCCCTCCCATCCCACAGGGATCTCTGCCTCACAACCCTTGCCCACCTCACTGCATTTAAATGAAGGCAAGGGGTAAGGCCAAGGAACCTCGCTGAGTTTCCGGCTTCTACTGCAGTTGACCCAGGGATCAACAGAAGAGGGCTAATGGTAGCCCTGGGGCAGTGGTGGGTAGCCCTCTATTGCCACTATTTGAGGGAGAGGCCTTAGTAATGGGAAGCTGGGTGGGAATGGAGCAACCGTAGGCCAATAATTCAACTCAGCCTTGTTTTAACCCCTCCTACTCACCATCCTGATAGGGAAAGATACTCCACCCATTCTTCATGGCCTTTATCTGCTCCTGGAGTTTCTTTTAAATTAAGAAAGACATTTTCAGGGTGTTTTTGCCCTTTAATTGTGCTTCCCCCTCATTTGAGGGCTATAGCAAGGCCGACTCTTTGCTCTCTCACAGCACCGCCCCATCAGTCTACTCTCAATCATCAGCAAAGTGATGGAAGGTGACGTCAACAGTGCTATACTCACCAATAACTTGCTCACCGCTGCCCAGTTTTGGTTCCGCCAGGACCACTCAGCTCCAGACCTTATTACAGCCTTGGTCCAAACATGGTGAGAGTGACTGACCTTGACATCAATGTAGCATTTGACCAAGTGTGGCATCAAGGAGCCCTAGTAAAACTGAAGTCAATGGAATCAAGGCAAAAACTTTCCACTGGCTGGAGTCACAGCTAACACAAAGGAAGATGGTTGTGGTGATTGGAGTTCAATCATCACAGCCCCAGGACATTGCTGCAGGAGTTCCTCAGTCCTAGGCTCAACCATCTTCAGTTGCTTCATCAATGACCTTCCCTCCATCATAAGGTCAGAAGTGGGATGTTCACTGATGACTGCACAGTGTTCAATGCCATTCGCAACTCCTCAAATAATGGAGCAGTCCATGTCCATATACAGCAAGACCTGGACGACATTCAGGCTTGGGCTGATAAGTGGCAAGTAACATTCGCGCCACATAAGTGCCAGGCAATGACTATCTCCAACAAGTGAGAGTCTAACCACCACCCGATGACATTCAACAGCATTACCATCGCCAAATCCCCCACCATTAACATCCTGGGGGTCACCATTGACCAGAAACTTAACTGGACCAGCCACATAAATACTGTGGCAACAAGAGCAGGTCAGATGCTGGGTATTCTGTGCCGTGTCTCACCTCCTGACTCCTCAAAGCCTTTCCACCACAAGTCAGAAGTGTGATGGAATACTCTCCACTTGCCTGGATGAGTGCATCTCCAACAATACTAAAGAAGCTCGACAGCATCCAGGACAAAGCATCCCGCTTGATTTTCACCCCATCTACCACCTTAAACATTCACTCCCTCCACCACCAGCGCCCCCTGGCTGCAGTGTGTACTATCTACAAGATGCACTGCAGCAACTCGCCAAACTTTGTCGGCAGCACCTCCCAAACCCACGACCTCTACCATCTAGAAGGACAAGGGTAGCAGGCAAATGGGAACACCCCCACCTCCATGTTTCCCTCCAAGGCACACACCAACTTGACTTGGAAATATATCGCCATTCCTTCCTCGTCGCTGGGTCAAAATTATGGAGCTCCCTCCCTAACAGCACTGTGGGAACACCTTCACCACATGGACTGCAGCAGTTCAAGAAGGCGACTCACCACACCTTCTCAAGGGCAATTAGGGATGGGCAATAAATGCTGGCCTTGCCAGTGACGCCCACACCTCATGAACCAATTTTAAAAAATGATGTATTCAATATGAGAAACCAAATAGTACATGGGAGACAATGGCCTGAGTTTTAAGCCCCTCCCCCCGACGAGAATGGTGCGAAGGAGTGGTTAAAATGAGACATACCGGCCTGAGGTTGCTCCATTTCCAGCCGGCTTCGCCCCGATTGCCTCCAGATCCGTCCTCCCACTGTCTGCTTGGAATCTTCCCTGTGGGACCCCGGCTGCGACTTCCTGCTGCCACCAGCCGGACGGCGTGGTGCCAGGCGGAACTCTGGGAAGGTCTATTTAAATCAGGCCCGGCTGTTAAGATCAGTTGGTTCTCCATCTCGCCGCCAGCTCTGAGGCTCGCGCGTGCCCTTCCCGCCTCCACTTTTAACATCGGGCACCAGGACTCAGAATGCAGAAGGTCTTGTGGATCACAGCCAGCCAAAGCTGATGAACCCGACCCGATCATTTTGGGAGCACGGGGTAGTTTGAAACATTGCTTCCCCACAAGACATTTAATGGATGGAGTAGATTTCATGATAGTGTAGATTGTATATGGTGTGTGGAAGAAGTGGGCTTGACGGACTGAATGGCCTTTTTCATTCTGTGTTATTGTATTACGAAGTTTATTTTTTCTATAACAATAATGATTTCACCAACAATATTGAATTTGAATCATTCCTAGAGTTTTTCGTTGATGGTCTTGGCAGGCTGCTTGTGGGATCGTGTAATGATGTCACCGTTAGTCATCAAAAGAGGGATAGACCAAAAGACGATTCACTGAAAGCAGTTGAAAACAGATATGCAACATTTAGATGGAACAGTCAAGCTGGAGCGAATTACAAACTTGCTCTACATTATTTCAAAAACCACTTAAAATGTTATACCAAGATTTAATGGCTACGGTTGAACACAATCTCAGGTTCGCCATGTACACTGAAAGCACCAAGCTCTATCTCATCACCACCTCTCTCAATCCCTCCACTGCCTCTGTATTGTTGGACTGTTTATCTGACATCCAGTCCTGGATGAACTGAAATTTCCTTCAATTAAACATTGGGAAGACCAAAATAATTGTCTTTGGCCCCTGTCACAAACTCCATCCCTGGTCACCAATTCCATCCCCTCCCTAGCCACTGTCTCAGACTCAACCAAACTCTTTGTAACCTTGAGTCATATTTCACCATTAGCTGAGCTGCCGACCACATATCCTTTCCATCAACAAGGTCGCCTACTTCCAACTCCACCCTGCCTCAGCCCATCCGCTGCTGAAACCGTCTTCCTTGCCTTTGTTACCTCCAGACTGGACTGTTCTAATGCTCTCTCTGCCAGCTTTCCATCTTCCACACTCCACAAAACTAAGCTTATCCAAAACTCTGCTGCCTGTATCCTAACTCGCATCAAATCCAGTTTACCGATCACCCCGTTGTTCGCTAACCTACATTGGTTCCCAGTCCAACAATGCCTCATTTTTTAAATTCCCATTCTTCTTTTCACATCTCTCCATGGCCTCACCTCTCCCTACCTCTGTAATATCCTCCAGCCCTTCAACCCACCCGGAACTTTGAGATCCTCCAACTCTGGCCTCGTGCGCATTCCCCACTTCCTTTGCTGCACACTGGCAGCCGTGCCTTCAGCTATCTAGGCCATAAGCTCTGAAATGCTCTCCCTACATCCTATTATTTTTATTTCCCCCTTTAAGACACTCCTTAAAAGCCAGCTCTTTGAACACACTTTTTGTCACCTGTCCTAATGTCTCGTTCTTTGGCTCAGTAGCAATTTTTGTTTGATCACACACCTGTGAAGCACTTTGGAATGTTTTATTCTGCTCAGGACACTCTACAAATGCAAGTTGTTGAATTGTCTGCACATTTGGTGAGTTGAATGTACTTAATGTTTTTGTAGATTTAAAATTACATGTGTTAATCATTTTAATCTTATATGTAATTATGAGCTCCTGCTAAATTTGAACTCAATTAATTTAGTTTTTGAACATTAAATTCTAAAATTAATAAACAATATCTTCAACATATTGACCCTGATATTCACTCAGAGATGCGTTGGGAGCGGGTGGGGGGTGGGGATGGGGTCCGATATCGCGCAGGACACCCAGAAGTAAATTCAGCGTCTCTGCCATGGGTTTTTAAACTGAGACAGCATATTCGGATTTTACTTACTGGTTTGGCGCCTAATGCGCGGCAGCGGGTGTGATGACCCGCATGACACGATCTCAATGCCAGTATTTAAAGGGTCAATCTGAAGATGCAATTTGGAGGAGTTGGAGTTAGGAAGAAGAGAAGATGTTCAACAATAGATTTAAGACAGGCAAAGCATGTGACACATTTCAATGATGCCTCCCTTGATGTGCTGCTGGGGGCTGAGAGGATCTACAGAGAGATACTCTTCACCTGAAATGGAAGGAGGAAACCAGCTGGTGAAACCAATAAGACGTGGCTGGAGATGGACCAGGAGGTGAGCAGCAGCAGCGTCATGCCATGCTCATTGATTCAGTGCACGAAGTGCTTTAATGTCCTAACTAGGTCTGGAAAGGTTATTACAGTGGCACATTCACCTACATCCTCCTGTGCGCATCACTCCACAGCCTCACTCTGCCTTGTTAAGCCTATGCCATCACACAACTCTTCACACCCACTTACCTTGCACAACCACTCATTCTTTACTCTCTATGCACTTCCTCACATCCCCATCTATCCATCCACCAGTCCCACTCACTTTCAACCCTAAGCAATTTCTTGCTTCTTCCTGATGGTTACCCTCACCAAAAGCTTTGCACCCATTGGGTGAACATATGCCATTACAGACAGTCATAGGTCCATTCTTTCCGCCGGTGCAGGAGACAGATCACAGAAAACTAGGAAAAGGGAGAAAACCAGAGATGGTCCTCCACAAATCTGACAACTGGCGAGGAGGAAGCACTGGAGATCAGTGGCATCTTAGCATCCCTGGCCATTGGGGATGGGGAGAGGGGAATTTGGTGAAAAATCAAATACAATCCACACACATATCATGTGACACTCAGTCACCGACCTAAAACATTAACTCTGTTTCTCTCTGCACAAATACTGTCTGCCCTGCTGAGTATTTCCATTTACTGTTTATACCTCAGATTTCCAGCATGCACAGTATTTTACCTTTGTATTCGTGTTTAATTCACTGCACTTCTCTTCGAGGAATGCCCACTTTGAAGAAGTTCTACTCAACTCTCTGACAGGATTTACATTTGTCTCTTTTGCCTTGCTCACCTTCATTGCTTTCTGCTTCCTTTCTTGTGTTTCTTTTTTTCTGTCTCTTCAGCAGCACCAACTCACTTTCTTTCAGAGTTGTCCTGGTCTGCGGTTCCATTTCAGCCTTCGCCTCATTCGGCACCTTAACACAAAAAAACTGTTCTTCCTTTCAGGTGTCAGGGACCGCAAGCGTCAACAGCTTTTAGATACCAACGCCCCTCTAGTCCTTTGCTTTCACTTTCCTCTAATGCCATCCCCCCATCCAATCTCACTTTTGCTGTGTTTTCACTATTCCCTCTATTCTTCTCTTCTCTGACCCCAAACAATCCGATCTCAGCAAAGGCTTCAGCTTCATCCTGTAGGGGGTGGTGTGGGGGTTAGGTTCACTTCTGACCTTCTTAGCGGTTCGAATCGCTCCCACTCCCTCGATTCTCGACTTTAGATTTATTTAGGGATGTGACAAAGTGCAGCAGACAACTGGTTTTGGTGCAAGAAATTTTGATTTTATTCAAGAACGAGAATTACAATATTAATGTATTGTCAAACCTTACAATCTCTAAAATAGGGAACACTTTAATACACACACAAGAAGAAATACAGCAGAAGAACACCTCCCACCTCCCAATCCCTATCTCTAGCTAAGTTAGACTCTAGGGCAGCAGGGATAATGCTCACCAATCCTTCCTTTGATAGTTGACGGTGGTCCGCGATTTCGGGATTTGCTGGGTTTTGTAGGTTCTGCTTGCCATACCCGGAATGTCGTAGAGGACTTCTTGCTGCGTTTCCTTCAGTTGGGTTGTGTCCGCTGATGCGGTAGGGCGCGCTTTGGATCTATGGGGTAAGTACCCACTTTCCTCTTGCAGAGGTAGGCTTTTGGGCTACTTTAGGTAAAATTTTACCTGTTTGCAGGTCAGGAACAGATTGTAGAGTGGAAAACTTTCGAATCGCTGTTTTTTTCCCGAGTTGGTTCTTGTCGAAATCTGTTGGTCGCGGGCTCAATATTACCAAGTTGGTTGTTGGTAATGGTTCGTTGATAGTTTCGTGAGGCTCTTGTTGCCGCGATGTGTCTGATGATGTCCGGGGTCACTGAAGACTGACTTTTCTGCCTTGACTGTGATGATCTGTGAATAACTTATTGACTGTAAAACAGGGCTTCAATTATACTTTGAGAGGTCCTTTAATCTGCGTGCCAAATCAAGCCCGGTTCTTTGTTTAATTTTGGCGGGCTCATTAATGGTAACTCGATTAAAAATGCGTCAATTGTTGAAATTATCCTTTGATTTCGAGTCGCAATTGTTAAAGTTAGTTTCTGGTTTCGAGTTGCCTGTCTGGGTCCGAGATTTCTATGCAGGCCGGAAAGGTGATTAGCATTATGCAAGTGTTGAATGGGTCCTCTGCTTGGACTGAAACGGTACTTCCTTGGGTCGATTGTTGAAATGTTAATGTCTTCTAGGGGGTAGGTCTGAGGGTAAATAGTTCTCCAGACAATTTGATTAGCTCCAATATCCAAACTGGTTTTACAATGGTTGATCTCACCCCTGGTCTTGCAGCCTTTTTCCTCACAGACCCAACACATGCCTTTTAAAATCCCACACTTGGTTAAAACTCGTAGACTTCTTCCATATGCATTTTAGATCCCAAACTTTCTATTTAATAGACCCAAATTGAATTTCCTTTAAAGTGAGTCCAAACACTAGGGGGTTTCCATGAATTTTGGAATCTTACAATCCCCTTAATGCATTTCGAGTTCAGCACGCTGCTGAGTTCTTCTTCTGTCGCCATCGCCACCGCACCTACTTCTTTGGCCAGGAAACTTCCCCCGCGTGCCCCATCCCCACCCCCAGCCAGACAGAAAACCCTTTCTCCCAATGTCAGAATTCTCATTCCATCTGGACCCCTACTTCTGGCCTCTTACCCTCTCTAGATCTTTTCGTTGGGAAGTGCGCAAGTGACATCGACCATCCCAATTTCACTGCTCTCCTCACTTACTGTAACCTACCTCTCTCTGAACTTGCAGCATTATGTTCCCTCAGGTCCAACTCTGACATACTCATTAAACCTGCTGACAAGGGTGGCACTGCTGTTGTTTGGTGAACAGACCTCTGCTGTGCAGAAGCTGAACGCCAACTCTCCCAACACCTCCTCCTACCTCCACGACCCCACCACCGAACATCCAGCCATCATTTCTCAGACCACCACTGAACTCATCTCCTCTGGACCTCTTCGCCCCATGGTCTCCAACCTCATAGTCTCCTAAGCCTGCACAGCCCACTTCTACCTCCTTCCCAAGCTGCACAACCAGCATTATCCTGGTAGAACTCTCATTTCAAACTGTTCTTGCCCCATGGAGCTTATTTCTTATCTCAACTCAATTTTTTCTCCCCTTGTCCAGTCTGATATTACCTACATCCATAACTCTTTCAAATCCCTCCGCTGCATTAACAGTGTCCAGTTTCCTGGAGCTAACCGACTCCGTTTCACCAAGGATGTCCAGTCCCTCTACACATCCATCCTCCACCAGGATGGCCTGCAAGCCCTCTGCTCCTTCCTTCAACGGTGGCCCAATGAGTCCCCATCCACCACCAACACCCTCCTCCACCTGGCTGAACTTGTTCTCACATTGCGCAACTTCTTCTTTGATTCCAGTCATTTCCTCCAAATAAAAGATGTCGCTATGCAAGACCATAATGATCCTGCGATTCCTGCCTTTTTGTGAGATACATGGAACATTCTTTGTTCCCGTACTACTCAAGCCCCACCCTCACCTCATTGTCCAATAAATTGATGACTGTATTGGTGACGCATTCTGCTCAACATTGCTTCAAACTTCGCTTGCCGATGCTGATCGCTTGCACAATCGCACATCTGGTTGTCATATGCCTTATATTGCATCCGATTTCGACTTCATTGGTTGGGTGTGTCACAACCAAATTGGAAAGAGTTATCCATTGTCTCCCAGCAGCCATCCCTTAAATCTGCCTCGAGAACTAAAAACATCAGCTTGGGCTGACACCAGATGAAAGCGTTCTAGCAATTCGCCAAAAATCTGGCACACGCCTCAATAAATCTTTTCTTGTGGTTGCACACCAACTGCATGTTGATTGAGTGGACTCTCTTGCGGTTCATTAATATTCCTGGTTGGTCTGGGGGTGCCCAGATTGGCACGTGTGGGCAGTCGATGATCTCGTGCACCTGTGGGAAGCCAGCCAGAGAAACAAACTCACGAGCCCGCTCATTCCGACTTGCGTCATGACAGGCGAAGTTCATATAATTGCTGGCCCTTGCAAACAACCCATCAGTCTCTTGCCTTATGCATTTGTGCACTGCCGATTTGAAGATCCTGGATATGTCTCCAGCAGAGTCCTGGAAGGATCTGTTGACAAAAAAGTTGAGGGCGGTGGTCTCTTTGACAGCCACTGGTAACACGTGGCCACAAGCTGTAGCAGGGAGAAGGTCTTATTCCAGGAGGCTGCAGTTGTCTGTCACCACCTAACCTGAGCCTCCGGAAGCACTGCTATTCCGACACGTCAAGGAAGCTCAGCCTCTGCCTGTACACCCTGTTTCATGGGTGGTGACTCTGCGAGCTGCATCCCTCTGCTGCTCCCCTCTGTGCTGCCCAGCTGTAGGTCTGTCAACAGCAGGCTGTTGCTACTGCTGATGGCCATCTTGCTCCTCTTCCAAAGTCCAATCGAAGGCAGCCAAGGCGCAACCCATCCTGATCTGATTCTCCAAAATACAGAAAATAAACTCTCAGCAAAAGGACTGCGAACATAGAAACATAGAAAATAGGTGCAGGAGTACGCCATTTGGCCCTTCGAGCCTGCACCACCATTCAATAAGATCATGGCTGATCATTCACCTCAGTACTCCTTTCCTGCTTTGTCTCCATACCCCTTGACCCTGTAGCCATAATGGCCATATCTAATTCCCTCTTGAATACATCCAATCAACTGGCATCAACAAATCTCTGCGGTAGGGAATTCCACAGGTTAATAATATATACTTACTATACAGTACAAATGCACACGGGGCCCATACGAGAGAGAAGGCCACTCTGTGACCAGTAACCTTTATTAGCCAGCACTGAAGTGGAGAAGATGAGTGGAGCTTCCCCTTTTATAACTGAAAGTCCAGGTTAGGAGTGTCTCCCACATGTTCACCACCTAGTGGCCAGTGTTCTCATGGTGTACAACTTAAGTCAGTTTATACATGGATTGCAATGACAGTTGAATACATGACATCACCTCCCCCCGCCCCCAAAGTCTTATTGGGATCACAGGTTAAGTCTCTCTGGTGGTTTACGCTCCCTTGTAGAGCGCCTGAGTTGGGGCTCCGGTTGTTGGGCGCTGGCCTGATTGCAGTGCCTCAGGCCTGTCCGAACTGCCCACAGTGACTGGGCTCTCCTCCACTTGGTTCCGGTGTTTGGTCACCTGTGGTGGAGTGAACTCTACATCGTGTTCTTCCTCTGCTTCTTCTATGGGGTTGCTCAACCTCCTTTTTGTTTGATCCACGTGTTTGCGGCAGATTTGTCCATTGGTAAGTTTAACTACCAGAATCTTATTCCCCTCTTTGGCAATCACAGTGCCTGCGAGCCATTTGGGCCATGCAGCGTAGTTGAGGACAAAAACAGGGTCATTGACATCAATACATCGCGCCCGCGCATTCCTGTCATGGTAGTCACATTGTGACTGGCGCCTGCTCGCAACAATTTCTTTCATGGTGGGGTGTATAAGGGATAACCTGGTTTTGAGCATCCTTTTCATTAGCAGCTCTGCGGTTGGAAACCCTGTGAGCGAGTGTGGTCGGGATCTATTGGCCAACAGAAGGCGTGATAAGCGGCTTTGTAGGGAACCCCCTTGGATTCTGCGCATTCCCTGTTTGATTATCTGCACTGCTCGTTCCACCTTGGCTTGAACGGTGCCGTTCTGATTAGGTTGATACCATTTCCTGCCATGAAGTCCTGGAATTCAATGCTTGTAAAGCACGGGCCATTGTCACTGACCAAGACGTCCGGTAGACCATGGGCGGCGAACATTGCCCGTAGACTTTCTACCGTGGCAGAGTATGTGCTTGTATTGAGAATGTCACACTCGCTCCATTTGGAGTAGGCGTCCACTACAACCAAAAACATTTTTCCCATGAAAGGACATGGATGCGTGACCATGACTTGGTGGGCCAGGATCAGGGGCTAAGGGGGGCTTCCGTGGGCGCATTGCGCAGCTGGGCACACGTGTTGCACCTGCGAACACAAAGTTCAAGGTCTGCATCTATCCCTGGCCACCAAACGTGTGACCTGGCAATTGCCTTCATCATGACAATGCCCGGGTGCTCATTGTGGAGTTCTCGGATGAACGCCTCTCTGCCCATCTGGGGCATGACTACTCGGTTTCCCCATAGTAGGCAATCGGCCTGAATCGAGAGTTCATCCCTGCGCCTGTGAAATGGTTTAAATTCCTCAGGGCATGCCCCGTACGTGGCTGCCCAGTCCCCATTCACGACACATTTCTTGACTGAAGACAGTAGCGGGTCTCTATTTGTCCAGACTTTAATCTGACGGGCTGTCACGGGTGAGCCTTCGCTTTCGAAAGCTTCAACAGCCATGACCATCTCAGCAGCATGCTCGGTTGCCCCCTCGGTGGTGGCTAGTGGGAGCCTGCTGAGTGCATCGGCGCAGTTTTCAGTGCCCGGTCTGTGCCGAATTGTATAGTCATAGGCGGCTAACTTGAGTGCCCACCTCTGTATGTGGGCCGACGCATTTGCATTTGTGGCCTTGTTGTCGGCCAAAAGGGACGTTCGGGGTTTGTGATCTGTCTCCAGCTCAAATTTCCTGCCAAAGAGGTACTGGTGCATTTTTTTTACTGCATATACACATGCAAGCACTTCCTTTTCTACCATCCCGTAGCCCCTTTCTGCCTAGGACAGACTTCTGGAGGCATAAGCTACCGGCTGTAACTGACCCTTGGAATTGACATGCTGCAACACACACCCGACCGCATAGGACGACGCATCGCACTTTAACACAAGTTTCTTACATGGGTCATATAGCGTTAACAGATTGTTGGAGCATAACAAATTGCGTACTCTATCAAAAGCTCTTTCCTGGTAGTACCCCCAGACCCATTCGAGACCTTTGTGTAGGAGCACGTGTAGCGGCTCTAACAGCATGCTCAATTTGGGAAGAAAGTTAACAAAACAGTTCAGGAGCCCCAGGAACGAACGCAGCTCCGTCGTGTTACGGGGTCTGGGTGCTCTCTGGATCGTTTCCATTTTGGACGTAGTAGGTCTGATCCGTCTGCTGCTACCCTCATCCCTGGGAATTCTACCTCTGGAGCTAGGAAGACGCACTTCGCCTTTTTCAGTCGCAGACCTACCCGGTCCAGTCTGCGTAGCACCTCCTCCAGGTTGTGGAAGTGTTCTTCAGTATCGCGACCCATGATGAGGATGTCGTCTTGAAAAACCATCGTCCTTGGAATCGGCTTGAGACTTTCCATGTTTCGTTGAAACATCGCGGCGGCCGAGCGAATCCCGAACGGATATCTGTTGCACTCAAACAACCCCTTGTGTGTCGTGATGGTGGTCAGCTTCTTCAACTCACTCGCCATCTCTTGGGTCATGTAAGCTGAGGTCAGGTCCAATTTTGAAAAAAGTTTGCCACCGGATAGCGTCGCAAAGACGTCCTCCGCTCTCGGTAGTGGGTACTGGTCTTGGAGTGACACCCGATTGATGGTGGCCTTGTAATCACCACATATCCTGACTGACCCATCCGCCTTGAGCACCGGCATAATCGGGCTCGCCCAGTCACTGAATTCGACTGGCGAGATGATGCCTTCCCTCAGCAGGCGGTCCAATTCGCCTTCTATCTTTGCTCGCATCACGTACGGCACCGCTCTGGCCTTGTGGTGTACTAGCCTGGTGTCCGGGTTTATGTGAATCACTACCTTGGTCCCCATGAAAGTGCCAATGCCGGGTTGAAATAGTGATTCAAATTTGTCCAGGACCTGTGAGCATGACATTTGCTCCACAGAAGAAATTGCATTGACATCGCCCCATTTCCAGTTCATGACAGCAAGCCAACTCCTCCCCAGCAGTGCGGGACCGTCCCCCGGGACAATCCAGAGTGGCACCTGTCCTTCGAATCTTTGTGGGTCACGACTACCGTGGCACTGCCTAGCACCAGAATTATCTCCTTTGTATATGTCCGTAGCTGTGCATCAATCGGCAATAATTTTGGCCTCCTGGCCTTGGACGCCCACGAACTGTTTGATACTCATCAGGGACTGGCTGGACCCCGTGTCTAACTCCATTGATATTGGCATGCCATTGAGGAGCACTTTCATCATTATCGGTGGCGTCCTGGTGTAAGAACTGCATATATGCTCCACATGAACTCGCTGAACTTCAGCTTCCAGCGATTTCCCCCAGTATTCATTTGGCCTCGTAGGGCTTACATTGGGCCCGTCCTCCTCGTACATCAACCTGGCTGCAGGCTTCCTGCACATAAACGCCAAGTGACCGCTGACATTGCAGTTTCTGCAGATATATTGCTGATACCTGCAAGCTCTGGCTGTGTGTTTGCCTCCACACCTCCAACATGAGCCGTTGTTGGAAACAAAAGGACCATTACCAGTCGATCGTCTCTGACTGTCTCTGTAACTGTCCTTAAACGCACCATTGGCGATGTTGATGGCCCCATTACTGGACGCATTGTCCCTTGCGATGGCACGAATCGCCATTCAGCTAGCCATTGTCTCTGTTGAATTCCCCCTATGGGTTCGGCTACATGCTCGGGCATGTCCGATTGCCCCTGTCCGCCTGGAGAACTGTGTGCTGTGTTAACAATCTTGACTCCCTGTCCATTTGCTGCATTTAAACAAAGATTTTTGTCAAACATCATTCTGGTCTCTTCCTCCCCTGAGTTAAATGTCTGGGCCATCAAAGCCGTCGTTTCCAGGGTCAAGTCTTTGGTCTCAATCAGTTTCCTGAAACCCCAGCGTGCCCGATGCCATCAATAAAAAAGTCTCACAGCATCTCCACTCTACATGCATCTGGGAACTTACATAGGCTCGCCAGTCGCCGGAGGTCTGTCACGAAGTCAGGAACGCTTTGCCCTTCTCACCGCCGGTGCATGTAAAACCGCTGTCTTGCCATGTGCCTGCTGCTCACCGGTTTAAAGTGTTCCCCGATCAACTTACTGAGCTCTTCAAAAGTCTTGTCTGCCGGCTTCTCTGGCGCTAGAAGGTCCTTCATCAGGGAGTACGTTCTGGATCCACAAACCTGCAGGAGATGAGCCCTGCGTTTGTCGGCCGAACCCTGTGCCAGCCATTCCTTAGTGACGAAACTTTGCTGAATCTCTCAAAAAAATCGTTCCAATCATCACCAACACAGTACCTCTCTTCTGTGCTGCTAGTGGCCATGCTCACGTGGTTTAAATCCCAGTTTCTCGTCACCAATAATATGTCCTTACTATACAGTACAAATGCACACGAGGCCCATACTAGAGAGAAGGTCATTCTGTGACCAGTAATATTTATTAGACAGCACTGAAGTGCTGAAGATGGGTGGAGCTTCCCCTTTTATACCTGAAAGTCCAGGTTAGGAGTGTCTCCCACGTTCACCTAGTGGTCAGTGTTTTCACGGTGTACAACTTAGGTCAGTTTATACATGGATTGCAATGGCAGTTGTATACATGACAGTTAACATCTCTGCGTGAAGATGTTTCTCCTCATCTCAGTCCTAAATGGCTTACCCCTTATCCTTAGACCATGTCCCCTGGTTCGGGACTTTCCCAACATTGGGAACATTCTTCCTGCATCTGACCTGTCCAGTCCCGTCAGAATTTTATATGTTTCTATGAGATCCCCTCTCATCCTTCTAAACTCCAGTGAATACAGGCTCAGTCGATCCAGTCTCTCCTCATATGTCAGTCCTGCCATCCCGGGAATCAGTCAGGTGAACCTTCGCTGCACTCCCTCAATAGAAAGAACGTCCTTCCTCAGATTAGGAGACCAAAATTGAACACAATATTCCAGGTGAGGCCTAACTAAGGTCCTGTACAACTGCAGTAAGACATCCCTGCTCCTATACTCAAATCCCCTAACTATGAAGGCCAACATACCATTTGCATTCTTCACCACCTGCTGTACCTGCATGCCAACTTTCAATGACTGATGTACCATGACACCCAGGTCTCATTGCACCTCCCCTTTTCCTAATCTGCCGCCATTCAGATAATATTCTGCCTTCGTGTTTTTCCCCCGAAGTGGATAACCTCACATTTATCCACATTATACTGCATCTGCCATGCATTTGCCCACTCACCTAACCTGTCCAAGTCACCCTGCAGCCTTTTCGTGTCCTCCTCACAGCTCACACCACCTCCCAGCTTCGTGTCATCTGCAAACTTGGAGATATTACACTCAATTCCCTCATCCAAATCATTAATGTATATTGTAAATAGCTGGGGTCCCAGCACTGAGCCCTGTAGCACTCCACTAGTCACTGCCTGTCATTCTGAAAAGGACTCATTTATCCCAACTCTCTGCTTCCTGTCTGCCAACCAGTTCTCTATCCACGTCATTACCCCCAATACCATGTGCTTTAATTTTGCTCTCTCCCTCCTTTCTTAAAAAGTGATGTTACATTAGTTACCCTCCAGTCCATTGGAACCGATCCAGAGTCGATAGACTGTTCGAAAATGAACACCAATACATTCACTATTTCTAGGGCTACCCCCTTAAGTACTCTGGGATGCAGACTATCAGACCCCGGGGATTTATCGGCCTTCAATCCCATCAATTTCCCTAACACAATTTCCCACCTAATAAGGATTTCCTTCAGTTCCTCCTGCTCACTAGACCCTCGGTCCCCTAGTATTTCCGGAAGATTATTCGTATCTTCCTTTGTGAAGACAGAACCAAAGTATTTGTTTAATTGGTCCGCCATTTCTTTGTTCCCCATTATAAATTCAGTTGAATCTGACTGCAAGGGACCTACGTTTGTTTTCACTAATCTTTTTCTCTTCACACATCTATAGAAGCTTTTGCAGTCAGTTTTTATGTTGCCAGCAAGCTTCCTCTCATACTCTATTTTCCCCCTCCTAATTAAATACTTTGTCCTCCTCTGCTGTATTGCAAAATTCTCCAGTCCTCAGGTTTGCTGCTTTTTCTGGACAATTTATATGTCTCTTCCTTGGTTTTAACACTATCCTTAATTTCCCTTGTTAGCCATGGTTGAGCCAGCTTCCCGTTTTATTTTTACTCCAGACAGGGATGTACAAGTGTTGAAGTTCATCCATGTGATCTTTAAATGTTTGCCATTGCTTATCCACCGTCAACCCTTTAAGTATCACTCGCCAGTCTATTCTCGCCAATTCACGTCTCATACCATCGAAGTTACCTTTCCTTAAGTTCAGGACTCTAGTCTCTGAATTAACTGTGTCACTCTCCATCTTAATAAAGAATTCTACCATATTATGGTCACTCTTCCCCAAGGGGCCTCGCACAACAAGATTGTTAATTAGTTCTTCCTCATTACACATCACCCAGTTTAAGATAGCCAGCCCTCTAGTTGGTTCCGCGACATATTGGTCTAGGAAACCATCCCTAATACACTCCAGGAAATCCTCTTCCACCGCATTGCTACCAGTTTGGTTAGCCCAATCAATATGTATGGAACAAACCCTTTCCCACTGGTCAGTCGTAAAGCATCTAAGCAAGGAGGTTTTCCTGTGCTGAATGATATATACTTTAATGCAAGGAATGTAACGAATAAGGCGGATGAGTTGAGACCACAGGTAGACACTTGGGAGTATGACTTTATAGCCATTACAGAAACATGGCTGAAAGAGGGGCAGGTTTGACAGATCAATATTCCTGGCTACAGGATTTTTAGACAAGATAGAGAGGGGGTAAACAATGTGGCGGGTCGGGGGTGGGGGGCGTTGCGGTACTGATTAAAGACACTATTACAGCGGTGAGGAGGGATGATATGTTGGAGGGATCATCAAATGAGGCCATATGGGTCGAATTGAAAAAAAAAGAGGCGCTCACACTTCTGGGCATATATTATAGACCCCCAAATAGTGGGAGGAAGATAGAGGAGCAAATATGTGGGCAAATTGCTGTGAAGTCTAAAAACCAGAATGTAGTAATAGTAGGGGATTTTAACTATCCAAATATTGATTGGGACAAATTTAGTGTGAAGGTTATAGAGGGTGCGGAATTCTTGAAATGCATTCAAGCAAACTTTTTTCATCAGTATGTAGCAAGCCCAACACGAGAGGAGGCGGTCTTGGATTTAGTTTGGGGGAATAAGGCTGGGCAGGTTGAAGGGGTATTAGTGGGAGAGCACTTGGGTACCAGTAACCATAATTCAGTCAGATTTAAATTGGTTACGGATAAGAACAAGAATACCTGGAATAAAAGTTCCGAATTGGGGAAAAGATAATTTTGCCAAATTAAGGAGTGATTTGGCCAAAGTGGACTGGAAACAGCTACTTGTGGGTAAATCAGTGTCGGAACAGTGGGAGGCATTCAAGGAGGAGACCTGGAAGGCTCAGGCCAAACATGTGCCCTTAAAGAAAAAGGCTGGGAAAAATAATTCTAGAGCCCCCTGGATGTCTAGGGACTTACAGGCGAGGATTAAGAAAAAAAAAGGATACTTCTGTCATACACCAATATCTAAATACTTTAGAATCTTTAGAGGAATATAGAAAGTTAAGAGGCAAAATTTTAAAGGATATTAGGAATGCTCAGAGAGAGCACGAGAAATTCTTGACCAGTAAAATTAAGAAAAACCCGAAGATGTTCGAAAATACATAAAGAGTAAGAGGGTAATAAAGAAAGGATAGGGCCTATTAGAGACCATGAGGGTACCTTTGTGTGGAGGTGGAAGATGGTGGTAGGGTTTTTAACGAATACTTTGCATCTGTTTTCACAAAGGAAAGGGGTAATGCAGATACTGCTATCGAGGAGGAGTGTGATATTCTGGATGGAATAAATATAGTGAGAGAGGAAGTATTAAGGAGTTTAGCAGCTTTGAAAGTAGATAAGTCCCCAGGCCGGATGAATTGCATCCCAGGTTGTTGAGCAAAGTAAAGGAGGAAATAGCAGAGGCCTTGACCATCATTTTCTAGTCCTCTTTGGATCTGCGCATGCTGACGGAGGATTGGAGGACTGCTGAAGTAGTACCCTGTTTAAGAAGGGAAAAAGGGATAGGCCAAGTAATTGCAGGCCTGTCAGCCTAACCTCAGTGGTAGGAAAATTATTAGAAAAAATCCTGAAAGACAGGATAAATCTGCATTTGGAAAGGCAAGGATTAATTAGGGACAGTCATCATGGATTTGTTAAGGGAAGATCATGTTTGACTAACCTGATTGAATTTTTTGAGGAGGAACTAAGAAGGTTGATGAGGGTAGTGCATAAGATATAGTATATATGGACTTTAGCAAGGCTTTTGATAAGGTCCCACATGGTAGACTGGTCATGAAGGTTAACTCCCATGGGATACAGGGCAAAATGGCAATTTGGATCCAAAATTGGCTTGGAGGTAGGAAGCAAAGAGTAATAATTGATGGATGTTTTTGTGACTGGAAGGATGTTTCCAGTGGGGTTCCGCAGGGCCCAGTACTGGATCCCATGCTTTTTGTGGTATATATCAACGATTTAGATTTGAATATAGGGAGCATGATTAAGAAGTTTGCAGACGACACTAAAATTGGCTTTGTGGTTGATAATGAAGAGGAAAGTCATGGGCTGCAGGAAGATATCAATCTACTGGTCAGGTGGGCAGAGCAGTGGCAAATGGAATTTAATTCAGAAAAGTGTGAGGTGATACACTTTGGGAGGGCTCACAAGGAAAGGGTATACACATTAAGCGGTAGGCCACTTAATAGAGTAGATGAACAAAGGGACCTTGGAGTGCTTGTCCACAGATCCCTGAAAGTAGCAGGCCAGGTGGATAAGGTGTTTAAGAAGGCATACGGAATGCTTGTCTTTATTGGCTGAGGCAGAGAATATAAGAATAGGGAGGTTATTCTTAAATTGTATAATACGTTGGTTAGGCCACAGCTGGAATACCACTTGCAGTTCTGGTCACCGTATTATAGGAAGGACATGATTGCACTAGAGAGGGTGTAAGGTAGATTTACTAGGATGCTGCCTGGAATGGAGAATCTTAGTTATGAGGACAGATTGGATAGGCTGGGTTTGTTCTCATTGGAATAGAGGAGGTTGAGAGGAGACCTCATCGAGGTGTACAAAATATTGAGGGTCCTGGACATAGTGGATAGTAAAGGTCTACTTCCATTGGTGGAGGCGTCTATTATGAGGGTGCATAGTTTTAAGATGGTTGGTGGAAGGTTTAGAGGGGATTTGAGGGGGGCTTCTTTACGCAGAGGGTTGTGGGGATCTGGAACTCGCTGCCTGGAACAGTGGTGGATGCAGAAACCCTCACCACTTTTAAGAGATAGTTGGATGGCACTTAAAGTGCAGTAACCTGCAGGGTTACGGACCAAGAGCTTGTAATTGGGATTAGACTGGATGACCTTTTGTTGGGCTGCGCAGATATAATGGTAAGTACTGCAGGGAATAGAATATGGCCAGAGTCGGAGAGGAATTTTCCCAGATTTTTTCTCCCTAAATTGGCCTGGGTTTTTATCTGGTTTTTGCCTCTCCCAGGAGATCACATGGTTCCGGTTGGGGTGGAGTGTAGATGTTTTCAGTATAAGGGGTGTCGCAGTTGTGTGAGGCGGACTGGTTGGGATGGGTGCTCTTTGTCCTTCCGTCGTTGTTCATAGGTTTATATGTAACCTTTAGGGTTGCTGACTAAGGGCCGTGCGGCTCTTTGTCAGCCGGCACAGACACAATGGGCCGAAATGTCCTCCTACTGCGCTGTAAATTTCTATGTTTCTAATGATTATTTATTGCAGTAGTTAACTGACTTTTATGAATCCCATGAATTGCCCTTGTGTTCATGCCTTGGTTTCAATGGCAAGTTTCAGGTCGTCCTGGAACCCTGAGGATGTGCCATTACATTTGAAACTAGGTTGAAATATTGCTGCAATTGACCAATTAGCATATTTGTTCGCTAACCCGCCTCTTCCAGCCCAACAAGTCCCCGTTAAACCCAAAGGTCGGTGCGTTGGAGCCAGCTTTGTGACGCGATCACATTTTTGCCAATCTTGATCGAAACACCCGCACCTCAACCCATATGCTCTTCAACGTTAAAATTCCCCCCATGGTCTCACCTTGTAGATAGTGTTTCTTATTGTTGTAACGTATTACCTTCCTTTCTCCAAATAAACAATGTCCTATTCAAGTTCAATAGTACAATTGGGGATTCTTCATCTAGGTTGAAACCATAATTTAGCGATGGGCTCTGCAGCATCTCGTAGCCTCTCCACTTCTCCTGACACTGTCAATGACGTGTCTGCTGCAATCCAGAACCTTCTTTTGTCCTCACAAGTATCTTCTCATAAATCACAAATTCCTCGTGTATATCATCCTCCAACAAGCATATTGATTCCACTTTAAATATGCCAGCAGTTTATCTTCAGCAGGTCGGAATGCTATTATCACTATCACAGGAATCAGTCGCAAAACAATGTCACTTTGCTTGCAAGGCGTCCTGGCATAACAACTCCAATCTGAATCTTGGCACCTTACACCAAACCATATTCCCATCTGATTTCCAGATTTTCAATCCTTTGTCTAATCTACAATTTGGTATCCAATTGTCTTCTAATACCATTTAACCCCGTTTTGAATCTGATTAAAGTAGAAACCCTCCATACATAATTGTCTTTGAGATCAATTGTTCTCAATAATCTTTGTTGTTCTGAAAGATTGCCATTATCCTGAACTTGTCTTAATCTTTCTACCGTTCCTTTTATTAAAACCAGGGATGCTCCTTGTTCTGATATAACATCCCAATCTGCCTCTTCATTTCTTTAAGTAATCCCTCTAATTGTTTGTGCATTGTTTTATCATGTTCCCATTGTCTCTCTGTGAGTTCACATAAATATCCACCCGTAATTGTGTTTATGAAAAGTGTTCAATTTGTCGAAGTACTTTATGATAAAACTCTACATACATTCAGTTACATAATTCAGATAATGAATGATAAAGGAGGAAAGATTTAACAGCGTTTCCAATCGTAAACCGTTATAAAACGTTTCATGTGTTCGCGCCACTATGATCATTCACGGGTCCTTTATAAACACGGTTAGCATCTTTTCCTGCACCTCCCATTTTAAAGTATTAATTGCAGTCCTTTCAGTTTTAGATCAAGTCTACACTGACTACACTCAGGCATGTGCGCAGGGAAATACCCATTGTAGCCTCAGGTCGGTGCAGAAATATGGAAAATTCAAAAGTTCTTATATCTCATTGCTTCTTATGCGTGTCTGTTTTGGATCAATAAAAATAGACCCAGGTTCGGGATCTGGATGAATGTTAAATAAGAGACAAGACAAATGAAGTAAAGAATAAAACACCGTTCACTGAGAGAAAAGAAACATTAATAATACAGTTTACGAAGAAAAGAGAAGTATGATAAGATGCAGCAACACTCACGGCCTTCTGCCCGTCGGGAACTCCACAAGCGACGGCTGGTCTGGAGCATTGGGGGTCCCGGCACCGCTCGCGAATCACAGTCCAAGGTGAAGTTCAAAGAGCTACGGGACAGTGCTGTACCTTTATACTATCAAATGAACATACTATTGAACAAAACATAGGTGCATGTGGCTTATGGCCAACTCCTAATCTGTAAGGCCCCAGGTGCATGTCCACAAAGCATGAGACCTCGAGCCGTGAACCGTCTCATAACAAGCTGGTGTGCGTCTCAAGGTCACTTTCTCTCTCTTTCTATCCATGAAGCATGGAGCAGAGACACACTGTGAATGATTAAATATCATAATTAACCCTACGTGAGTAACCCCATACAATACAGTGTCGTCATACGGAATCCCCTCTGTGTCAATGTTTTGGCATCTAAGGTGTCAGTCATACTGTTTCCTACTGTTGTCAGTCTTTCATTAAAGAATGACACATCCACATCTACGTGCAGGTCTTAACCAGAGATGACGCAAGAATCAACGGCCGCAAAACTCAGTGCCGTGGCACCCCTTGTTTGAGTGCTACGAGTACCGTTTAGGTACCAAAATTGCATCCGCAGTGGGCGCACACACTCCTGCAGCTTGCATTGTCAGATGCCACCTTGGGTAAGGTGTGGCCCGCGCACAGGGAGCGACTGCCAGAAATATGCAGAGTAGGCAGATCATGACATCAATCAGTGTGTAATGCTGATTTGACGCCAACATTTTGGAACTCAACACTCCAGCTTATGCCCTCTTTTAAACTCGCAAAGCTGACTGCCTCTCTAAAACTCGTGCAGCCGAACACGGGTGCAGCAACAGGAAGCGTTATTTAAAGGGATAATCAACTTACTACAGGTTAGTTACTGACTGATTTCGACTGGCTGTAGCCCCGTTTGTAGAAGTTGTTTAAAGTTCGTAAAGCTGAAGGACTTTGTCCTGTGATCAAGGATTCTGCTTTCTCCCAGACACGGGTGCAGTAGTAGGCATCCCACTTACCCTACAGCATGAAAGGGAGAATGAACAGAGGTGACACAGAGCAGGACAAGCTGCTGGAAGAGTGAGAAGGAGGAGGGGTGAAGGGCTCTCAGCAAGAGGCCATATCCACCCAGCGTGTTCAGGGAACAATACGTTTTTTCTCATTTTATTTTTCTGTGCTGTGGTTATTTCCATGGTATTCTGGTCCCTCTGAGCATGATTCCCATTTGGTGCTGCAAATGTTCTCCTGGCCAGCCTCCCATCTGTCACCATCAATAAAATTGAGCTCATTCAAAACTCTTCTGCGCGTATCCTAACACGCAGCAAGTCGCCTTTACCCATCACCTCTGTGCTCGTTGACATCCATTGGCTCATGGTCCATCGGGGCTAGAAATTCCGTGGCTAACTTTTAAAAAGTAGCGGCAGGCGCTCTTGACTCTCTCCTGCCGGGAAATTCAGGTTGAGTGCTTCAAGAGGGAAGTGGAGTACCAACTCAAGCGCTAACCACTTCTCTTAGGTCGCTAAAGTCTGAGAACGGGGCGGTAGTGACAGAGTGTTGAAGAATTTGCAGCGCATTACTAATGGCATCAGAGGCGGCTTCTCTTGCTTAAAGGGAAGCGCCACAGATGGTGCATAACCTCCTTGTCGGTAGTTTGGCTTTGCAACGTGACCTGCGCGACTGCTATTACAGCCACAAACACTCTCACAAAGTGGAGGGCTTGGACATCTTGCAGCAACGAAACATGAAAACTTTGAGCAGATACCAGACTGGTGCAAATAATGAAGGTTGGCCTGCCTGAATACCATTCCCTTTAATTAGCGCTCCCCAAGCAGGCAAATGAGGTGATAACACCCCCTCTTCCTGTTGTTGTTGATGCCCGATGGTACAGCAGGGGGCAGGAGGAAATTTCACATCTGGGGCGGTAACAGGGCGCTGCGCACTTTATGAAGTCAGGATCTGCGAGGTGCTAAAGGCCCAAGCGGTAAGCGATCGCGCCAGCGTTAAAGCAGCACTGAAGTTCGCGGATATCTAACCCCTTAGAACACCGTTAGTGCCCTCCGCTGCCACCTAGGCGCTAACGGAAGGTGCTAAGTGACGGAATTTCGCCCCCCTCAATTTTAAAATTATCATCCTAATGTTGAAATTCCTCCATGACCTCACACCTTCCTATCTGAACTCGGCAGTGTGAGCACTGTGAGTGCTCCTAACCCAGGAGGGTGAGCCCTGTCTATTCTCTGAAAGCAGTCGTGTTAGTAGACTGCTTAATTATCTGAGGATTTGCGAATGAACCTGAACACTTTGCAATCATCAACTAACATCTCCGCTTCTGACGTTATGATGAGAGAAGATCATTGATGAAGAAGCTGAAATTGGTGAGCCTAGGACACTGCCCTGAGGAACTCCAGTAGCAATGTCCTGGGGTTGAGATGATTGGCCTCCAACAATCACAACCATATCCCTTAGTGTTAGGTATGAACCCAATAAGTGGAGAGTTTTTCCCTTGGTTCCCATTCATAGAATCATGCATTTACAGCACGGAAGGAGGCCATTTTGGCCCATTGTGTCTGTGCCAGCCGACCAAGAGCTATCCAGCCTAATCCCACTTTCCAGCTCTTGGTCCGTAGCCATATAGGTTATGGCACTTTAAGTGCACATCCAAGTATCTATTAAATGTGGTGAGGGTACCTGCCTCTACCACCCTTTTAGGCAGTGAGTTCCAGACCCCCACCACCCTCTGGGTGAAGAAATCTCTCCTCATATCTCTTCTAAACCTCCCCCCAGTTACTTTAAATCTATGCCGCCTGGTTTTTGACCCTTCTGTTAAGGGAAACAGGTCCTTCCTATCTACTCTATCCAGGCCCCTCATAATTTTATACACTTCAATCAGGTCTCCCCTCAGCCTCCTTGGTTCCAAAGAAAACAGACCCAGCATCTCCAATCTTCCCTCACAGCCAAAATTCTCCAGTCCAGGAGATTCTTGTAAATCTCCTCTGCACCCCTTCCAGTGCAATCACATTTTTCCTGTAATGTGATGGCCAGAACTGCACACAGTACTCCCGCTATGGCCTGACCGGTGTTTTATACAATTCAAGCATAACCGCCTTGCTCTTGTATTCTATCCCTCAACTAATAAATGCAAGTATTCCATATGTCTTCTTAACCACCTTATCTACCTGGCCTGCTACCTTTAGGGATCTGTGGACCTGCACTCCAAGATCCCTTTGTTCCTCTACACTTTTCAGTGTCGCACCATTTAATGTGTATTCCCTTGCCTTTTTAGACCTCCCCAAATGCATTACCTCACACTTATCCAGATTGAATTCCATTTGTCACTGTTCTGCCCACCTGACCAGTACATTGATATCTTCCTCCAGTCCGCATCTTTCTTCTTCATTATCAACCACATAGTCTATTTTAGTGTAATCTGCAAACTTCTTAATCATACTCCCAACATTTAGTTGCAAGTCATTGATATATACCACAAAAAGCAAGAGACCCAACACTGAGCCCTGTGGAACCCCACTGGAAAAGGCCTTCCAATCACAAAAACACCCATCATCAATTACTCTTTGTTTCCGGCCACTGAGTCAATTTTGGATCCAACTTGCCACTTTGCCCTGGATCCATTGAGCTATTACTTTCGTGACCAGTATGCCACAAGGGACCTCAATTTTATTAGGGCTCCTTGATGCCACACTCAGTCAAGTGCTGACTTGATGTCAAGGGCAGTCATTTTCTGGAATTCAGCTCTTTTGTTCAAATTTGGACCAAGACTATAATGAGGTATGGAGCCAAGTGTTCCTGATGGAACCCAAATTGAGCATCGGAAAACAAACTCCAACGTGAACCTCAGCGAGGAACAGTGTGTCAGACGTCTGTGTTTCATTGGGACGTACTCACTGAAATCTGCCACCTGCTGCATCCACAATTGCAACCTCAGAGCGGGGCAAAGACTGCATGGCCAGTGTCTGTGAAGGTGACCGTGACCATGAACTTCCAGTATACCATCCATTGTTGCATAAGGGAGGTAACTGAGGCTCTGTATTGCAAGAGAGCTGAATACATCTCATACTCTCTGGTCAGGGAGCAGCAGACGGAATGAGCATGCGGCGCCATGATATTGCAAGCTTCCCCATGGTGCGGGGTGGCATTGACTGCATGCACATGGCTTTGCGGGCACCGTGTCTAAACTCTGAGACCTACTGCAACCGAAAAGGATTCCATTCCCTCAAAATCCAGCTGGTGTACATTCAGCAAATCATGCAGGTGAATGCCCGGTATGCTGGCAGCAGTCATGATGCCTTCATTCTGTGGCAGTCCATTGTGCCAGCTGCATTTGAGCCACCACGACAAGCCAGAGGGTGGCTACTTGGTAACAAGGGCTGTCTGTTAACAGCGTGGCTCATGACTCCGATGTGGAACCCACGCACACGAGGGAAGCATGCATACAATGCTGCCATACAAAATATGATTGAGCAGACCATTAGCATGCTGAAGCAATCCTTCTGCTGCCTGGACCACTCTGGAGAAGCCCTGCAGTACTCAGCAGAGCGGGTATCAAGATTTGTGGTGGTCTGCTGCATGCTGCACAACTTCGCCATCATGAGGGCACAGCCCTTGCCACCAGCTATACAATGACCTGTTGAGCAGCAGGAGAAGGAGAAGGAGCAGGTGGA
Source organism: Pristiophorus japonicus (assembly GCF_044704955.1). Taxonomy (NCBI): domain Eukaryota; kingdom Metazoa; phylum Chordata; class Chondrichthyes; family Pristiophoridae; genus Pristiophorus; species Pristiophorus japonicus. The sequence goes on from NW_027254334.1 coordinate 171,924, forward strand.
GGAACAGGATGCGGAGGAGATGGGGAAGGAAGAGGAGAAGGAACTTGAAGGAAGGAGACTACCTAGACAGGCCCTTTCTGGCCAGACTGTCTGTGACCACCTCCTCCAAATGCAATACCAGTAACACAATCCCAATTCCGCATTCACCAACAGTCCTACTCTTCACCTTCCCTCTGTCACTGACTATCACAGCGTCTGCTCCGCCACAATTCAAAAATAAAAGCCAACACAAAATAAACATTCCAAAACAAATGTACAAGTCAAACCATGCCAGATTGCATACAATTGTCAACTAATCACCCTTGTGCATTCCCTGAGTGCCTGTCTTCTGTGTGTCTTTGCATGACCTAGTGCTGCTACACAGTGCTACCCCCAGTGGCTGCAGCATGTCTGATGGAAGGCTGCTGACTTTCAGTGGGGGAGATTGCAGATGCCCTTGGAAAACAACCTTGTGCAGCTCTGGGCCTTGAAGGCCTGGCTTTGGCTGTACAATCTCAGCATGGCTGCATCAGCCTGACTGGCTGACAGGCAACAGCAATGGCACTGGCAGAGAACATAAAAACATAAGAACATAAGAATTAAGAACAGGAGTAGGCCATCTAGCCCCTCGAGCCTGCTCCGCCATTCAACAAGATCATGGCTGATCTGGCCGTGGACTCAGCTCCACTCACCCGCCCGCTCCCCGTAACCCTTAATTCCCTTATTGGTTAAAAATCTATCTATCTGTGACTTGAATACATTCAATGAGCTAGTCTCAACTGCTTTCTTGGGCAGAGAATTCCACAGATTCACAACCCTCTGGGAGAAGAAATTCCTTCTCAACTCGGTTTTAAATTGGCTCCCCCGTATTTTGAGGCTGTGCCCCCTAGTTTTAGTCTCCCCGACCAGTGGAAACAACCTCTCTGCCTCTATCTTGTCTATCCCTTTCATTATTTTAAATGTTTCTATAAGATCACCACTCATCCTTCTGAACTCCAATGAGTAAAGACCCAGTCTACTCAATCTATCATCATAAGGTAACCCTCTCAACTCTAGAATCAGCCTCATGAATCGTCTCTGTAACCCCTCCAAAGCCAGTATATCCTTCCTTAAGTAAGGTGACCAAAACTGCATGCAGTACTCCAGATGCGGCCTCACCAATACCCTATACAGTTGCAGCAGGACCTCCCTGCTTTTGTACTCCATCCCTCTCGCAATGAAGGCCAACATTCCATTCGCCTTCCTGATTACCTGCTGCACCTGCAAACTAACTTTTTGGGATTCATGCACAAGGACCCCCAGGTCCCTCTGCACCGCAGCATGTTGTAATTTCTCCCCATTCAAATAATATTCCCTTTTACTGTTTTTTTTCAAAAGGTGGATGACTTCACACTTTCCAACATTATATTCCATCTGCCAAACCTTAGCCCATTCGCTTAACCTATCCAAATCTCTTTGCAGCCTCTCTGTGTCCTTCACACAACCCACTTTCCCACTAATCTTTGTGTCATCTGCAAATTTTGTTACACTACACTCTGTCCCCTCTTCCAGGTCATCTATGTATATTGTAAACAGTTGTGGTCCCAGCACCGATTCCTGTGGCACACCACTAACCACCAATTTCCAACCCGAAAAGGACCCATTTATCCCGACTCTCTGCTTTCTGTTAGCCAGCCAATTCTCGATCCATGCTAATACATTTCCACTGACTCCGCGTACCTTTATCTTCTGCAGTAACCTTTTGTGTGGCACCTTATCGAATGCCTTTTGAAAATCTAAATACACCACATCCATCGGTACACCTCTATCCACCATGCTCGTTATATCCTCAAAAAATCCAGTAAATTAGTTAAACATGATTTCCCCTTCATGAATCCATGCTGCGTCTGCTTGATTGCACTATTCCTATCTAGATGTCCTGCTATTTCTTCCTTAATGATAGCTTCAAGCATTTTCCCTACTACAGATGTTAAACTAACCGGCCTATAGTTACCTGCCTTTTGTCTGTCCCCTTTTTTAAACAGAGGCATTACATTAGCTGCTTTCCAATCCGCTGGTATCTCCCCAGAGTCCAAAGAATTTTGGTAGATTATAACGAATGCATCTGCTATAATTTCCGCCATCTCTTTTAATACCCTGGGATGCATTTCATCAGGACCAGGGGACTTGTCTACCTTGAGTCCCATTAGCCTGTCCAGCACTACCCCCCTAGTGATAGTGATTATCTCAAGGTCCTCCCTTTCCACATACTTGTGACCAGAATTTTTGGCATGGTTTTTGTGTCTTCCACTGTGAAGACCGAAGCAAAATAATTGTTTAAGGTCTCAGCCATTTCCACATTTCCCATTATTAAATCCCCCTTCTCATCTTCTAAGGGACCAACATTTACTTTCGTAACTCTTTTCTGTTTTATATATCTGTTAAAGCTTTTACTATCTGTTTTTATGTTGTGCGCAAGTTTACCTTCGTAATCTATCTTTCCTTTCTTTATTGCTTTCTTAGTCATTCTTTGCTGTCGTTTAAAATTTTCCCAATCTTCTAGTTTCCCACTAACCTTGGCCACCTTATACACATTGGTTTTTAATTTGATACTCTCCTTTATTTCCTTGGTTATCCACGGCTGGAGTGCCAGTGGTGGGAGGAGAAATGCTGTCATCCTGAGAGAACAGTTCTTGCTCCACAGAGCGACTGGCACTCCCCCGGCACGGCACCTCAGCAATCCTAGCAATCTGTTGGAGGGCAGTTTGCTGGACTGCTGTGAAACCCTGAAAGCCCCTTTGAACACTGGTATCCGCAGCTATCTGAGCTTGCATGACAGAAGTCTGGCTTCTGCTTGTGCTGCATCAGACACTGCATCGTGGTTGGTTGCACATCTGTGCTAATGGAGTTGACCACCACTCCCATGCTGGAAAGGATGGGCTACAAGCTCTGCAAAAGACCAGTGCAAAGTTGGTGCCGGATTTGAAAATATTGATGCGAATTTATAATTGAGTCGTTGCTGGTGGTGAAAGGGTGGCGAGACGAGAAAAACTAGTTCTCCTTTGAGCAGAGAAGGAGAGATTTGATAGAGGTGTTCAGATTTGAAATTTTCATTAAGAAGAAACCTTTCTCAGGGGTATAATGATCGGCAAGCAGAGGACACAGATTTGAGGTAATTAGCCGGTTTGAGATGTCCCTCGATCTGGTAACATTCCATAGTGGACTCTCGTTCTTGCTTACAAAGGATTTTATCTGTCCTCCTAATAATAGAATCCCCTACAACTACTATATTACGCTTCCTCTCCTCGTCCTCCTCCCCCTTTGGACAACTTCCTGCTCCAAAGTGCCACGGTCCACATTCTGGTTGTTCTGCCGACAGTCTTTATCCTTATCCTCACAGGTAGCAAGTACATTGTACCTGTTGGATAGGATTAGTTTCTGTGGATCCTCATTCCCTTTCTTATCTGGGTTCCCCTTACTCTGCACAGTATCAGTCACACCAATCCCATTCTGATCCTGTACCTTTCTACAAGATGTGACTGAAATCTGGAGAAAACTGTCCAGATACTCTTCCCCCTCCCTTATGTATCGCAATGTCTCCAACTCGTACTCCAGCTCAATGACTCTGAGCCAGAAAGATTCGAGACGGAGACATCTCCTGCAGACATGTTCGCTTGGGACAGTCTCGCCCTGTCCACAAACTCCCATATACTGCAGTCCAGACACACCACCTGCTCTGCCATATCTTAGTCTAACCTTATTTTATTTACTTAATTAGTTTTAAGTTTTATTCAATGATTATTTATAGTTATATTCATTAGATTAGTTAAATTATTAATTTAATAAAGTGCGTTATAGTTTCCCGTCCTCAGTTCAAACCACTGTCCTAGCTTACAGAGAGGAAAAAACATTAATACTCATGAACCAATCACCCTACCAGTTATCCTGTGAAGTCACTCCTTGTTTTTTGGTTGTTTTTGAATTTGTCAGATTTCTACTGCCTCGGGTGTTGCCGACTCCTCGCAGGTCCGTGCTGTCCTGAACTCCCGCTGTATTTATCCGCCTCGGGTGCTGCTGACTCCTGTGACCATGGATTTCTAAAGGAAGATGCTGTTTAACCAACTTTATTTAATTCTTTGCAGAAGTAATAGAAAGTGTAGACAAGGGCAATGCAGTGGATGTGATGGACATGAACGTTCAATAAGGTGCCACATAAGAGAATCATGACAAAGATCAGGGTGTGTGGAGTAAGGGGCAGGGAGCAGAATGGATGGAAAGATGGCTACAAAACAGAAAACAGAATGGGAGTTAGAGGAACATTCTCAAATTGGCAGGGAGTGATGTCCCGCAGTGTATCTGCTGACCATTCGTGGTCACAGCACGGATTCCTAGGGGACACCACTTCCTGCCACAAGTCCCTTCTACTGATAAAAATGTAAAAGTCAGAACTTTGTAAATCCATTTTAACTAAAGTTGCTGTTATCTTCTGCATTGTGTTTTTATTTTGTATAAGAGTGTGTCTATTTGGCATTACTTTACACGAAAATTTATATTTTTAATATGTGATAATATGACTGCAAAAAAATTTCAAATAGAATCTTTAATGCATAAAAGTCTGACAGCACTTCGTAGAGTGAAAATTAAAAGTCTGACATTCCACAAGTACAAGATTCTACCGATCACGTGGACTTTTCCATTCATGCACCTATATAAGCAGTAGTTTCCCTTTTAACAACAGAGAGTTATATCTACCTTAAAGTAACAGGGTCAAACTGTTAATCCACACATAGCCATAAATGTGCCTCAAGAGATAACAATGGCCCAGAAATCCCGGTCGGCTGCTTCCCGCGGCTGATCGGGTAAAAACTTTAAAAAGTAGCGCACTTACCTGAAGCTGCTGCGCCCACGCAAATTCACGGTCCTGAGGCCTCCACTGACTGCGCGTCGCAGCGCGTGCATGTCCGTAAGTTGGAGTTCCCATTATTATGAATGAGAACCCCACGCCCCCCCCAAACACACAAAACATTAATAACAAAGACATTACATGTTTAATATTAATTTAAATTAAAGTTATTAATGTATAATTCAAAATATATATTTTTCTGATTTTTTTTAAGTTTCTTTAATTATGCTTTAAAATAAATTTTACGACTGGGCAGGGATTTTAAAAATAAAATGTGCCTTTTTAATTTTATTTTTGATGTTTTAAGTGTGTTTTAAAACTCTTACCCATGAAAAAGTAAGCTATGCGCCTGCTTTTATCAGGCGCAAGAGTTTTCAGGACATTTACTGGGCAAGAGATGGGTAAATACCTCAATCTTGCCCATGCAAAGATCCCGGCTGCCGAGATATCTAAGATCTGTCAAGCTCCAGCTTGGCAGATCGGAAAAGCCGGTTTTCAGCGCATGCATTGTGCATTGAAAACCAGCTTTTGCGATGCCTTCCCAGGGTCATACACACTCAGTAGGGGTCCGGGAGGCCGGAATTTCTGTGCCATTCACTTATGCTGGGCATCAAGACCAAAGAATCGGTAATCATCTTTACACTAATAAAGATGATGGCCTGGAATTTGTCGTCCTGATGACGGCGAACTGTCAGCTCCCGAAACTCACTGCAACGTCAGGAGTTAATGTATGCGCAGCCGTCATAACGCTTATTTCAAGAGCTTCCTCCTCAGCAGGGTAAAGTTCTACAATCTGGGACGAGTCTTTCACCAGTCCCTCTTCCTGGCCGTCTGGGCTCTCTTCTCCTACAAGGGTGGCGCGACTGACCCATGTGTGACCCTGAGGCATGTGTGCACCTGATGCGTACAGTGCATGTGGAGAGGATGACAATCAGCCAGATGCATAATGAGTGCAACTGGCATGCATTTGAGGAACGTGTTGCTGATGCCATTTCAGGACGTGTGCTGAGAATCAGGGGAGCTGAATAAGATGGTATCAGATTACATGATGATTGGGGTGACTGGCTGTGGTGGAGGGAGGAAGCATGAGGTGAGGGTGTACGGGGAGTGAGGTTGAGCGTTTGTGCATGTAAATGGAGAAATGGGTGTGAGGAGTGCTGTGAATGAAGTATGATTGACCAGACAGAGTGAGAGGGAGTACACTGCAGGGTGTAGGTGCAGCTATACATTTACTGATCTTTTCTGACCTAGTCAGGCCATTGAAGCATTTGCAGCACTGTACCCACAATCCAATGGTGAAGCTCCTGCTACTGACCTCCTGTACCATCTCCAGCCATGCCTTCTTTGTGTTGGGAACAGGTTTTTTATTTCCATTGCTGCGGGGAAAGAGAACCTCCCTCATGACCTTTACTGTATCCAGTAGAACATCCAGGGAATCGTCCATGAACCTAGAGGCAGCTTTCGGTCGCCTTGCAGCCATCTCTATCTTCTCCTTGTACTGCAGAATCTTCTTGCCTCCAAACCTTCTCCTACATTTCACCTCTTAACTTTAAGTAGTCAACGGGGAATTACACCATGTGGGTCCATGGAACGCCCGCTCACGTGCAGTGGAATCACGACACCCAGAAGTAAAATGATAATGAATCATGACCGGTAAAATCAGGCAGATCTCCCCATCCCACGATGTTGCGTGTTCGTCGCCCACAATCGCTCCACCCACCCACACCATTCCTGTCACGGGTTAATATCTGAGCCATTGTGCAGCTCGTGGGACTGCCCATTGCGTAAATGTGACAAATACGTACTTCAAAAGTCCATAAGCAAACCGAGGCTCCAGAAACAGGAAGCAACAGTACCAGAGACATCGTATCTGGGTGCAAAGGTTGTAACGTAATGTGTTAATCGTGCTCCGTCTGCCTAAGAAAGTTCTGTACTGAAAGTTTTAACTCGAAGCTGCAAATCATTTTAAGCTTCTATTTTATTCTTCTGTATTGATCATTTTTGGTTTGATAGACATAGGAATACATATCTTCTTTTACCTGCAGTTTCAATTCTCAACAGAAAATTAAGGTAGGTCTCGTTATCTTTTGTTCTGTTTATTGCAGCCAAAGTAATTACACTGTTTGAACGGCATTTTTATTTTGATCACTAGTCTTTGAATGTAATGAATTTAGAAACAGTTTTTTAAATTGATGTGTGATCGGCTGCACTAGCATTTGAATTTTTACGAATAGATGCAATAAAATTATTGCCCTGTTCCCTTACCGACAACAATAACTTGCTCTTCTACAGCATCTTTAATGTAGTATAACAATCCGAGGCGCATTATCAAACTAATGATCGGTCACAGGAGTGCTGTCAAAGAAAATTTGAAACAAATCGCAGGAAGAAATACTGCAAATAATTGAACTTTACCTATTCTTCCGCAGTGGCATGCCAGGTGAATCATGGAACAACCTGTTGTTTTGGGCAGGTTGGGAGATCAATCAGTTTTTGAATGCTTGTATTAGTCAATGTTGGAGAATAAAACTTGCAATCACAATTTGTCTTGTCAGATAATGAGCTAAACTTTCCATTATGTTTGCATATATACCGCCCACTTAACGTCCATGTTAATGCTGAAATGAGATATAACACCCATTTAGCAACAAAATGGAAACTAACGCCCATTTATCGCCGAGCATTACTTTTTTTGGGCGGAAAGATCAGAATGGGCAAAACCAATGCCCATTACTTTCTGCATGTAATTAACGCCGAGATTTAATAATACCGCCCGCACGCCCGGCCACTTTTTTTGGCGTAAAGATCACCTTTGCCGAAACTAACACCCAGAAAATCATCGAGCGTTACTTTCGGCACCTCGACACATATCGCCGACAATATCGCTCGCAGAAAAAAACGCTGTGAAAAAGTTGCTCTCACCTGAACTAATCACAGTGGTATGGATGCCATTTCTAAATCGCAGGTCGCTTCATTTGGAAGGCTGCTTCAACTTCATTGGAGTTTTGATGTACTCGGAGTTCTTTTAAGGTGATGTGAACATCTGAACAAACATCTTATCATAATGTGGATGATTGGAATTTAGTTTAGGTATCTTAGTGGGGACATTTATTGTTTGTGAACAATAGGTGTAATACTGATACTTATTGGAATAGGGCCTGTCATTTCTCAGCCTGTCTTGATGAGTACGCACATGCTGCAGACTAGAGATGTCAGAAGGCATATTCGACAGCATTATGTGCTCAATCTAAAACATGCCAGACTGATGAGGAGGACGAGACCTTACACCACACCGCCACCCCCGCCGCCCCCCCCCGCCCCACTCCCACACTCGTCGAGAAAACCATTGGAATGCTTAAGCAGTGCTTTAGATGCCTGGACCACTCAGGTGAGCTCCAATACTACCCTGGGCAGGTAGCTCAATTCGTAGTGGTGCGCTCCATGCTGCACAACTTGGCTATCAGGAGGGAACATGAATTGCCAGGAGGGACTGTCAGTCCACCTCAGGAGAGAGAGGAAGAGGAGGATGAGGAGGTGGACGCTGACCTCGGGCCAGACAATCAGGCTGACGCTGAAACCATGTCCCCGCCACACTCCAGACCGCAGGAAAGGGCCCGTGGTGGCTACATAGCTGCAAGTCTCTTACTTTAGCAGCTCATAAATGTGCTCTTTGCTTGAAAGAACGTTGATGTTATTTACAAAGCTTTGTGCGCAGCTCATACATCAATGGTGTGCATCACCTAGGTGACAGTTAAAGTTTAAGTTGATTCACATTAAGTTTAATTATACTCTTTCATGTTCAGGAATCACCAGTGTGCAAAGGTGCAGCTATCTGAGACAATGCGCAACAAGGTTATGTTAAATCAAAAAACATTCAATCCGAACATTTGTGTGAAATCATAAGTATAACTGTAAAAAACACCCACCCCACCACCACCACCCCACAACAAATGTATCACACTTACATCATTCAAATGGTCAACATTTCCAGCAACACAGAACACAAATGCAAACCAACAAGGTAGCCCCCTCGCCCGTTCCCCCAACCCTCCCAACAAAATAGTGTCAGCAACATAATAATATGCCCAAGACAACACCTGTGGCCATGCACCTCACTTTCCTTTCCCTCCCCCGCCGCCCACCCGCCCCCCGCTTCTCCTCACCACCTCTACCCCTTCCCCTTCCCCTTCTAACTCCAAGCCGCCTGGCCGAGGAGCGCCTCAGGCGATGCTTCATTGGGGGGGATGACGGCAGAACCGCTACTTCAATGGATATGGGAGAGGACGGTCACGAGGTGGGAAGGTGCTCCGAGCCAGAAGCAAGATCTTCCTCCTGGCTCTCATGTGTCATTGGCAATGGGGGTGCGGCACCTTGGGGTGCAGTGCCACGCTCTGGGACCACTGGGAGGCCTCTGCCACCAGTGTCCCTGGCTATCAGCTCCAGGGCCTCTCCATCCGCGGCACGTACTCCATCATGGTGGTGGACATGCTGGCAGGATATGCCCCCCCCATTGTCTGGAGGATCTGCTGACCTCTGTCAACACTCCTCCTGGACAAGTGTCATGGAGCAGACCTGCCGCGTTGAACCAACTCCTGGAGACACCTGGGGTGCCCTGTGGCAAAGTGCTTGGGCCCGGTACCTCCACGGTGGAGGTGGGAATGGCCACAGGAGCACTAGATGTCATCGGTGTTGAATGGATTATGGAGCTTGGTGATGCAGGCTCCTCAAAGTCGGCACTGTCATCCGTTGAGAAGGGACCCAGCAGATCCACAGGCGAGAATCAGGGCTCCTCAGCACCAGATGGAGGATCGTCCGGTGAGTCCATCCCCACGCCCCCACCTTCTGGGCTCGGTGTTCTTGCATGGGACTGTGCTGCTGGCTGAGCTGCAAAACATAAATGATGTTATTAGAGGAGAAGGGGGTGCTAAGGTTACAAGGTGATTCCAGCGCTACACACAGCATATGCATGACAAAAGTACCACCGCTGTCAAGACTCACAGACATCACATTTCATGACCATCACCAAATTCTGCATTGCAATGATTCGCATGAGGCCATCATTATTTAGAGAACACTTTTATCATTCATCTATCATATTATTGGTCGGATATGAATGGGTGTGGCATCTATTGAATTTACATCACGCAATGGTGTATACTTTACTCATGTGGCATCAAATCAGGTTTTGCAGCTGCATGTGTGGCTGACCGGGGGTGGCTCTCCACTAGTGCCAGCACCCGCTCCTCGATGTCAGTGAGGTCGATGTTGACTGGTGGCCCGCCACCCATTCACCTCTGCTTGGCCCTGTTCTTGGAAAGCTTCTTCTGTAAAAGGTAACAACAGCTCGACATGGCTTGAGATCATTGCATGATATCATTGCTAGTTACTCTCACAGATACTGATACAACACATAACCGACAGATGTAATCATGATTATTATGAAACTTATCATTCTTTACCAAAAGACGTACACCGTGAACGCAGGCTTTGAGTAACACATTCCCGGTATAAGTGCAAGACATCACATCTGATTTTAATCACTCGTTACACTAACAATTCAAATTGTATAAATATATAAGTACATGTAAATAAATGTAATAATTGCTCTGGCAGATCCAACAAGGTCGTTCCAGCATTTGCGGCACTGGTTGCCCTCACGCACCTCATTATTCGCCGACGAGACCACCTCGGCCATGTCGACCCATATCCTCTGGTAGGTCTTTGGGGTGGGCTTCCCACACCCTCCCTGGGTCAATTGACCCCAGCGTGACTCAACCTCCTGCATGAGGGAGGCATTTGCATCGTCCGAGAACCTTCTTGCTCTTTTTCGTCCTCCCAATTGTTTCTCTCCCAGCTCACTGCTTTCACCAGCGTCAGTCTCCACAGCATGCTGTGATGCCTCCTACGTCCCTTCTATTTTAAATATTTTTTAGACAAAAACTCAGTGCCAACCACGTTCTTTGTGCTCAGTAGACTTTTTGCTGCTGGTGAATCTGCCTCCTGCCTCCCGAAACAGCCAAACAAGCACACACACCACGCCCACACATGCGCTCACTTCCTCTCTGTTCACTCGCGCTCTGTCTCCTGTGCAAGTAATGATGACCCCTGACCTCTTGCAATGCAGGAAACGAGCATTGCCATGCCATTGCTATGGACGGCGACACTTTACGGCAGAAGGTCAAAAAAATTTAATGCTAACATCCATTTCAGATCGATCGCAGTGTCGCCGATTTAAAAAAATGCAGTTAGGGTTTTGAAAATGGGCAATAACCTGACGATCTCAAAACCCATATTTAGCGCCCACGCTGGAAATAACGCCCATTTTTGGGTGATCCTCACAAAGGTGGAAAGTCTAGCCCAATGTAATGGAGCAGATATCTCGGAGATAGTTGAAAATGTAAGCCTTGAAATCCTGCCGCGCCGTGCCCGTGCAGCAGGGAAAGTTGAGGGGAGATTTGATCAAGGTGTTCAAAATCATTACATGATTTGATCAGTGTAACGAAGGAGAAACCTCATCAAACGCTAGTCTAAACTTAGTCATCGATTTGCTTAAAGAGATAACATTCACTCACTGCTGGGGATAAAGGCTAGAACATCAGTAATCAGCTTTACACTAAGAAAAATAATGGTCCGGAATTTGGGTCCCGATGACGGCGAAGTGGCTGGGTCTGAAACTGACACAACTTCAGGATTTAGCGCATGCGCAGCCTAATGCGGAAATCCTGAAGTTGTTGGTCTGTTGTTCACAGCTCCTCCGCAGGCTGCGTGTGGACCCACCACCCCCTCCCCTCAGAGCCGGCAATCAGTGAATTCACTGATCTGAAGAAAACTTTCCCTTTTCCCAACAAATATCTCTGTTAGAAACCCCCAAAAAGTTAGACCCATTCAAATGAGGTGTAACTGGGTATTAAATGCTGATCTGAGTAATAACTACCGCTAAACAAATGTTAGGGCGCTGAAAAATGAATTTTTATTTTGTGCAGTGTCAAATTTAAACATTTTAATAAAACTTAACATTTTTGAGAAACTTTTTTAAAATGTTATTATTTTAAAAGGCTTGTTCATCTTTATTTCAGGTTTACTTTTTCCTTATGTGAGAGCCCCAATCTTTGTTTTGCTCTCTATAGCATTTAAAAAATGCTAGAATCAAAGGAGCTCACTCATTTCCTGGGTCTCCACCTGTGAGAATTCTGCACTGTGATTGGCTGCTTGGATAGCTTGATGATGTCACAGCAGCTCACGCTGTGGGATTCCCACTGCACGACACTGATCTCAACTGCACGTCGGAAAAGCCAAAGTACTCGCCACAGAGATCGCAAGATAATTGTGGGAAGTTTACTTCAGGGTCAGCAGTGAATGCATTTGCTTCACCATTGACTGCAAATTCTGGGCCATCACAGTTGCCGGACTGACATTTTGACATTGAAGAGTAAAAAAAATGCATTTGTGCAGCTGGGGACAAGATTGGACATGAATGCGCTGGTATCAGCAACGCATGTCTGCTGTGGTGGTGGGCCCTCTGCAGCATTTAGCTCCTCTCTGGACAGGGGATCGTGTTCTTCATGTGATGGCCCTAAAGGCGAGAAAACAAGGATAAGATTTACTAATGGAACTTTACAAATATTAGCTAATGTACTGAAGTCAACCGAAGATGCTTTTGTTTTGTGGGAGATGGCGGTCTGAGAGATTAATGCTGTTGCCGTGCTCCAATAGAGCACCAATCGTGCTATCTTTGATGCTGAAGGAGGCAGACATGACACTTATTTCAAGAGCCTCCTCCTCTGCAGGGCAAAATTCCATGATTTGGGCCGAGTCTGCCACTGGTCCTTGCCCTCTTCCTGGCCGTCTGGGCTCTCTTCTCCTGCAAGGGTGGCACGACTGACCCATGTGTGACCCTGAGGCATGTGTGCACACAATGCATACAGTGCATGTGATGAGGAAAACAATCAGGCAGCTGCCGGCATGCATTTGAGGAACGTGTTGACGATGCCATTTCAGGACGTGTGCTGCAAGTCAGGGGAGGTGAATAAGATGGTATCAGATTATATGAGGACTGGGGTGACTGGCAGTGGTGGAAGGAGGAAGCGGGAGGTGAGGATGTATGGGGAGTGAGGTTGAGCGTTTGTGCATGTAAACAAAGCAATAGGTGTCGATGAAAGAGAAATGGGTGTGAGGAGTGCTGTGAATGAAGTATGATTGACCAGACAGAGTGAGAGGGAATACACTGCAGGGTGTAGGTGCAGCTTTACATTTGCTGACCTTTCCTGACCATTGAAGCATTTGCAGCACTGTATCCACGACCTAATGGTGAAGCTCCTGCTACTAATCTCCTGTACCACCTCCAGCCATGTCTTCTTTGTGTTGGGAGCAGGTTTTTTCTTTCTATTGCTGCGGGGAAAGAGGACTTCCCTCATGACCCTTACTGCATCCAGTAGCACATCCAGGGAAGCATCCATGAACCCAGGGGCAGCCTTCAGTCGCCTTGCAGCCATCTCTATCTTTTCCTTTTATTGCAGAATCTCCTTGCCTCGAAACATTCTCCTGCGTTTAACTTCTTAACTTTAAGTAGTTATTGGGGAATCACATCATGTGGGTCGATGTAGGGCTCGCTCACGTGCAATGGAGTCACGAAACCCAGAAGTAAAATGATAATGAAGCATGACCGTTGAAATGACACCACCCCGTCCCATGATGGTGCGCGTTCGTCGCTCCTAGCGCCCCACCCACCCACTCCATTCCTGTCAAGGTTTGATGTCTGAGACATTGTGCAACTCCTGGGCCTGCCCATTGGTTAAATGTGGCAAATAACTATTGCAATAAACCATATGCAAACTGAGGCTCCAGAAATTTGCAGCTACAGTGCCAGAAACATCGTATCTGGATGCAAAGGTTGTAACGCAATGCTTTAATCGTGCTCCATCTGCCGAAGTAAAGACTGTAATCAAAATTTTATCTCAAAACTGCAAATGGAATGTTCACCTTTATTGCAAGGGGGATAGAGTATAAAAACAGAGAAGTCCTGCTACAACTGTACAAGGTATTGGTAAGGCCACACCTAGTGTACTGCATACAATTTTGGTCTCTTTATTTAAGGAAGGATGACAACTGTGGTGTATGAATTGATATAATGAACTCTGTACTGTGAGCCAGTGACTAGGTGTAACCTGGTCATTATTTAATGGCTTCCAGAAGTGAAGATACAAAGGTGAAGTTCAGGTTATATACCGGGCCCAGCACGAGTGTACCTATGACTCTAGGACCTCCGACGGTAGTGCCCCCTGTGGTGGTCAGACCTTATGTACATACATTACATCATTCCCCCCGTAGTTCTTCGCACAAGTCCATATCACAATTTCAGACGGCCCGGAGCCCTTCGCTCCCTGGTTGACTATCTCAGTACAATCTCAGTGCTTTCCGAGTCTCTCACGACTTGGGGCTGGGCATTGCCCACAGTGGGTTCTTCTGATGGCTGGACGTGAGTTGGTTGGTCGTCTAAGCTCGCGGTGTCTTCTTCCAGCTGTTCCGGTTCGTCGTAGTTTGATTTGATCAATATGTTTCCTGCACATCTGCCCATTCTTGAGCTTAACCATATACACCGGTTACCTTCCTTTGGGCTTCGCTTCAAGCTGGAAACCGATCACAAGCCGCTTATATCGTTGATCTTGGAACATAAAGGTATCAATACCAACGCGTCGTCCCGCATCCAGAGGTGGACGCTGACATTATCTGCCTATGATTATCTCATTCGCCATAGACCAGGCACCGACAACTGCGCTGATACATTGAGCCGGTTACCGTTGCCCACACCGGAGGTGGAAACACCAATGCCCGCAGAGCTACTCATGGTCATGGATGTCTTTGCGAGTGAAGGGTCGCCTGCCACTGCTCAACAAGTTAAGACCTAGGCCAGCCAGGGTCCGACCCTATAAGTTGCAAAACGTTCTGTTCTTAACGAGGACTGGTTGACCATCCCCAAGGAAATGGGTGATGAAACCAAACCGTACAGCCATCGCAAAGATGAGCTTTCCATCCAGTCCGACTGTTTACTGTGTGGTAATCATACTGTAATGTCCAAGAAAGGCAGGGCGAGATTTGTACGGGAGTTACATAGTACGCATCCCGGTATTGTCATGATGAAGGCCATCGCCAGGTCCCATGTTTGTTGGCCTGGCTTTGACTCGGACTTAGAGTCATACGTGCATCAGTGCAGCACTTGCATGCAGTTAAGCAATGCCCCAAAGGAAGCTCCGCTCAGCCTGTGGTCGTGGCCATCCAAACCGTGGTCTAGAATCCACATCGACTTTGTGGGCACCTTCCTCGGTAAAATGTTTTTTGTGGTGGTGGATGCATACTCCAAATGGATAGAATGTGTGATCATGTCATCCAGCACTTCCACTGCCACCATTGAGAACCTGAGAGCAATGTTTGCCACACATGGTCTGCCAGACATCATTATCAGCGACAACGGATCATGTTTCACAAGCCTGGAGTTTCAAGAGTTCATGAAATGCAACGGCATAAAACATGTGAGGTCAGCCCCGTTCAAACCCGCATCCAATGGTCAAGCAGAGCGGGTAGTTCAAACCTTCAAGCAGAGCCTGAAACGCATAACTCACGGTTCCTTGCAGACATGCCTGTCACGCATACTGCTCACTTACAGGACAAGGCCACACACGCTCACTGGGGTCCCACCTGTGGAACTATTGATGAAGAGAGGCCACAAAACCAGGCTCTCTCTAGACCATCCTGACCTTAAAGATCATGTCGAAACCCGATGTCAACACCAGCAGTGGTATCACAACCGCACCACAGTGTCATGCAACATAGCTGTAAATGACCCAGTGTATGTACTTAACCATGGTCAAGGGCCCAAGTGGCTCCCGGGCAATGTTACGGATAAGGAGGGTAACCGGTGTATATGGTTAAGCTCGAGAAGGGGCAGATGTGTAGAAAACACATTGATCAAATCAAGCTAAGACACACTGATGAACCGAACAGTTGGAAGAAGACACCCCAAGCTTAGACAACCAACCAACTCACGTCCAGCCATCAGAAGAACCCACTGTGATCAACGCCCAGCCCCAAGTCGTGAGAGACTCGGAAAGCACTGGGATTGTACTGAGACGGTCAACCAGGGAGCGTAGGGCTCTGGACCGTCTGAACTTGTAATATGGACTTGTGCGAAGAACTGGGCGGAAATGATGTAATGTATGTACATAAGGTCTGCCCACCAATAGGAGACACTACCATCGGAGGTCCTAGGGTCATAGGTACATTCGTGCTGGGCCGGCTTTATAACTTGAACTTCACCTTTGTATCTTCACTTCTGGAAGCCATTGAAGACTGACCAGGTTACATCTAGTCACTGGCTTCCAGTACGGAGTTTATTATATAATTTCCATTTTATTTTCTCGAGCCAACTCCTGCTGAATAACGATGGGCCGTTGCCCGGAATAATCCATAATGGTAGATCATGAACTGCTCCCTCATACGACACTCTTATTGCTGCACTACCAATCACTGGTATGAGCTCTTTGGTGTAGGTATGCAACTTCGCATTTATCGGACTCAGCTTGGGTCTCTCTGCCTTGGTCTTCCACAGCTTTTCAAAAGTCCCCTGGCTCATTATCGATTGACTCGCAGCCGTGTCTAAATCCATGGATACCAGCACGCCGTTTAATTTTACCTCCATCATTATCGGTTGGCTCTTGGTTAGGAACGTACGTACGCTATACACTTCCTCCTCAAGAGCTCTCAAATGCCTCTGGTCGCATCGCCAGATACACGCTGAATTGATCATCATCCACGTGGTGTGTCACAGCTCACTTGCTCTGCTGTGGCACGTCCGCTGAAGATGCCCCGTCTTCGCACACCCTCTGCATACATACTGCCTGAAGCGGCACTGATGGAGTCGGTGATTGGCCCCGCAACGCCAATACATTGAGCTCGGATTTGCACCCGATGGCGGGCTTTCAGCAGCCCCCGTTCTCGCATATGCAATCGAGTAGGCCCTCGATGGCGAACTTTGAGCGCTTCCCAGTCTTGCAGATGCAGTCGAGTAGGCCCTGCCATGAGCAGCCTTCCTGGCCGTCGATACAATTTTGTGCACAGTACTTGCCGTGGAGTTCCTGTTTTGTCGCGATATCTGCTTCGTGCTTTTCTGCGTGGACATGCAAGCCTGGGCGATGGTGATGACCTTGCTGAGGTCCGGCGTCCCCGCAGCCAGCCGCTTACTTAAGATCGCCTCGTGGTTGACCCCGATCACGAAAAAGTCACGCAGCATGTCTTCCAACACAGACCCAAATTTGCAAGGCCCTGCAAGACGTCTCAGGTTGACAACAAATGCCGCTACGTCCTGGCCTTCTGGACGAACTTGGTTATAGAAGCGATATCTGGATATGAGGATTCCTTCCATGGGTTTAAGGTATTCCCGTACTAGAGCACACAGTTCTTTGTAATCCTTTTCTGTAGAAAGAGTGGGTGAGAGCAGATTCTTGATGAGTGCATAGATCGTGGGGCCACAGACGGTGAGAAGAACTGCCCTGCGCTTCTCTGCATCCTCGTCTTTGTTTAGGTCGTTTGCCACGAAATACTGGTCAAGACTATCCATGAAATCTCCCCAATCCTCTCTCTCATTGAATCTCTCGAGGAATCCAACAGTACTCGATCGTGCGATGCTCGCCATACTTTTGCGTGGGTTTGTATTTGCCTCGTCGCCAGTTGTGGTGTATGAAATGATACAATGAACACCTTACTGTGAGCCAGTGACTAGGTGTACCCTGGTCAATCTTTAATGGCTTCAAGAAGTGAAGATACAAAGGTGAAGTTCAGGTTATATACTGGGCACAGCACAAGTGTATCTATGACTCTAGGACCTCCGACGGTAGTGCCCCCTGTTAGTGGGCAGACCTTATTAACATACATTGTACAAAAATATTCCAGCTCCCACCACTGCCACTCCAGCATTGCCATGCAGCTAGCCCAGACTGCTGCCACCCAGTGGCGCAGTGTGCAGCCGGGCCTTCCAGGCGCAGAGCTGGTTGAAGGCATCCGACAACGCCATCTGAGGTATCCCACATGGACACTCAGCAGCCTTCCACCAGCCCTGCACCAGCCACTGGGGAACATGTTGTAGAAGCACCAGAGTAGGCAAAGGCACAGTAACAGGTAACAAGAGGCAACAAGGGGTTGCAGAAGAGTGAATAGTTAATAATTTTGTTGTAAATATGTGTTCACTGATTATTGATCAATTTATTAATTCAGTTTGGATTCTTTTATCTCGCCTCTCAATTCATATGGCCTTCGACGGGGACTTAATGATGGGAATATGGTGAGCTACGGGGATCTGGGGTTTAATTCATTCAAAACGCAATCTGATAAGGCGGTCACGGACCGCTCGTCCCAAAAGCTGATTGATTGGCTACCTCCTCTCTCACTTCTGTTCCTCGTCCTCCTTGTCTTCCTCTTCCTCATCCTACTTCTCCTCCTCTCACTCTTCGGAGATTAGGAGAGAAGTCAAAAATGAATTAGGAAGGCAAAGAGGAACAATGAAAGTGAATTAGCAAGGGAAATAAAGCAAAATAGTAATATATTTTAAAGGCACATGGATAAAAAAAGAAAGGTAGGGAATAGGACCACTAAGGGATGGATGGAATAATACCACAGGTAGCGGAAGCCACTAGAAATATTAACTAATTACTTTGTTTCTATATTCACCAGGAGATAGAATAGATGGACATGACATCGGATGATTAGATTAGTAATGAGATAACTGCATTTAAAATAAAGAGGAGATATATTAAATAAAATAATCAAACTAAAAGAGGATAAAACCACTCGTCCAGAGAGATTACATCTGCGACTTATTAATGATGATCCCTTTAAATAATGATCCTGGAGCCAGCTTCCTGGTGCTTCACGCCAGCTCTACCTGTTGCTGTTTCTTCCAGGCGCTAAGGTAGGTGACGACAATCAATTTCGCAGATCGGGTGGTCAGTGGGAGTTGCACACTCACTGACGTCATGGCGTTGAGGCTCCCGCAATAACAGTTAGCTGTGGTGGGACGGGGGCAGAATTTGGTGTGCAGTGCGGGATTCGCCGCACCCAGGTGATAATGCTCTAATGCCCGATTAGCGGCATCATATGGGAATTCAACTACCCCAATATTAATTGGACAAGAGGGAGGTAAAGGGGATAAGGGAATGGAGTTCCTATAATGTGTGCAGGGTTCCCTTCTAACCCAATGTAAAAAGCCCAACAAGAGAGGATTCGCTGTTGGATCTAGCAATGGGGAATGATCCAGAACAGATGAGAGAAGTAAAAGTAGGGGAACATCTCGGCAATAGTGACCATAAAATAGCATGCTTTAAGATAATAATTGAGAAGGAAATAGATATGACAAAGACCAGGGTAATAGATTGGAGAAAGGTTGATTTTGAGGGGCTGAGAATATTATTTCGGAAAATAAAATGGACAACAATATTGGAAAACAATGACGTAGAATATCATTGGGAAACATTTCGGCCGAGAAATTTGTGTCATTTTCACCTCCTGTTAGGG
This sequence comes from Pristiophorus japonicus, assembly GCF_044704955.1. Classification (NCBI taxonomy): domain Eukaryota; kingdom Metazoa; phylum Chordata; class Chondrichthyes; family Pristiophoridae; genus Pristiophorus; species Pristiophorus japonicus. Next base: position 191,344 of record NW_027254334.1, read on the forward strand.
CCCCCGGGGGCGTTATCGGGGCGAAAATGACTTTTTGCCTGCGCACGACGCCACTACTGACTCCCGCTAAATTCCGTGGGAGTTTAGCAGTGCGGTAACTCATAGTTAATAACTTGGAGTGATAGTTAAAGGGGAGGTGCATTGGATTTTCAAACAATTGGCTGATGTTTTGGTGCACCCCTGGGTGGTTTGGATACAGGGTCAATGCCGCGATCAGTCAACCCGCACTCTGCTTGAGTGCCATGCTGTTGGCACAGCACCCCTGCTCCTCGGTGGTCCAGGTTGGCCCATTTTTATAATGCAGAGTTTGCAGCTTGGGCTTTTCCTTTAATTAAGCAAAGAGCCCCTCCTACGCAGCAGCCTTACGTGGCACGGTGTGTAGCTCTATGCCCCACTCACAGTGCATTCACACTGCTAGTGCCCCAGAAAGGAAACGGAGCACGTTATTTTGTACTCCACTTCCTTTTGAGGGCGGTAACCCCAATTTCTAGCGAGAGGCGAGATTCCTGCACCTGGCACAAAGTTTCGTGCCTTGTGAACGTTGCCACCCCCAAACAGAGCGCAACGGAAAAAATTTTCCCTGTTGAAACGGTATTCAACAGAGTCCAGGAAAAATATATTCCGCTAAAAGACAAGAACAAGCTAAACACTAATGATACACCATGGATCTATAAAGTACTCAGGGAAAAATTGAGGATAAGGAAAGAGGCATACATTAAGTACATGGACAGCATCAGGAGAGCAGGATAAGCAAGAATACAAAGAGATTAGGAATGAAGTAAAAAAAAAACAATTAGGAAGGCGAAGAGGAACTGTGAAAGTGAATTGTCAAGGAACATAAAACAAAATAGTAAAATATTTTATGGGCACATAAATAAAAAAAGGAAGGGCGGGGTGAGAACAGAACCACTAAGGGATAGACAGAATAATACCACAGGCAGTGATAGAGAAATGGCAGAAATATTAAATAACTACTTTGTTTCTGGAGTTACCAATAGATTGAACAGGTGAACATGACATCGGATGATTAGATGAGTAATGAGATAATTGCAAAAATAAAAAGAGGAGATATATAAAATCAGGGAAATCAGGGATAGTATTAAAGCCAAGGAAGTGGCATACAAATTGGCCAGAAATAGCAGCGAACCTGGGGACTGGGAGAAATTTAGAACTCAGCAGAGGAGGACAAAGGGTTTGATTAGGGCAGGGAAAATGGAGTACGAGAAGAAGCTTGCAGGGAACATTAAGGTGGATTGCAAAAGTTTCTATAGGTATGTAAAGAGAAAAAGGTTAGTAAAGACAAACGTAGGTCCCCTGCAGTCAGAATCAGGGGAAGTCATAACGGGGAACAAAGAAATGGCAGACCAATTGAACAAGTACTTTGGTTCGGTATTCACTAAGGAGGATACAAACAACCTTCCGGATATAAAAGGGGTCAGAGGGCCTAGTAAGGAGGGGGAACTGAGGGAAATCTTTATTAGTCGGGAAATTGTGTTGGGGAAATTGATGGGATTGAAGGCCGATAAATCCCCAGGGCCTGATGGACTGCATCCCAGAGTACTTAAGGAGGTGGCCTTGGAAATAGCGGATGCATTGACAGTCATTTTACAACATTCAATTGACTCTGGATCAGTTCCTATGGAGTGGAGGGTAGCCAATGCATCCCCACTTTTTAAAAAAGGAGGGAGAGAGAAAACAGGGAATTATAGACCGGTCAGCCTGACCTCAGTAGTGGGTAAAATGATGGAATCAATTATTAAGGATGTCATAGCAGTGCATCTGGAAAATGGTGACATGATAGGTCCAAGTCAGCATGGATTTGTGAAAGGGAAATCATGCTTGACAAATCTTCTGGAATTTTTTGAGGATGTTTCCAGTAAAGTGGACAAAGGAGAACCAGTTGATGTGGTATATTTGGACTTTCAGAAGGCTTTCGACAAGGTCCCACACAAGAGATTAATGTGCAAAGTTAAAGCACATGGGATTGGGGGTAGTGTGCTGACGTGGATTGAGAACTGGCTGTCAGACAGGAAGCAAAGAGTAGGAGTAAACGGGTACTTTTCAGAATGGCAGGCAGTGACTAGTGAGGTGCCGCAAGGTTCTGTGCTGGGGCCCCAGCTGTTTACATTGTACATTAATGATTTAGACGAGGGGATTAAATGCAGTATCTCCAAATTTGCGGATGACACTAAGTTGGGTGGCAGTGTGAGCTGCGAGGAGGATGCTATTAGGCTGCAGAGTGACTTGGATAGGTTAGGTGAGTGGGCAAATGCATGGCAGATGAAGTATAATGTGGATAAATGTGAGGTTATCCACTTTGGTGGTAAAAACAGAGAGACAGACTATTATCTGAATGGTGACAGATTAGGAAAAGGGAAGGTGCAACGAGACCTGGGTGTCATGGTACATCAGTCATTGAAGGTTAGCATGCAGGTACAGCAGGCGGTTAAGAAAGCAAATGGCATGTTGGCCTTCATAGCGAGGGGATTTGAATACAGGGGCAGGGAGGTGTTGCTACAGTTGTACAGGGCCTTGATGAGGCCACACCTGGAGTATTGTGCACAGTTTTGGTCTCCTAACTTGAGGAAGGACATTCTTGCTATTGAGGGAGTGCAGCGAAGATTCACCAGACTGATTCCCGGGATGGCGGGACTGACCTATCAAGAAAGACTGGATCAACTGGGCTTGTATTCACTGGAGTTCAGAAGAATGAGAGGGGACCTCATAGAAACGTTTAAAATTCTGACGGGTTTAGACAGGTTAGATGCAGGAAGAATGTTCCCAATGTTGGGAAAGTCCAGAACCAGGGGTCACAGTCTGAGGATAAGGGGTAAGCCATTTAGGACCGAGATGAGGAGAAACTTCTTCACCCAGAGAGTGTTGAACCTGTGCAATTCTCTACCACAGAAAGTAGTTGAGGCCAATTCACTAAATATATTCAAAAGGGAGTTAGATGAAGTCCTTACTACTCGGGGGATCAAGGGTTATGGCGAGAAAGCAGGAAGGGGGTACTGAAGTTTCATGTTCAGCCATGAACTCATTGAATGGCGGTGCAGGCTAGAAGGGCTGAATGGCCTGCTCCTGCACCTATTTTCTATGTTTCTATGTTTCTAAACTAATCAAACTCAAAGAGGATAAAACTACAGGACGGATTACATCTGCGCATTTTAAAGAAACTAGGGAAGAGATAACAGAAGGATTACTACACATATTTAATAATTCATTAGAAGGTGCAGTACCATAGGACCAGCGGATACCTAACAGAATACCTATATTTAAGAAGGGAAATAGAACTTGTCCAGGGAACTATAGACCAGTCAGCTTAACATCGGTGATAGGAAAAATAATGAAATTCCAACTAAAGGAGAAAATAGAAGAATATCTATAAACCAAAAATATAATAATGAATAGTCAGCATGGATTTCAAAAGGAAAAGTCTTGCTTGGCCAGAGAGAATAGATAAGGTAACGTAGTGGATGTAATCTGTCTAGATTTTCAAAAGGCCTTCAATAAGACGAATGAATAAGGTGGATAATGCAGAGCCAGGGTATAAGAACATCAGTGCCAGATCACACCTGCCTCTATGTGGGCAAGCACCCGGGAGGAGATCAGTGATGCCTTATAAGCTCGCATCTAATATATCTGCCAGCTTGTCGAAGAAACATTGGCAGCCAGAGTATGCTAGGTCTCCACCTGGGCCTGAGGGATTCATTTGTGCACCTTTATACAACTTCAATAGAGGCAGCCAAACATTCAATGGAAGATTGTATGGCGAGAAGCCCTGTGACATCACTCCACAAATGGTCGAGGTAAACTCCTCCACCGTCTGTGCCATTGTGGAAAGTGTGCCTGGCAGGACTGCCAATAACTCACATGGTAGCTGCTCAGCCTCTAGCATTCTCATCTTAATTGATTGCATTCAAGGTTCAGCTTCTCTGTCCAACTGAGCACAGCTTGGAGAAGACAGCGCCCTCAGACACAGACTCGCCATAGCTGTTCCTGCCACCACTGCTCATTGTCACTTGTGCCGTGCCAATCACCAGGTGACATCCCATCTTACAGGCCCTAGCAATGTGCTTGTATCTGTGCTGGTGCCTACAACGCATGTCTGCTCTGACCGTGGGCCCTCTGCAGCAATTAGCTCCTCTGAGAAGTCTTCGTCCTCTCCAGGCAGGGGCTCATGTTCTTCACGTGATGGCCCTGGAGGACAGAAGACAAGGTCAAGATTTAGTACTGAAACTTTACACATGTTGAAATGCACATAATTATATTTGATAATGTTCTGAAATCAGCTGAAGATGTCTTTGTATTGTGGGAGATGGAGGTCTGAGAGATTAATGCTGCTGCCCTGCTCCAATGCACCACCAATCTTGCCATTTTGATGCTGAGGAAGGCAGAGATTGTGCTTCTTTCAAGAGCCTCCTCCTGTGCAGGATAAAACCCCTTGATCTGGGAGTAGGGGAGGGCTTTCTGCCACTGGTCCTTGCCCTCTTCCTGGCATTCTGCGTTATTTTCTCCTGCAAGGGTGGCACAACAGACACATGTGTGAATCTGAGGCATTTGTGCATCCGATGCATACAGTGCATATGGTGAGGATTACAATCAGGCTGATGCATCATGAGTGCGACTGGCAATTTTTTAAAATTCATTCATGGGATGTGGCCGTCACTGGCAAGGCCAGCATTTATTGTCCATCCTTAATTGCCCTTGCGAGAGTGGTGGTGAGCCGCCTTCTTGACAACTGAATAGCTTTCTAGGCCATTTCAGATGGCAGTTAAGAGACAACCACATTGCTGTGGGTCTGGAGTCACATATAGATCAGATCGGGTAAGGAGGGTAGATTTTCTTCCCTCAAGGATATTAGTGAACTAGATGTGTTTTACAACAATCTGGTAGTTTCAGGGTTACCATTACCGATCCATATCTATTTAATTAACTGAAGTAAATTCCCCAGCTGTCATGGTGGGACTTCAACTCATGTTTCGAGATTACAAGACCAGGCTTCTAGATTACTAATTCAGTAACATAATCACTTGCAGAATTTGTTGTTGATGCCATTTCAGGATGAGTACTGTATCAGATTATATGAGGATTAGGTGATTGGCAGTGGTGGTGGGAGGAAGCAGGAGGTGAGGATGTACGGGGAGTGAAGTTGAGTGTTTATGCATATAAACGGAACATTAGGTGCTGGTGAGAGAGAAATCGGTGTGAGGAGTGCTGTGAATGAAGTATGATTGACCAGACAGAGTGAGGGAGAGTACACTGCAGAGTGCAGCTTTAAGTTTGCTGACCTTTCCTAATCCAGTCAGGTCATTGAAGCATTTGCAGCACTGCATCCACAACCTAATGGTGAAGCACCTGCTATTGACCTCCTGTACCACCTCCAGCCATGCCTTCTTTGTGTTTGGGGCAAGTTTTATCTTTCCGTTGCTGCGGGGAAATACGACCTCCCTCATCACCCCACCGTGCCACATACACTCCCGTTGCAGGATGAAACTGTTTCTAAAATAATCCAGGAATTTTGGGGGGGGAAGTTGACCCTTTTATAGCCCCGTTAGCACCTTTAATGGGGCTATAGAAGGGTCAATTTTGCCCCCAAAATCCCTGCAATTGTTTTATAAACAGATACTTTTCGCCCAATGTACAGCTGCAAGACCACCTGTCAGATACATCCAAGCTAAAAATCCAGTTTTCTGTATTCCTTACATCAAAGGTGTGGAGAGTGAGCAGAGGATATTTACCATAATCATGCAGATGATAATTACTTTAGTTACGTGGAGAGTCTAAAGAAGTTAGACTGCAACAGGGAAGGTTAAGGGGAGATTTGATCAAGGTGTTCAAAATTATTACAGGATTTGATAAGTGTAACAAAGGAGAACATTCTTCCATTCAGAAAGGTCAGTAACCAGAGGACACAGATTGAAGGTAATTGGCAAAAGAACTAGCGATGACATAGGGTAGAAATGATTAATCGGTGAGTTGTTGTGATCTGGAACACATGGCCTATAAGGTTGGTGGAAGCAGATACAAAAATAACTTTTAAAAGGAAATTAGGTAAATACTTGAAGAGGAATAATTTACAGGAGTATGGGGAAAGAGCAGGGGAGTGGCACTAATTGGACAGCTCTTTCAAAGAGCCGGCACAGGAATGACAATTCAAATGACTGGATCAACTGGGCTTGTATTCACTGGAGTTCAGAAGAATGAGAGGGGATCTCATAGAAACATTTAAAATTCTGACGGGTTTAGACAGGTTAGATGCAGGAAGAATGTTCCCAATGTTGGGGAAGTCCAGAACCAGGGGTCACAGTCTAAGGATAAGAGGTAAGCCATTTAGGACGGAGATGAGGAGAAACTTCTTCACCCAGAGAGTGGTGAACCTGTGGAATTCTCTACCACAGAAAGTTGTTGAGGCCAATTCACTAAATATATTCAAAAAGGAGTTAAATGTAGTCCTTACTACTAGGGGGATCAAGGGGTATGGCGAGAAAGCAGGAATGGGGTACTGAAGTTGCATGTTCAGCCATGAACTCATTGAATGGCGGTGCAGGCTCGAAGCGTCGAATGGCCTACTCCTGCACCTATTTTCTATGTTTCTATGTTTCTATATCTCCTTCTGTGCTGTGTCATTTTATGATTCTATAAAATCTGTTTTCCAGGTCAGTTTTGAAGTTTTTTCTATTGTCTGTTTATGGAAGAGGGAGGGTTACATGGTGAGTTTCGATACCTCTAGCCAGCACTAGATTGTCAAGCAGGGCAACAGTACAACAGTGGGGGTGATTGGAACCCTACCGATGCTACCAGCAGAGAAGGCTAAGGGGAGATTTTTACAGAGATGTTCAAAATTATCAGGAGTGTTGATAGATTAAATAAGGAGAAACTGACAGATTTAGGATAATGGGCAAAAGAACCAGAGAGGAGCTGAGGAGATTTTCTTTTATGCAGCGACTAGTTACGATCTGGAATGCACTGCCTGGAAGGCTGGCGGAAGCAGATTCAACTGTCCCCACCACAGATAGGGTGTCGTTCATGCGAAGGTGATTTACCCGCTTCTTGTGGTGGACGCTAAATCCATCTGAAACCCAGCTGGAAGGAGCGGCAAATTGGGGCTGCAGGTGAACATGGAGAAAGTTGGGATAAAAGTAGCCACACCATGGCCCCTGGTGACGGACAGCTCCAGCTACCGATTGCAACGTGTGGTTTAAAACATTATTTGTGGCGCTGATAGACTGGCTGAGCCCAGGGGGGAGGAGGCAAGCAGTTTGGATAACTTGAGGCCAATTACCTACTCCGCCGAGCTGCTCGTTAGGAATGTGGGTGTGGAGAGCTTCGTGCTGTCCCTCTCCCTCTCCTCTCATCGGACTCCCGAGTGCCTAAGCTTTTAACGAGGTAAGAATCAAGGATCCCTAATCTGTTTTAAAATTGGATCAGCGCAGTGACCTCTACAGGGGATCTGGGATCTGTGTGAGCAGGACAAGAGCGTGTTTCTTCAACCAATCAGATGGAAGAAGTGTTACTGAGGCACGCAGAGTCAAAACCAGGAAGTGTAAGTTAGAATATTTAATTAAATGTAAAAACATGCACAGAAAGCAAAATAAATAGAGGGAAGAAAGACATGATTACGAGAGAGTGATAAAAGAGACAGAACAAAAATTTTATTAAAAATGATTGTAATTTTTAATTATTCTAATTCCCCAACAATAATTAAAATCTAGTGGAAGAGACTCCACAGTTTACTCGTACAAGTGGTAAAAGAGTTTACTCGGTAGTAATTAACACTCACCACGCCGGTATAAATTCACATACACTTGAATGGACAAGCCTTAACTATTTCTGGTGTGTTCGGTAGGAATATAATTAGTAAGTACCGTGAATTCAAGCCCTTCATGTGGTTTAATGCCGAGTCTCTCGGCGAGACACCAGTGTAGCAAAGCTTGTGCAGGAGCAGGCCATCGTGGACTGCAACTTCCTGATTTCTATGTTTAACTGCACATGTGCAGATGCCGGAAGTTGCTTTCCGAATTGCTCCTTAATAATGGTAAATGCTAATAACCTCACTGTTATTCCAAATGCAAAGTCCCAGCCAATGTTCCCACAAAGAATACCTATTTCACAGCCCAATTAGTTTAGACTGGCAATGCCCAACTAGCAGTGCTCTTGCACAAACATTTCGATCATATCCTGATATTCTGCAATTAGTTCACACAAAGCAAAAGCTAAGTAAAGCTGCTTGGTACCTGCGCCTGTAGTCGAACAAGTTGTGTTTAGTTCAAACATCCATCTTGGGCAGGTATATACAACAGCATACTTGACCAGATCCCAAAATCTTAGCTGTTTAGATAGTTAATTCGTTTTTCCATATAATAAGGAGCATGAATTATAATAATCCTCCAAAATATGCACAGGGTAGTATCTATTTTCATTATGTTTCTTAGATTTATGCTTAAGCTAAAATCCCAATTACTTTGGATAAATAAAAAGATGACAAAAAGCGAAATTCTGATTAATGAGTATCATAACTAAAGTACAATTCTTTCTAAAGGCTCTGAAATGATGTTTAACTCAAATATTTAATTGTATCTTTTTCAGCATGGAAAACAAAACTTTTTGTCAAATCATGTTGATTTTAATGGCGGCAGTTTTGCTCGTGATATTCTTTGACAAGGAATTTCTTACATCATGGAATTTAATTCCCACCATGAAAAATAAGAATATCATTGCTAACCTGCACTTAAACATCACGCCCTGGGAAAAACTAACCTTTCTGTCTCCATATGGAGGAAGCTGGTAAGCCTTGTTGTATAATATGCAATTTATGAAATTAATTAACTTTAGAAATGTAATATATATTAATTTTGTCCTTGGAAGATCTAAGGAATTTTGTTTTGAGTCCACCTGTTGCAAGTTTTCTTTATTTAAAGCAGACAATTGTCAGCACTAAGGGGGTGAAACTCGGCTGTTTAATGCCTCCTATTAGCGCCTGCAAGGGGGGGAGGCAATGGTAACAGGACATTAAGGTGTTAACGATCAGGCGTGGCGAATTCAGTGACGTCTGCGATCTTCAGTGCCAGTAATGCTGGCACTAACACTTTCCACCGGGGCCTCTAGTGCCTTGCAGATCATGATGCCATGAATTGTGCAGCGTCCCATTACGGCCCCAGATGCAAAATTGCCTGCTGTATTGCCAGGCATCAACAATGGCAGGAAGAGGAGGTGGTGTCAACTCGGCTGGCCCCTTGGGGATCGGTAATTAAAGCAATTGGTTTTCAGGAAGGTGAAACTTGATTATTTGCACCAGTCTGGCGCTTGCTGAAAGTCTTTGCTGTTTCATTGCTGGAAGATGGCCAGGCCTTCCATTTGCTGAGAGTGTTTGGGGCTGTGATGGTTTTGCGCAGGTCACCTTGCAATGCAGAAATGCTGCGAAGTAGGTTGTGCTCCATCACTGGCCCTTCCCTTTAAGCAAGGGTAGCAGCCTCCGATATCGTTAGAAATGAACTCCACATTGTTCAGCGCTCTGCCGCGACCGCCCCATTCTCGGCCTTTAGACAACTAACAGAAGTGATTAGCGCTTGATCCACTTTCCTCTTGGAGTGCGAAAGCTGAATGTCCTGGCAGGAGTGAATCATTATCATCTAGTGCTACGTTTTCTAGTCTTCAAAAGTTATTCGGGCGCTACAGAAATTTTACCCCTAATCCTATTGCCGAACAGTGCTTTTAAAATTGATGGAGATGCACCCACTCTGCTGACCCACCCAGTGCCGATAAAAGATCAGCTCCTGGAGATCCCATGCACTTTGCCTGGGTATTACATGAATGAGCAGAGCATCCTGCAAGGCACCAGGGCTGATGGCAGTGCCCGCCTACTGGCAGCTAATCTATGGAGATGATTCAACTGTAGAGCAAAGCTGCTCTCAGTACGAGCCCTGCCTTACCCTGCCAATGCTGAGCCCTTCTCCGGGAGGACTGCATATCTGCTCCAAATGGACATCATGTCTGAACTGGTTCATGATGCCATAGGATAGAATGGCTACACCTGTCTTTGGAAAGCGATGTTGTGCAATACCATTAGTGAAAACGTTGAAGGTACGATGAGAAATAGCAAGGAAAGATGGTTCGGAAGAGGATTCTAAAGAGCAGGAACCTAATGGCTGAATGATTGACATCCAATGGTGAATGGACTGATCTAGGAGACAGCATCAATCAGCAGTCAAGACAAACAATTGATAAGCAGCAGTTGTAGAACAGGATTTAAAGCCTGAAGGATAAATGATGAATACTTTATGGAACATGAATGATCATTCACAAGATCATATAATGATTCTGAAGTCTATTTAATTGAGGCAACTAATCCCACTTGGATATGGCTAACAAGATAAACCCTCTTGTAGCAGCTAGCAATGCTTCAGCTGAAGGTAAACAGTAAAATCTTTCCTTTTGTAAGTGCTTTGCTAAGTAATTAGGTGTCTAAACCTGTGACTAAATACTCACACAATCCTACCCAAGAGCCGAGGGACAAAATGGAATAGTTGAGAAAGTTTCATCACTGTGAAGCAACCCAAACCTCTTAACTGTTCACTTGGGGTTCTCGACAATTATTATTGAATGGTTAAAACATTTCCAAACCGTGTTGGCAAGGGCAGTATCAATGGTTAAGTGGATCTGTATTATGAATGAATGCAGCGATATGTACATTGAATGTGATTATAATGAGCAGATATTTTATTTGTCACTTTGGTTAATGTCAACTTCAAATCCTCTACAGGTCGTATCTCAAAAATAATTGCAGCTGTAACATTGGGAGACCATGGCCTTTAGAAAAATCTTATGATCAGAAAGATATTTTATCAGTCAAAGAAAGGAGAAAACTGCAGTATGAACAATACAGAAAGAGGTATCTAATTTTGAAAATGCTGTTCTTTTGAGCAATTTTTAACACTAACAAAGCGCACAGTCAGTCTCCCAAAAGTTCAAATCTACCCAAAGTAATCCTAGATTAGGATGCAGATTAAAACTCCTTCTGTTCTTCCTCAACCCCAAACTTAGAAGGCCACAATTTCTTTACCAGTGGTTAATGCAAATATGACAACAGTCTTATGCTGTAAGCACATGCCCTGGATTGGCACTGCCCAAACTAATTTCACATTGGACCAATACAGACATAGGAGAATTTCAGTGTGAGTTGGATTTTAATCCAGGTTTCATTGGTCAGAAGCCAGAATATAACTCACAGCCCATTGAATCTTTGAGGGGTGACCTGATAGACGTCTCCCAAGATCTTCTTCTTTGATATGGTTGTAGCAAAGCAAATCAATTGTCAACATCTGTCAGATATTCAGGCCAAAGTGATCTGTGTAACAGTGTGAATATCTTGCAGGCTAACTGTCAATTTCCTGAGGGTAGTGCTCAGTGATGTGCTCCAGGGTCTGATTAGGAGCTCCACATTTGCATGAAGGGATGCTTTAATCTTCCATCTATGGAGAAGGTGGCAGCATCTAGCAATACCGGTTCTGAGGTGGTTGACGGTTGTCCAATGCTTGCACGGAAGGTTTGATCCTTCAGGTTGTACTGTGGGGTCCTCTATAAGGAATCCATTCCAAGCATTGCACCATTGGTGATCAAGGCTGAGGGAAGTGTTGTGTATCTGTAAAGCCACCAGGGAGCGCATCCCCTGAAGTCCCCAGGGATCCCAGCATCCCTTGGGAGCACAGTATATAAGCCGGCCCCTAAGACCTGTTCCTCACTCTGGAGTGTCTTAATAAAGACTGAGGTCACTGTTACTTTAACCTCCCTGTGTGCAGTCTCATCTGTGTTAGGAACACAATAACTGGCGATGAATATACGAATCCAATGCAAAGATGCAGCAAACTGTGGGCATCCTGGAGAAGTTCTCGGAGGGTGAGGACTGGGAAGCATAAGGCGAATGGCTAGACCAGTACTTTGTAGCCAACGAGCTGGACGGAGAAGGAAGCACTACAAAAAGGAGAGCGGTCCTCCTCACGGTCTGCGGGGCACCAACCTACAGCCTCATGAAGAATCTTCTGGCTTCAGTGAAACCTACAGATAAGTCTTATGAGGAGTTGTGTAGACTGGTTCGGGAACATCTGAACCCGAGGGAGAGCGTGCTGATGGCGAGGTTCGGTTCGACACATGCCAGCGATCTGAAGGTCAGGAAGTGGCGAGCTATGTCGCCGAGCTAAGGTGACTTGCAGGACAATATGAGTTTGATGGCTACCCGGAGCAAATGCTGAAAGACTTTTTTGTAATGGGCATTGACCACGAGACCATCCTACGAAAACTTTTGACTGTAGAGACACCGACCCTCAGTAAGGCCATTGTGATAGCACAGGCGTTTATGTCCACCAGTGATAACACCAAACAAATTTCTCAGCACACAAGTGCTAGCACTGTTCATAAATTAACTGGAACTGTGTTTGCGAGCAGAAATGTACAGGGCAGAAACCACGAGTCTGCAACTGCCAGCAGGCCTCAGGTGATCCTGATGACTCAGAGTCTGCAACAAAGGATGAATGCAAAGCAATTCACAGCTTGTTGTCTTTGTGGATGCTTCCATTCAGCCTATTCATGCCGCTTCAAAGGGTATGTTTGCAAGAGCTGTGGAACAATGGGGCACCTCCAACGAGGTTGCAGACGAGCTGCAAGCTCTGCTAACCACCATGTGGCAGAGGAAGATCGGTCCATGGTGGATCAAAGCAATTTTGAGCCTCAGAGAGAGGAGGCAGATACTGAAGTACACGGGGTGCACATATTTTCGACGAAATGCCCACCTATAATGTTAAATGTAAAATTGAATGGCTTACCCGTAGCCATGGAACTGGACACTGGCGTTAGCCAATCCATCATGAGTAAAAAGATGTTTGAGAAACTGTGGTGCAACAAGGCATTCAGTTCAGCCCTGAGCCCCATCCACACGAAACTGAGAATGTACACCAAAGAGCTTATCACTATCCTGGGCAGCACCATGGTCAAGGTCACCTACGAGGGCACGGTGCATGAACTGCCACTCTGGATTGTCCCAGGCGATGGCCCCACACTGCTTGGAAGGAGCTGGCTGGGAAAAATCCGCTGGAACTGGAATGACATCCGAGTGCTATCACATGTCGATGAGGCTTCATGTACCCAGGTTCTCAACAAATTTCCTTCCCTTTTTGAGCCAGGCATTGGAAACTTTTCCGGGGCGAAGGTGCGGATCCACTTGGTCCCAGAGGCACGACCCATTCGCCACAAGGCCCGATCGGTACTTCACATGATGAGGGAGAGAGTGGAAATCGAGCTGGACAGGCTGCAACTCGAGGGCATCATCTCCCCAGTGGAATTCAGTGAGTGGGCCAGCCCGATTGTTCCAGTAATCAAAAGTGATGGCACGGTCAGGATTTGCGGCGATTATAAAGTAACTATTAATCGTTTCTCACTACAGGACCAATACCCACTACCTGAGGCAGACGACCTATTTGCGATGCTGGCAGGAGGCAAGACGTTCACCAAGCTCGACCTGACTTTGGCCTATATGACGCAGGAACTGGAGGAGTCTTCGACGGGCCTCACCTGCATCAACACGCACAAGGGACTGTTCATCTACAACAGATGCCCGTCTGGAATTCGGTCGGCTGCAGCAATCTTCCAGAAAAACATGGAGAGCCTACTCAAGTTGGTACCACGCATGGTGCTTTTTCAGGACGACATATTGGTCACAGGTCGGGACACCGTCGAGCACCTACAAAACCTGTAGGAAGTCCTCCAGCGACTGGATCGCGTAGGGCTGTGGCTAAAGAGGTCGAAATGCGTCTTCTTGGCAACAGTAGCGGAGTTTTTGGAGAGAAAGATCGCGGCGGACGGCATTCAGCCCACAGATGCCAAGACAGAGGCAATCAGGAACGCCTACCCAGACCACAGAACGTCACGGAGCTGCGGTCGTTTCTGGAACTCCTCAACTATTTTGGTAACTTCCTACCGGGGTTAAGCACCCTCTTTGAGCACCTACATGTGTTATTGCGTAAAGGTGAGAACTGGGTATGGGGAAAAAAACCAAGTAAGTGCTTTTGAGAAAGCCAGAAATATCTTATGCTCCAACAAGCTGCTTGTATTGTATAACCCGTGTAAAAGACTCATGCTAGCATGTGATGCATCATCATAGTACGGAGTCGGGTGTGTATTACAACAAGCCGACGTTGCGGGGAAGTTGCAACCTGTTGCCTATGCCCCCAGGAGCTTGTCTAAGGCCAAGAGGGCCTACAGCTTGATTGAGAAAGAGGCATTAGCGTGTGTGTTCGGGGTAAAGAAAAGGTATCAGTACCTGTTTGGCCTCAAATTTGAGCTGGAAACCGATCTCAAGCCTCTCATATCCCTGTTCGCTGAAAACAAGGGGATAAATACTAATGCTTCAGCCCTCATACAAAGGTGGGCACTCGCGCTATCAGTGTATAACTATACCATCCGCCACAGACCAGGCACCGAGAACTGTGTGGATGCTCTCAGTTGGCTACCATTGCCCACCACAGGGGTGGAAATGGCACAGCCTGCAAACTTGTTGTTGATGGTGGCGCAGCTCGCAGACTTGTTGATGGTCATGGAAGCGTTTGAAAATGATAAATCACCTGTCATGGCCTGCCAGATTAGGACTTGGACCAGCCAAGATCCTCTGCTGTCCCTAGTAAAAAACAGTTTACTGCATGGGAGCTGGGCCAGCATCCCCGTTGAAATGCAAGAGCTAATTAAGCCGTTCCAGCGGCGAAAGGACGAGCTGTCCATTCAAGCAGACTGCCTGTTGTGGGGCAACCACGTAGTGCTACCCAAAAAGGGCAGGGAGACCTTCATCTCGGATCTCCACAGCACACACCCGGGTATAGTAATGATGAAAGTGACAGCCAGATCCCACGTGTGGTGGCCCGGTATAGACTCTGACTTAGAGTCCTGTGTACGGCAATGCAGCGTATGTGCTCAGTTGAGCAACGTGTCCAGAGAGGCACCACTAAGTTTGTGGTCCTGGCCCTCCAGACCTTGGTCGAGGATCCATCTCGACTATGTGGGCCCGTTTCTCGATAAAATGTTCCTGGTGGTGGTGGATGCTTTTTCAAAATGGATTGAATGTGAAATAATGTCGGGAAGCACTGCCACTGCCACCATTGAAAGCTTGAGGGCCATGTATGCCACCCACGGCCTGCCTGACCTACTGGTCAGTGACAACGGGTCATGTTTCACCAGTGCTGAATTTAAAGAATTCATGACCTGCAATGGGATCAAACATGTCACCTTGGCCCCATTTAAACCAGCCTCCAATGGGCAGGCAGAGTGGGCAGTACAAACAATCAAACAGAGCCTTAAACGAAGGCTCACTCCAGACCTGCCTGTCCCGAGTACTGCTTAGCTACCGCACAAGACCCCACTCGCTCACAGGGATGCCCCTAGCTGAGCTACTCATGAAAAGGACACTTAAAACCAGACTCTCGCTGGTTCACCCCAACCTGCATGATCAGGTAGAGAGCAGGCGGCAGCAACAAAATGTAAACGATGGTCGCGTCACTGTGCCATGGGAAATTGAGCTGAATGACCCTGTGTATGTGCTAAATTATAGATATGTTCCCAAGTGGATCGCAGGCACGGTGATAGCTAAAGAAGGGAGTTAGGATGTTTGTAGTCAAACTAGACAATAGACAAATTTGTAGAAAGCACCTGGACCAAACGAGGCTGCGGTTCACAGACTGCCCTGAACAACCCACAGCAGACACCACCTTTTTCGAGCCCACAACACACACCCAAAGGATCAACGACACCACCCCGGACCAGGAAATCGAACCCATCATGCACAACAGCCCAGCAAGGCCAGGCTTACCCAGCAGCCCTGCAGGGCCAGCGAGGGCACAGCCAACACACCAGAACAGACATTTGTACCGAGGCGGTCCACCAGGGAAAGAAAGGCTCCCGACCGCCTCACCTTGTAAATAGTTTTCATTTTGACTTTGTGCTTTGTGAGGGAGTGATGTTGTGTATCTGTAAAGCATGCACTCCAATGTTCCGCCACCAGGGAGCGCATCCCCTGAAGTCCCAAGGGATCCTAGCATCCTTTGGGAGCACTGTATATAAGCCGGCCCCTAAGGCCTGTTCCTCACTCTGGAGTGTCTTAATAAAGACTGAGGTCACTGTTACTTTAACCTCCCTGTGTGCAGTCTCATCTCTGTTAGGAACACAATAGGAAGATCGCTGAAGAGTTACAGCGATGGCCCAAAATGGCCTTCTAGATTTGAGATGGGCTGATGGTATTTTGTTCAAGTTAGCCTGGATCAGCATGTCTTTGCTGGTGTATCGGTTGTATTCTCTGGAGACTACATATTCATGGCGTTGGTGTGGTGGTGCAATGTTTGCAAGCACGGGCAACCAAGCTGTTGGTGTTGTACTGGTGGTAATTCACATAGAATTCACCTGGACATCAAAAATTTGACATGTGGACTTAATAGCCATGCTGGAGAGCAGTACTCCGCTGTTGAATACACCAGGGCGAGTGATGTTATATGGAGGGTTTGAGCATCTGATCTCCATGTGGATGCAATGAGTTTCTGCATCAAGTTGACCCTACTTTTTAATTTATTCCCAAGGTTCTGGAGATGTTGTCTATACAACAGGGTGTGATTCAGCGTGATCCCTAAGTAGGAGGGTTTTTTGGCATGGTTTTCCTCTGTGCCGCAAAAGGAGACTTTCAAAGCTTGGTTTGCTATATTTTTGTTGAAGTGGAATGTTGAGGTGACTGTGTTTTGTGGTTTGGCCGAAGTCGCCATCGGCAGAAGTAGGCCTCCATCCTCTGTAAATCATTGGTCAGGATCTACTCGGTGATGGACAGGTTCATGTTTTGCGTGGCCCAGGCAATGTCATCAGCGTATAGGAAAGTTATGAAAGGGTTCGATAGGATAGGTGTGGAGGCACTCTTTCCACTTGTGGGTGAGTCCAAACTAGATCAAATATAAGATAGTCACTAATGAATCCAGAAGGAGATTCAAGAGAAACTTCTTTACCCAAAGCTTGATAAGAATGTAGAGCACGCTACCACAAAGAGTAATTTAGGCGACGCGCATAGATACATTTAAGGGGAAACTAGATAAACACAATAGGGAGGAAGGAATAGAAGGATATGGTTGGATGAAGAGATGTGAGAGGAGGCACGTGTGGACCAATTCGGCTGAATGGCATCTCTCCGTGCTGTAAGCACTATGGGGTGGATTTTCGGGTCTTCTGTGCTCCATTTTTCACCCCGGCGTGGCAGAAATAGCGATGGTGATGTCTTCTAGGTGGACGGTCAGCCTCCAACACCCCGCAGGGATCCTTGGGTCCAATTTTGCGGCAGTGTGGAGCAGCACCGCCCGGAAGAGCTGCGCCAGGTGTGCAACACAACTGGTTGCAACACCGGCGTGAGTTTTTACCTCAGTCCGACCCGTACGCCCCTCAGCGCGCCCCACAGTGAACGCCTGGGAAATCAGGCGTCCAACGATGTCGACTGCAAAAAAGTAAGTATTGGATTTCTAAGGTAAGTGATTGTTTTTTCTTTTAATTTTTTTTGCTAGTTATGTTGTGGTGACATGGACAAAGTTTTGGGAATGTTTTTGTGTGTGGGGGTGGGTGGGGGTAGGTTTTTTTTCCCTTCCCAGGCGCCTCTCGGATAACTCCCAGCCCAGCTCTTTAGCGCAGGATTTTCCCATGCTCGCACCCAAGTGAGGTGCACAATGCCTCCCTTAGCACTATGCAATGTGACTCTGGGAGGAGATCGTCAGCAAAAAGAGAAGACAGTTGAGGAGAATTCTAGCAATGACTTTCCCAGTGGCCGATAACAAGGAGATTCCTCTGTAGTTGCCACAATCGGACTTGTCCCCTTTTTTAAAGATAGTCACAATTACGGCATCTCTGAGATCTCCTGGCATGCACTGCTCCTTCCAGCAGCTTCCTTAAAGCAGCCAACCCAATTCGGGAGCAGCATAGCAGCTCTACAGATGGCTGAAGGCCGAGGTCCAATAAAAAACCCGCGACCTAAACAATAGATGGTGGGTAGAGAAAGCCCAGGAGATCCAGTAGCTGGCCGACAGCCATGACATGCAAGGATTCTTCACCACAGTTATGTCCACCTACGGCCCAAAAACCCAAGGCCCTAACCAACTGCTGGCCAAGAATGGGGAGACAGTCATTAAGGATACCGAAGCAGTCAGGGCCTGCTGGAAGGAGCACTTCAAAGATCTCCTTAATCGAGACTCTGCCTTTGACATGAGTGTCCTCGCGTCCATCCCGCAGCATACTACCTGCCACCATCTCAGCACGAGGTAGAAAAGACTATCCGTCAGCCCAAGAACACAAGGCATTAGGAGCAGGTGGAATCCCCGCTGAGGCACTCAAGTATGGCGGAGAAGCACAATTGGCAAGAATGCATGACCTCATCTCTCTTTATCTCCAGAGCATAGTATCGAGGCAGCAGTAGGCACGGATGCCAGTGGTGCAGCAATTAAAATCAGGGATACACAGAAGGCCAGAATTGGAGGAGCGCACAGATCTTGGAAAATTGTAGGGTTGGAGGAGTTTACAGAAATAGTGATGGGTTAGGCCATGGAGGGATTTGAAAACAAGGATGAGAATGTTTAAATTGAGGAGTTACCGGACCGGGAGCCAATGTCGGTCAGCGAGCACAGCGGTAAATGGAATTTAGTGCAAGTCAGGATATGGGCAGCAGAGATTTGGATGAGCTCAAGTTTATGGAGGGTGAGAGGCCGGCCAGGAGATCATTGGAATATTCAAGTCTAGAAGTAACAAGGCAAGGATGAGGTGGAAGTAGGCCATCTTGGTGATCGAGTGGATATGTGGTCATAAGCTCATCTCAGGGGTCAAATAGGACACTAAGGTCACAAATGATCCGATTAAGCTTTAGTCACTGGCTAGGGAGAGGAACGGAGTTGGTGGCCAGGGAACGGAGTTTGTTTCAGGTTGATGAACAGACATTTGATTCAAGTTTATTGTAGTTGAAAACAAAAGTCGAGTGCATGTTCAAAGTTGTATTTTTATAATGACCCATTTCTAAAACAGGAATGAATCACCCTTGAAGAATATAATCATAGCCCAACCCAATTCTCCTCTAAGCTATCCTATCCAAGGAGTTGAAGTACTGCCTCTACAGTCGATCATCATCCCAGGTTAGATTATCAATTTAATTTTCAGCAAAGCAATGAACATTATTAATTTTTATTTTTCATTTCATATAAAACGCAATCTCTTCCTCCAGGTTTAGGTGTGCATGCATCAGAAAGACAGGACTATATGGTATGTAAGATCTTACATTTCTTCTTTTCCTCCAAGTTTTTCCTCTCCTGTGGGCGCTGACTCCTACCGCGCTACTGTTCCGCAGCTACTGGTAGCCCTCCTGCACCTTATTGAAGGTGCCATTCTGTACATGCGAGTCCAGATGATGATTGCCAGCAGGATATTGAGTGTCATCTTGGCTCTGTGGTTGCACTCTTACCTCGCCGTCAGGAGGTTGTGGGTTCCAGCCCCATTCCGGAATCTGAGTAGATAATCTAGGTTAATGCTTCAGTGCTGTGCTGATTGTCCGAGGCACTGCCTTTTGGATGAGATGAGATTTTATTCCTGTTAAGTTTAAGTCAACTTTGTACTAAAAAATTGAATTATGCAATCATTTGAATTAATCAGTTTTAGCAGTGTGGCAGAAACACAATCGGAAGGATTCAAACATGGAGTTGCGGGAAAGCTGGGTACGGACAGCACATTCAAGGTTTTGAAGAGGAAGGGAGGGTGGAGATAGGGTGGCAAGGGCTGTGCCCTCATGATGGCAAAGTTGAGCAGCATGAAGCAGACCAGCAAAAATCTTGACACCCACTCTGTCGAGTACTGCAGGGCTCCTCCAGAGCTGTCCATACAGCAGAAGAGTTGTTTCAGCGTGCCAATGGACTACTGTATCACATTTTGTGTAGTAGCATGGCTTTCATTGTATGCAAGCTGCACATGTGTGAGTGGTTTGCTCACTGGAGACATGAGCCATGTCGTCAGCGGACAGCCCTTGTCATCCAGTAGCCAACCTTTGGTATACCGTGGTGGTTCAAATGCAGCTGGCACGGCGGATTGCCGCAGAATGAAGGCATCCTGACTGCTGCCAGGATACCTGGCCTCGACCTGCATGAATTTCTGCCTATGGTCACACGTCCGCTGGGCATTGAGGAAGTTGAATCCATTTCGATTCCAGTACATGGCAGAGATGACATGCGGCGACCGCAAAGCAATGTGCATTCAGTCAATGCCGCCCTGCATCATGGGGAAAGTCTGCAAACCTCGTGAAGGCTTGAGCTCATTCCATCTGCTGGCGAGAGAGAATTAAATGTAGTTAGCTTTCTTGGAGTAGAAAGCCTCAGTGACCTCCCTTGTGTAACAGTGGTCAGTAAACTGCAAGTTATTGCAAATATCTCCAGCACCAGCCTGGAAGGAGCCAGACGCATATAAATCGGTGGAATTTGCTGCCTCGGAGAGCTGTGGAAGCTGGGACATTGAATAAATTTAAGACAGAATTAGACAGTTTCTTGAGCGATAAGGGGATAAGGGGTTATGGGGAGCGGGCAGGGAAGTGGAGCTAAGTCCATGATCAGATCAGCCATGATCTTATTGAATGGCGGAGCAGGCTCAAAGGGCCATATGGCCTACTCCTGTTCCCATTTCTTATGTTCTTATAAACATTCATCGCCACAATCACGTTCAAAGCCACTGGCAATGCAGTCCTTGCCCTGCTCTGAGGTTGCAGTTGTGGCTGCAACATTCCAAAGAGAAGGTCCTTAGCAAAGTGCAGGTGTCTCGCACATTGTTCCTCGCTGAGGCTCAGGTAGGAGAATTGTGTCCTGAACACCCTGGGTGGATATGGCCTCTGACGGAGAGCCCTTCCCCCTCTACTCCTCTTCCTCCTCCTCCCTCTTCCAGTCGCCTGTCCTGCTCTGTATGTCCTCTGTTCATTCTTCAAGTTGTGCTGTATTCCAAGGGGAATGCCTTCAAGTGCACCCATGTCTAACAGGAACTGGGGTTTGAGCAGAAGCCTTGAAGTCAGGAAAAGTCCGTCAGCACCTGTAACACCATACCCTGTAGACTTTAGCAACTTTAAACAACTTTAGAATGCACTAAACACTTGTAGAATGATAACTACATGTTATGGCAGGGCGTTAGCTGGAGCATGGAGCTTCAAAATTGCACTGGTGTTGTCAAATCACCATTGCATACTGATTGATGTCAAGATCTGCCTGCTCTGCATACTTCTTGCAAACGTTAACTGCGTGCATGGCATCTGACATAAATCGCGCTACAAGTGTGTGCATGCACCAAAAACACCTTTTTGGAACCAAACGGCACTCGTAGCACCAAAAAAACAGGCACGAAGGATCCGAATTTTGCCGTCCTAAATTTGATGGGCCAGTGATGGGCATGGATACAAAATTGGCTTGGGGATAGAAAGGAGAGAGTTGTGGTGAATGGCTGATTTTCCGACTGGATGGAGGTATACAGTGATGTTCCCCAGGGTTCAGTACAAGCACCACTGCTGCTTTGATATATATTAATTACTTGGATTTGGGAATACCGGGCACAATTTTGAAATTTGCATCTGAAATGAAACTTGGAAGTGTACTTAACAGTGAGGAACAAAGGGCCCAAATTTGGCCCTCCGATTTTGTTCGGCTCACCTCCGAGCCCCCCCCCCGCCGACATTTTACCTCAGAAGTAGTGCCCCAAAATATCCGTCCAATCATGACCAATTCTCGGGCCGTCTGTGGAGCTGGCGTGGTGCAGAAGAAAGATAGGGGGGCGGCGCTAGAGTCTGCGCGCATGTGCAGTAGCTCCTGGCAGGCCATTTTGGCAAACGCGCGGCAGGCTGCGTGGGAGGGGCTGAAGCACACCGTCCCCAGCCCTGGCCAAATGGGCTCCTTCATCGGCTGCCCGCTGTGTTCCCTCAGGTAGGAGTTCTATTTTTTATTTGTTATTTACTGATTGATTTTAGTGCTTTAGGTGCAGGGTTCCTACTATTTTTTTATGTTATTTATTGATTGCTTATTACTTTGGTCTTGGTGCTTTAGGTGCAAGGTTCCTTCTATTTTATTTGTTAATTAATTGCTTATTACTTTTTGTGCTTTGTTTGGTGCTTGGTGGTGCTTTAAATGTAATTACTTGCGCCAATTCCTTAACTGTAAGTAAGGTCTTTCTGTGCGGACAAAAGTGGACACATACGCTGCCCTAAGTTAGTTTAGTACAACTTTTTTCTGGCCACATTGGCATAAATGGTGTAAGTGGCTGGGAACCCCCCTTTTGAAAAAAAATGAGCTAACAAAAAACCTAACTAATTCACTTAGACTGACGCAAATTAAATGGCCATATTTGCAACTAAAAAAAGACACCAGAAAAATCAAGTTACACCAAAAAAAACGGTGCAACTCATGGGGAAATTTGGGCCCATAGTAACAGACTTCAAGAGGACATAGACAGGCTGGTGGAAGATGAGGGCATATGACAGATGAAACTCAACACAGAAAATTGTGAGGTGATGTATTTTCTTACGAAGAACGAGGAATCGAAGCTAAATGGGGTAATTTTAAGGAGGATGCAAGAACAGAGAGACCCTGGGGGTGTTTGTGCACAAATCTTGGTTGCAGGACACATTAACAAAGCAGTTAATAAAGCATATGGGATCCTGGGCTGTATAAGTAGAGGCAGCGTGTACAAAAGCCAGGAATCTATGTTAAGCCTATATAAAACACTTTTTCAGCCGCAAATGCAGGATTATGTTCAATTCTGGGCACCATACTATAAGAAGGACCTGAAGACTTTGGAGAGGGTACAGCAGAGATTTACTAGAATAGTTCTAGGGATGAGGGATTACAGTAACGTGGATAGACTAGAGTAGCTGGGGTTGTTCTCCTTACAGCAGAGAAGGCGAAACAGAGATTTGACAGTGGTGTTTAAAATCATGAAGGGTTTAAATAGAGTAAATATAAAGAAAATGTTTCCAATGACTGAAGGGTCGATAAAAAGAGTGCACAGATTTAAAGTAATTGCCAAAACAACCAAAGGCGACATGAAAAATTTTTTTTTACACGAGTGGTTAAGATTTGGAACACAATGCCCGATAGGGTGGTGGAATCAGATTCAAAAGTAGCTAGCAAAAGGGAATTGGATAAATACTTGAAGGAGAAAAAATTGCAGGGATGTGGGGAAAGTGTGGGGAAGTGGGACTAACTGGATTTCTCTTCGCAAGAGTCGAAGCAGACTTGATGGGCCGAATGACCTCCTTCTGTGTTGTCCTGTTCTATGATTTTATGAGGCCAACCTGTGGGTTCGTAAGTGAAAATGCATCTTGGAGTTAGACTGTACTCGAACGATTTGAAGTGCTTAGCTTTTGGAAGATATGAGCTTCACAAGATTTTCAATTGTACCTTGCACCTTGAATATGTGCCCTGCAAAGGTGCGGGTATGCATGACATGCAACGACAGAGCTGTAAGATTGTGTAAACGCTTGGCATGGGTGAGAAAAATACAGACAAGTTATCAAGCAACACTTTATGGCATGGAAGATGGAGCCATTTACCTGATACATGATGCCTCGGGAGCGCCCCTCCAACAAGCTGCAGTGCCTGAGACAGCGCTCTGTCTCGTTTGAGGGGTGTAAAGGGCAATTCCCCGCCGCGGGCGGCACTTACGCCCTGGGCGTTAACTGACCCAGGCCCAGAAGGTTACCATCCCCGGACCAACCATGTGGCAATTTCGGACCCCTATTTTCCTATCAGTAGTTGCATCCCTTTAAGTTTTAGTTACAGGCCCACTTCTGCATGCAGGCATACTTCCTACCCAAGGCATCAGCAGCATAACGTCGATTATTTAAATTATATCAATGAACTGAGCTTGCATTATCCAACCAGTACAGCTCCCCACTGTTCTGCAAATACGCGGCAGTGGATGTGATGAAGTCCTTGTGGCTTTTTAACAAGGATTCCAAAATTGGACCCATAAAGGTTTGTACTATTTGAAATAATACCAGTCTCCAATTATAAAAGGATTCTGGGGCCGAAGTTGCCCACTGCTGGAAAGGAGGCGCCCCTGCCCTGTTTCTGTTGCTTTTACCAGCGCGGTGGATGCAGTGGCTTCGAGTGAAATTCCACACTTTGGTTTGATTGTTCTCGCTGGACCGGAAGTCAGTCATAATGGGGGCAGAAGTGGGGCGGTAAGCAGAAATTTGGTGTCTAGAGGGGCAGGAGTTGGGAGCGGATCTGTCAGTTATCACTGCGCCGCATTAACCCGGCTCTCTCCTTCACTTAAAGGGGAGAGCCTGCACCACCAGGGAGGGTTTCGGCTGGGCCAGTGGTTGGGCACCCAAGATGGGGTGCCAAGCTTGCCTATTGGTGGCCTGGCTGAACCTGGGGGCATTATTGTCGGCTCCACTTGGCAGTCGGCCGACAAAAAAAAAACCATGGCGGCAGCGGCAGTGCGCCGCTCCCTATAAAGGGAGCCGCACTGCCATTTTACAAAGACTGTAGCCTCACTGCGCCGGCAGAATAAAGCTGCTTTGGGCACGGCTCGGCAGGGTAAGTATTTTTCGGTGGAATTTTGCCGTCAGGGGGAAACATCGGCGTTGTGCGCTATGATGATGCACTTAGCACAGATCGGCAGCAGCGGAGCGGTAGGGCGGGGTGGGGGTGGCGGGGGGGTTGCAGGGAAACAGGTCACCGCCGGGATACCTCAGGAGCGCAATTTTCATTATGGCGGCCATTACACGAAAAATTGAGCGGCATTCCACTCCGCAGCATGGCCGCCAATGTCCGGCGGTAACAGGCCTCGAGGGAAGGGGCAATTTCGGCCCCTCTATATTTTCCTTGAAATTCACAAACCAAAATGGGGGAATCCATGAATAGATGTAAGGTAATTTTCAGAGAATAAAAGTTGTGGTTCTTCACTTGACAGATATTGACTACCACCAATTTCCCCAGTTGCTCAGTTACACAAACATACTGTAGTACTCTGCAAAATATTACACAATATTCCATGACATATGTGTGATGTAAATTAGCTATTTTCTTATTACTTAGGTCAAACTGAAAGCTACACAAGGAGTATTTAATACAATTGCTGTAGTCCCCGAAGGTGTGTTAAATGGATTAGGCAAGAAAGAATTGACAGTAACAAGCCCAAGTTTGGAACTCATCAATGCAATACTCAAATATGTTACTTACACAAGCAAGAGGTACCACATTAATACAGCTGATATAGGTAAGTACAACCTCCATGTTTTATTAGTTAATGTCGTTTTGAATTACCTTTCAAGTCAACCTGAACATGAAATAAAGCTCCTTTCTTGGCAGCTTATTGCAGACCTTTCTTCATGATGCAGACATTAAAAACAAAAAGATTAAAAAATTTAGTTTTGCCTCCCTCTGCCAGGAGACATTCCCATTGAACAAAATCAAGGCTGCTCCCAGATCGCAAACTTGATGTCCTGTTTGACCCTGAACTGAGCTGTCGACCCCATATCTACTCCATCACCAGGACTGTCTACATCCACGACTGTAACATTGCCCATCTCCATCCCACCCCAGCTGATCTACTGCTTACACAAGCCTTATCCAAGCCTCTGTTACCTCTAGACTTGACTACTCCAAAGGTCTCCTGGCCATCTTCCACCTTCCATAAACTGGAGCTCATGCAAAACTCTGCTGCCCATATCCTAAATTGGACCAAGTCCCCTTCACCCATGAGCTGACTGGAAACAGCTGCTTGAAGGTAAATCACTGTCAGAGCAGTGGGAGGCATTCAAGGAGAAGATCTGGAGGGCTCAGTGCAAGTATGTTCCCTGAAAGACAAAGGGTAGGACTAACAAATCTAGAGCCCTTAGATATCAAGGGACATACTGGGAAGGATAAAGAAAAAAAGAGGCTTATGACAGATACCGAGAGCTCAATATTGCAGAAACTCGAGAGGAGTATAGAAAGTGCAGGGGTGGAATTATAAAGGAAATTAGGAAAGCTAAGAGCATGGAAAGTTTTTGCCAAATAAACATCAAGCAAAACCAAAAGATGTTTTATAAATACATTAAGAGCAAGAGGATAACTAAAGAAAGAGTAGAGCCTAATTAGAGATCATAAAGGTAATCTGTGTGGAGGCGGAAGACGTGGGTATGGTTCTTAACTAATACTTTGTGTCTGTTTTCACATGAGAGGGGCGATGCAGACATTGCAATCAGGGAGGAGGAGTGTGAAATATGAGATGAAACATACATACTGAGCGAGGAAGTATAAAGGGGTTGAGCAGCTTTGAAAGTGGATAATCCCCAGGCCCAGATTAAAGGTCTCCCAGGCTATTAAGAGAAGCAAAAGAGGAAATTTTTTCAATTTCCAATTTATTCTGGCTACAGGTGTGGTGCTGGAGGACTGGAGGGCTGCTAACGTGCTACCTTTGTTTAAAAAGCGGGAAAGGTTTAGACCGAGTAATTACCGGCCAATCAGCCTAAACTTGGTGGTGGGAAAATTATTGGAAAAATTCTGAGGGACAGGAAAAATTTTCATTTAGAAAAGCACAGATTAATCAAAGACAGTCAACGTGGATTTATTAAGGGAAAGTCATGTCTGACTAACTTCACTGAATTTTTTGAGGAGGTAACAAGGAGGTTCGATGAGGGTAGTGCATTTGATGTAGTGTATATGCATTTTAGCAAGGCTTTTAATAAGGTCCCACATGGCAGACTGGTCATAAAAGTAAACGCCCATGGGATCTAGGGCAAAGTGGCTAGTTGGATCCAAAATTAGCTCGGAGGCAGGAAGCAAAGGGTAATGGTTAATGGGTGTTTGTGTGACTGGAAGGCTGTTTTCACTGGGGTTCCACAGGGCTCAGTGCTGGGTCTCTTGCTTTTTGTGGCATAGGAAGAACATAGAAACATAGAAAATAGGTGAAGGAGTAGGCCATTCGACCCTTCGAGCCTGCACCACCATTCAATAAGATCATGGCTGATCATTCCCTCAGTACCTCTTTCCTGCTTTCTCTCCATACTCCTTGATCCCCTTAGCCATAATGGGCATATCTAACTCCCTCTTGAATATATCCAATGAACTGGCATCAACAACTCTCTGCGGTAGGGAATTCCACAGGTTAACAACTCTCTGAGTGAAGAAGTTTCTCCTCATCTCAGTCCTAAATGGCCTACACCTTATCCTAAGACTGTGTCCCCTGGTTCTGGACTTACCCAACATCGAGAACAATCTACCCGCATCTAACCTGTCCCGTCCTATCAGAATCTTGCATGTTTCTATGAGATCCTCTCTCATCCTTCTAAACTCCAATGTATGAAGGTCCAGTTGATCCCAGTCTCTCCACATATGTCAGTCCTGCCATCCCGGGAATCAGTCTGGTGAGCCTTCGCTGCACTCCCTCAATAGCAAGAACGTCCTTTCTCAGATTAGGAGACCAAAACTGAACAGAATATTCCAGGTGAGGCCTCACCAAGGCCCTGTACAACTACAGTAAGACCTCCCTGCTCCTATACTCAAATCCCCTAGCTATGAAGGCCAACATACCATTTGCATTCTTCACCACCTGCTATGCTAACTTTCATTGACTGATGAACCATGACACCCAGGTCTTGTTGCACCTCCCCTTTTCCTAATCTGCCACCATTCAGATAATATTCTGTCTTCGCATTTTTGCCCCCAAAGTGGATAACCTCACAATTATCCACATTATACTGCATCTGCCATGCATTTGCCCACTCACCTAACCTGTCCAAGTCACCCTGCAGCCTCTTAGCATCCCCCTCACAGCTCACACCGCTACCCAGTTTAGTGTCATCTGCAAACTTGGAAATATTACACTCAATTCCTTCATCCAAATCATTGATGTATATTGTAAAGAGCTGGGGTCCCTGCGGCACTCCACTAGTCACTGCCTGCCATTCTGAAAAGGATCCGTTTATCCCGACTCTCTGCTTCCTGTCTGCCAGCCAGTTCTCTATCCATGTCAGTACATTACCCCAAATACCATGTGCTTTGATTTTGCACACCAATCTCTTGTGTGGGACCTTGTCAAAAGCCTTTTGAAAGTCCAAATACACCACATCCACTGGTTCTCCCTTGTCCACTCTACTAGTTACATCCTCAAAAAATTCCAGAAGATTTGTCAAGCATGATTTCCCCTTCATAAATCCATGCTGACTTGGACCGATCCTGTCACTGCTTTCCAAATGCGCTGCTATTTCATCTTTAATAATTGATTCCAACATTTTCCCCACTACTGATGTCGGTCTATAATTACCCGCTTTCCCTCTCTCTCCTTTTTTAAAAAGTGGTGTTACATTAGCTACCCTCCAGTCCATAGGAACTGATCCAGAGTCGATAGACTGTTGGAAAATGATCACCAATGCATCCATTATTTCTAGGGCCACTTCCTTAAGTACTCTGGGATGCAGACTATCAGGCCCCGGGGATTTATCAGCCTTCAATCCCATCAATTTCTCGAACACAATTTCCCACCTAATAGGGATATCCTTCAGTTCCTCCTTCTCACTAGACCCTCAGTCCCCTGGTACTTCCGGAAGGTTATTTTTGTCTTCCTTCGTGAAGACAGAACCAAAGTATTTGTTCAACTGTTCTGCCATTTCTTTGTTCCCCATTATAAATTCATCTGAATCTGACTGCAAGGGACCTATGTTTGTCTTCACTAATCTTTTTCTCCACATATCTATAGAAGCTTTTGCAGTCAGTTTTTATGTTCCTGGCAAGCTTCTTCTCGGACTCTATTTTCCCCCTCTTAATTAAATCCTTTGTCCTATTCTGCTGAATTCTAAATTTTTCCCAGTCCTCAGGTTTGCTGCTTTTTCTGGCCAATTTATATGCCTCTTCCTTGGATTTAACACTATCCTTAATTTCCCTTGTTAGCCACTGTTGAACCACCTTCCCCACTTTAATTTTACTCCATACAGGGATGTACAATTGCTGAAGTTCATCCCTGTGATCTTTAAATGTTTGCCATTGCCTATCCACTGTCAACTCTTTAAGAATCATTTGCCAGTCTATTCTAGCCAATGCATGCCTCAAACCGTCAAAGTTACCTTTACTTAAGTTCAGGACACTAGTTTCTGAATTAACTGTGTCACTCTCCATCTTAATAGAGAATTCTACTATATTATGGTCACTCTTCCTCAAGGGGTCTCGCAAAACAAGATTGCTAATTTGTCCTTTCTCATTACACATCACCCAGTCTAGGATGGCCAGCCCCCTGGTTGGTTCCTCGACATATTTGTTCAGAAAACAATCCCTAATACACTCCAGGAAATCCTCCTCCACCGCATTGCTACCAGTTTGGTTAGCCCAATCAATATGTAGATTAAAGTAACCCATGATAACTGCTGTGCCTTTATTGCATGAATCCCTAATTTCTTGTTTGATGCTGTCCCCAACCTTACTACTACTGTTTGGTGGGCTGTACACAACTCCCACTAGCGTTTTCTGCCCCTTGGTATTCCGTAGCTCCACCCATACTGATTCCACATCACCCAAGCTAATGTCCTTTCTTACTACTGCATTAATTTCCTCTTTAACCAGCAATGCCACCCCGCCTCCTTTTCCTTTTTGTCTATCCTTCCTAAATGTTGAATACCCCTGGATGTTGAGTTCCCAGCCTTGGTCACCCTGGAGCCATGTCTCTGTGATGCCAATTACATCATACCCGTTAACTGCTATCTGCGTAGTTAATTCTTCCACCTTATTCTGAATACTCCTTGCATTGAGGCACAGAGCCTTCAGGCTCATCGTTCTCACACATTTTGCCCCTTTAGAATTTTGCTGTAATGTGGCCCTTTTTGCTTTTTGCCTTAGGTTTCTCTGCCCTCCACTTTTACTTTTCTTCTTTCTATCTTTTGCTTCTGCCCCCATTCTACTTCCCTCTGTCTCCCTGCATAGGTTCCCATCCCCCTGCCATATTAGTTTAACTCCTCCCCAACAGCACTAGCAAACACTCCCCCTAGGAGATTGGTTCCGGTCCTGCCCAGGTGCAAACCGTCCGGTTTGTACTGGTCCCACCTCACCCAGAACCGGTTCCAATGTCCCAGGAATTTGAATCCCTCCCATTTGCACCACTCCTGAAGCCACGTATTCATCTGAGCTATCCTGCGATTCCTACTCCAACTAGTATGTGGCACTGGTAGCAATCCTGAGATTGCTACTTTTGAGGTCCTACTTTTTAATTTAGCTCCTAGCTCCATAAATTCATCTTGTAGGACCTCATCACATTTTTTACCTACATCGTTGGTACCTATATGCACAACGACAACTGGCTGTTCACCCTCCCTTTTCAGAATGCCCTGCACCCGCTCCGAGACATATCAATGACTTGGACTTGATTGTAGGGGGTATGATTAAGAGGTTTGCAGATGATACTAAAATCGGTTGTGATGTTGATAATGAAGAAGAAAGCTGTAGACTTCAGGAAGATATCAATGAACTGGTCAGGTGGGCAGTACAGTGGCAAATGGATTTCAATCTGAAGAAGTGTGAGATAATGCATTTGGGGTGGGCTAACAAGGCAAGGGAATACACATTAATGGTAGGACACTGAGAAGTGTAGAGGAACAAATGGACCTTGGAGTGCATGTCCATGGATCCCTGAAGGTAGCAGGCCAGGTAGATAAAATGGTTAAGAAGGCAAGAGCAGGGAGATTATGCTTGAACTGTATAAAACACTAGTTAGGCCACAGCTAAAGGACTTCGTGCAGTTCTGGTCACCACATTACAGGAAAGATGTGATTGTAAATCCCCTCTGTAGCTTCTCTAGTGCAAAGATGTTGCCTGGGCTGGAAAATTTTAGCTATGAGGAAAGAGTGGATTGGCTGGGGTTGTTTTCTTTGGAACAGAGGAAGCTGAGGGGAGACCTTATTCAACTGTATAAAATTATGAGGGGCCTAGATAGAGTGGATAGGATGGACCTATTTCCCTTAGCAGAGGGGTCAACAACCAGGGGACATAGATTTAAAGTAATTGGTAGAAGGTTTTGAAGGGATTTGAGGGGAAGTTTCTTCACCCAGAGGGTGGTGAGGGTCTGGAACTCACTGTCTGAAAGGATGGTAGAGGCAGAAACACTCAACACATTAAAAATTACTTGGATGTGCACTTGAAGTGCTGTAACCTACAGGACTACGGACCAAGAGCTGGAAAGTGGGATTAGGCTGAATAGCTCTTTGTGGGCCGGCGCGGACACAAAGAGCCCAAATGGCCTCCTTCCATGTTGTAAATTTCTATGATTCTGACCTACATTGGTTCCTGGTCTGTCAATGCCTCAATTTAAAAATTCTCATCATTGTTTTTAAATCCCTCCACGGCCTTGCCCCCTCCCTATCTCTGTAATGTCCTCCAGCCCTACAACTCTCCGAGATCTCTGCGCTCCTCCAACTCTGGCCTCGTGCAAAACCAGCAAAGTTGTTCTCATTACAGCCTCTTCTGTGAGCTCCTCTACCAATGATATAATGGACAATTCACCAGGACCAGCAAGACTGTTGTAATATTGAGCTTAACAGTAAGATTCTTCCATGATTTTAAGATCCAGAATTAAATATTGCATCTATTGTATAAATGGCTTCTGCTATTTTTGTTACAATCAATCAAGGAAATGTTATACATTTTCTACACAAAAAATATGATATTTGGTGCATATTTTACATAAATTTTTCTTTTTATAAAAAAGTGTCTTTTCAGTTTGAAGAGCATACCGCTTTATTTCCGATCATTGTCAGGCAGCCCCCAATGCTACGTTTACATGATCCTGGACCAGGTAAATTTGAGTTACAAATCAAAGATTTGATCAGTACATTTCACAAAAATGTGTTTCTTCAACTAACTTAGATTTTTATTTTCATTATTCCAGATAGTAACATCAATTCCTTGGTTACCATAACAACAAAGACATTCTTAAGATATCATAAGCTACGAATCTTGATAGATAGCATTCGGAGATTTTACCCAAACATGACAATAATCATTGCAGACGACAGTGACATTACCGAAAAAGTTGAAGGACCCCACATCGAGCAATACATAATGCCATTCGCAAAAGTACAGTAAAGAATTCAGTATTCAATTTATGTACTATACAGACTTTAAACCAGAATTATATTTCAAAGCACAATTAGTTGAATTGGATTCATATGGTACCATTAGCTTTGTCTCAGTGGGTAGCACACTTGCCTCCAAGTCAGAAGATTGCAGGTTCAAGTTTCATTCCAGGGTCTTGAGCACAATAAAATCTAGGCTGACAATTCAGTACAGTGCTGAGGGAGTGCTGCACTGTTGGAGGTGCTGTCTTTCAGATGAGATGTTAAACCAAGATGCTGTCTGCTTTCTCAGGTAGACATAAAAGATTCCATGGCACTATTTCAAAGAAGAGCATGGGAGTTATCTCTGGT
The DNA here is from genome assembly GCF_044704955.1 of Pristiophorus japonicus. NCBI lineage: Eukaryota > Metazoa > Chordata > Chondrichthyes > Pristiophoridae > Pristiophorus > Pristiophorus japonicus. Next base: position 223,799 of record NW_027254334.1, read on the forward strand.
GTCCTGACCAATATTTATCCCTCAATCAATATAAAAAAAAAGTTCACCTAGTCATTATTATATTGCTGTTTGTAGGAGCTTGCTTGGGCACAAATTGGCTGCTGCGTTTCCCACATTACAACAGTGACTACACTCCAAAAGTACTTCATTAGCTGTAAAGTGCTTTGAAACATCCGGTGGTTGTGAAAGGCATTATATAAATCCAAATCTTTCTTTTTTTTCTTTCTCGCTTTCTTTCTATTACAGCTCTCTAGCTTTTGTAACCCACTTACTCAATTTCAATGTTGACCATTCCAATGTAGACTGAGAATATTGCATAAACACCGAGTTAAGTCTATTCTCAAAAGCATACAGACTTATAAAATATCATAGAATTCTGCAGTACAGAAGGAAGCTATTTGGTCAACAACCCTGTGCCAGCTCTTGGGTGTCAGCCTTCTCTCAGTGGGTAGCACACTCGCCTCCAAGTCAGAAGGATTGTGGGGTTGAAGTCCCACTCCAGAGACTTGAACACAAAACAAATCTAGGCTAAGACTTCAGTACAGTACTGAGGTCGTATTGCACTGTCGGCGGTGCTGTGTTTTGGATGAGATGTTAAATCAAGACCCCATCTGTCCTCTCAGATGAGCAGAAAATATTTCACAGCAATATTTGAAGAAGAGCAGCAGAGTTCTCCCAGCGTCTGTATATTATGATATCTGAAGCAGATCATTTGGTCATTTATCTCATTGCAGCCTGTGGGACTTGGCTGGGTGCAAATTGGCTGCAGTGTTTCACTATATTGCAATAGTGACTATACTTCAAAATTACTTCAATGGCTGTAAAGCACTTTGGATGTCTGAGATCGTAACAGTACTGTCAAAAATTTTCTGTTATAATTACTGCCAAACAAACTCTCTGGCCCTGAAAATTTAATTTTACAAGTGTGGAATCTAATTCTTTCAGAAGTGAATTGGTGTTGGAGATTTAAAATAATAAAAATTAAAGTAATTTATTAAATTTTTTCTGTCTGTCTCTTGGATATATTTCCCTTAATCCCATCTGTCTTTTCCTATCTTTAGTTCACATTCTGTACATGATTTAAACTTAATTTATACTTCCTGGTTCATAATTCCTGGTTTAGACTCTGCGTAGCTCAGTGCAGATTCTTCAATCTGATTGGTCGAAGAGCATCACTGCTTCTTGTCTTCTGACAGATGCCACAAATCCCCTGTAGAGGGCACCATGCCTCATCAGGTGGCAGATTTGAGCAAGTCTTCACTCAAAATCCCACAAAAACTTTGTGAGATGTACGGCGAGCGCCATTACTTTACTGCTGACCGCAAAATCCAGGTTTATGTAATTTTAGAAAAATATGTCTGCCTGGTTTCGATAGAGTCCATATTCTTGCTGGCATTAAGGTTAAATGTGCCTTTTCTCTATTATTTATTGTCTCCTTACTGTAGAAGCACCTTTAGGTGAGTTGCAGTCTTGCTACTATTCTTGTTCTCTGTTAACTCATATGTCAAGTTTCCCATCCAGTCCACATTTTGGACAGCATCCTTTAGAGATTGAGAGATGTACAAGCCTTTTAGTTGAATCAAAGCAACGGGAGGGAACGAGGGAGGAGGAAAACCCTAGAAAACAGAGTAATCTTTCTGCTATTGCTCTCATGTGACTTTAAATAAACATGATCATTGGTGTAGCATTATTGAGACCAAACCCTTTTCAAAGAAACCAAATTGTCCACACTTACTGATCTTGAACAACTTGGAATTTTTTTCTTCTCAGGGATGGTTTGCTGGAAGAAACTTGGCAGCTTCTCAGGTCACAACTAAATACATGCTTTGGGTGGATGAAGATTTTTTATTCACAAAAGAAACAAAATTGGAAAAGTTGGTAGATGTATTGGAAAACACAAACTTGGATGTGGTAAGTATGGAACTGGAAGGAATTGGAGATGTTTGTTTCCGATATTTCAATCTGATAAATATTTCCGTTTGATACATTCCCAAAATGAATCTTCATTTGTATACAAGATATAGCTATTGATTTTGTGTTCATTTTTTGGAGCAGCAAAAAATGATTTGCACCTATTAACTTATTCCTAGAATAAATGCGTGAAAATGTTTTTATAGTGTAGGTCTGTATTGCTTGATGCTCAATCAATCCAAAATCGGATTATGATTAATTCAATGGTACTGACATATAGTAGAATATGGTATTTGCTGAAGCTTTCACTCACCTTGACCTGTGTGAGACACTCGATCCAAGTCCACAGTCATCATCATAGGCAGTCCCTCGAATTGAGAATGACTTGCTTCCATGCCAAAAAGGGATGAGTTCACAGGTGTTTCAATAAAGGACCTAATATTCCAGGTCCTGAACTACATCTTGAGGGGTGGAAGATGCCTGTGTGTGGATTTTATTTTAACATGTGGTGGCCGTTTCACACCAGCCACCACACGGGCTTGACAGAGCTAGGTCTTGGTCCAGTGGCAGGGATTAACCAAGTCCACGGTACGACACTGTTAGCTGTGAAGTACTCGGCTATCTCTTGCTAGAGCTTCCTGCCACCCTGCTGGACCATGACACCCCACTTTCTCTCCACTGGCACTACCAATGCCTTGCGAGCCGCACCCGAGAACCTTCTGTCTCATTCTCTGTTTTGCTGCTGAGCCATGTCTTTAAACTCGAGTGGTAATGAGGTGCTGCTGCATCAAATCACCTTCTCAAGTAGTGGAGAGAGACGAGGCCAAACATTACTGGCTATTAGACTGCACCCGATATTGGCACTAAGCCAACCAGAAGCACAATTAGCACTGAGATCAGCACTCCAATCATGTCAATGAGCAGGCAGCACGAGAGGGCATGCTCCCTGCACCAAACAGCACTGGCCCATAACACCATCCATTTTCAGGCCATATCCAATTTCGAGGCTATACTGTTTGTCATTATCTGCAATAAAGGAAGGAAGATAGGAAGAAAGGATGGAAAGCAAGAATATTCTTATCTGTATTTTATCTGTAGAAGTGGTACAAATAAAATCTATTCGTAACAAAATAGATGAGTTGATGGCACAAAAGATACAAATGGGTATGATCTGATAGCCATTACAGAGATGTGGTTGCAAGGTGACCAGGACTGGGAACAAAATATTCAGGGGTATTTGACAATTTGGAAGGACAGGCAGAAAGGAAAAGGAGGAGGGGTAGCACTGTTAATAAAGGATGGGATCAGTGTGTTCGTGAGAAACGATATTTGCTCAGAGGATCAAGATGTAGAATCAGTTTGGGTGGAGATAAGGAATAATAAAGGGAAAAAGTCACTGGTGGGAATAGTCTATAGGCCCCCTAACAGTAGCTACACTGCTGGATGAAATATAAATCAAGAAATAATGGCGGCTTGTAATAAAGGAACGGCAATAATCATGGGTGATTTTAACCTTCATATTGATTGGACAAAGCAAATTGGCCAGGGTAGCCTTGAGGAGGAGTTCATAGAACGTTTCCGGGATAGTTTCTTTGAACAGTACGTTGCGGAATCAACCAGGGAGCAAGCTATCTTAGATCTAGTACTTTGTAACGAGGCAGGATTAATGAATGATCTTGGAGTAAAAGATCATCCAGGAATGAGTGACCATAACATGGTTGAATTTCAAATTCAGTGGGAGGGTGAGAAAGTTGGTTCTCAAACCAGGGTCCGAAGCTTAAATAAAGGCGACTACAAAGGTATGAGGGCAGAGTTGGCTAAAGTGGACTGGAAAAATAGACTAAAGAATGGGACGGTTGATGAGCAGTGGCAGACATTTAAGGAGATATTTCATAACTCGTAACAAAAATATATCCCAATGAGAAGGAAAGACTGCAAGAGAAGGGATAACCATCCATGGCTCACTAAGGAAATAAGGGAGGGTGTCAAATTGAAAACAAAGGTATACAATGTGGCCAATACTAGTGGGAGGCCAGAGGATTGGGAAATTTTTTTAAGCCAGCAGAGAACGACTAAAAAAATAATTAAGAGAGGGAAGATAGATTATGAAATTAAACTAGCACGAATATCAAAAACAGATAGTAAGAGTTTCTACAGGTACATAAAAAGGAAAAGAGTGGCGAAAGTAAATGTTGGTCCCCTGGAGGCTGAGACTGCGGAATTAATAATGGAGAACAGGGAAATGGCAGAGACGTTGAACACATATTTTGTATCGGTCTTCACGGTAGAAGACACTAAAAACATCCCAATAGTGAATAATCAAGGGGCTATAGGTAGGGAGGAACTTAATATAATCACTATCACTAATGAAGTAGTACTAGGTAAGATAATGGGACTAAAGGCGGATAAATCCCCCGGACCTGATGGCTTACATCATAGAATCTTACAAGAAGTGGCTGCAGAGGTAGTGAATGCATTGGTTATAATCTACCAAAATTCCCTGGATTCTGGGGCGGTCCCAGACGATTGGAAAACCGCAAATGTAACGTCCCTATTTAAAAAAGGAGGCAGACAAAAAGCAGGAAACTATAAACCAATTAGCTTAACATCTGTCATTGGGAAAATGCTGGAGTCCATTATTAAGGAAGCAGTAGCGGGACATTTGGAAAAGCATAATTCAATCAAGCAGAGTCAGCATGGTTTTATGAAAGGGAAATCATGTTTGACAAATATGCTAGAGTTCTTTGAGGATGTAATGAGTAGGGTGGATAAGTGGGAACCAGTGGATGTGATGTATTTGAATTTCCAGAAGGCGTTCAATAAGGTGCCACATAAGAGGTTACTGCACAAGATAAAAGTTCACGGTATTGGGGGTAATATGGATAGAGGATTGGCTAACTAACAGAAAACAGAGTCGGGATAAATGGGTCATTTTCCAGTTGGCAAACATTGACTAGTGGGGTGCCGCAGGGATCGGTGCTGGGTCCTCAACGAAGGGACCGAGTGCCAAGTTTGCTGATGATACAAAGATGGGTGGGAGAGCAAATTGTGCGGAGGACACAAAAAATCTGCAAAGGGATATAGACAGACTAAGTGAGTGGGCAAAATTTTGGCAGATGGGAGTATAATGTCGAAAAATGGGAGGTTATCCACTTTGGCAGAAATAATAGAAAAGCAAATTATAATTTAAATGGAGAAAAATTGCAAAGTGCTGCAGTACAGAGACCTGGGGGTCCTTGTGCATGAAACACAAAAAGTTAGTATGCAGGTACAGCAAGTAATCAGGAAGGCAAATGGAATGTTGGCCTTTATTGCAAGGTGTATAGAGTTTAAAAGCAGAGAAATCCAGCTACAACTGTACAGGGTATTGATGAGGCCACACCTGGAGTACTGCGTGTAGTGTTGGTCTCCATATTTAAGGAAGGATATACTAGCATTGGAGGCTTTTGAAAGAAGGTTCACTAGGTTGATTCTGGAGATGAGGGGGTTGACTTTTGAGGGTAGGTTGAGTAGGTTAGGCCTATACACATTGGAGTTCAGAAGACAGAGAGGTGATCTTATTGAAACTTATAAGATAGTGAGGGGGTTCGACAAGGTGGATGCAGAGAGGATATTTTCACACATAGGGGAAACTAAAACTAGGGGACGTATTTTTAGAATAAGGGGCTTCCCATTTAAAACTGAGATGAGGAAAAATTTCTTCTCTCAGAGGGTTGTAAATCTTTGGAATTCTCTGCCCCAGTGAGCTGTGGAAGCTGGGTCATTGAATATATTTAAGGCAGAAATTTTTGAGCGAAAAATGAGTAAAGGGTTATGGGGAGCGAGCAGGGAAGTGGAGCTGAATCCATGATCAGATCAGCCATGATCTTATTGAATGGCAGAGCAGGCTTGAGAGGCCAAATGGCCTACTCCTGCTCTACTCCTGCTCCTATTTCTTATGTTCTTATAATAGCAAAATCAGAGGTAGTGTAATATTTCTCAAATAATAAGAAATATAATTTTCCATAGGTTGGTGCCTCTGTGGATGGTAATCGATTTCAGTTTAAGATGTGGTATGAAGAAGGAAATGTTGATGATGGAGACTGCTTGTTTTCCAAGTCTGGTTCGTTTCATCCACTGGATGGGTTTCCAAACTGCGTGGTAACCAGCGGTGCGGTGAACTTTTTTTTGGCCAGGACAGAAAAGATACTTAGTGTTGGATTTGATCCTCGATTGGCAAGAGTGGCTCACTCAGGTAAATGAACCATTCAATCGTGCTGTCTCTCCGTTGATGGTGATAATCAGATTTGTTTGTCTTCTTGCCTTGATAACTATCTCAGGAAAGCAAGCTGTACCATGAACATGATTCCAGGTAGTCTACTCATTCTAATATTAGACTTGTTTTAACAAATATTTTGAAAACTGTTAATCTGAATATTGTAACCTAATGCTACTTTCTGTTATCTTAATTAATAATTCAGTTAGTTCAGGAATCTTTACAACTATTAATGTTTATCATATTTTACCATAGCATTAATGTCTGCATCTAACCTATTGATTAGCATTGTGGATGGTTTCACATTCAGCTGAAACATTCAGATCATAAAGTTTATAAAGCACTGGTTAGGCCTCAGTTAGAGTATTGCGTCTAATTCTGAGCACCACATTTTAGGAGGGATGTCAAGGCCATGGACAGAATGCAGAGGTGATTTACGAGAATGGTACCAGGGATGAGGATCCTTAGAGAAGCTGGGGTTGTTCTCCTTAGGGCAGAAAAAGGTTAACGGGAGATTTAATATAAGTGCTCACTATCATGAAGGATTTCATAGCGTGAAAAGGAAAGGAAGGACTTGCATTTTTAGAGCACCTTTCCTGACCACCGGATGTCTCAATCCAATGAAGTACTTTTGGAGTGTAGTCACTGTTGTAATGTGGGAAATGCGACAGCCAACTTGCGCACAGTAAACTCCCACGAACAGCAATGTGATAATGACAAGATAATCTGTTTTTGTTATATTGATTGAGCGATAAATATTGGCCAGGACAACAGGGATAACTCTCCTGCTCTTCTTCGAAATAGTGCCATGGGATCTGTAAGGGGTTCTCAGGGAGTGTTGTTGTGCCTTGGGGGTCTCTCTCTGGGCTTCTGCCCTCACAGCTTATGCCTGGCCTGTGAGGTACCCTGAGTGCTGCAAGAACACCCCTGGAGAGACTGTGTCCACAGCTTATGAAGGGGGTTTTGAGACTCGTGCGTCCCCACAGCTTATGCCTAGCCTGTGAGGTACCTGTGAGTGTCAAACACTCCTAACCCCTTCTTCCCTAGCCTGTGACACACAGTTGAGCATTTTCGATGCGCTCCTAGCTTCCCTTACACTGTTCTGACATAAGACTCATGATCAGGAGATGTAATACAATAGAACTGAGACAAGGTGATTCCAAGAGGAACTTTAGGCTTCCAATTTATTTGACAAGGTGTATCTCAACAAACCAATACACCAACAAAACAATCCCCCTAAATCCCACTAAACGGACACAACAAAAATCTTTACACAAGTTTAGCAGTACAATGCCCAACCTCCCATCTTTCCTGGCCTAACAGAGTTGGGAGTTCCGGGGACCAGAGGTTATACTCACTACTGTGCCTTCTGCAAGTCTGGTGATTCGTTTCTTCTATCCTCGGTGTCTTCGGACACTGGTTTTCCTTCAGTGTCGAGAGACTTGCTGGTTGTTGGATCACGAGGGCATGGAACCACCCACACTACGTCAGAAACCCCTTTTTATAGCCAGATTATCCAGTCTGCCTCGCCTGCTGAGATCGATTCTTCCCATTGGTGGGCTTTGTGATTTTGAAAAATGCAGCAGTTTTAGATTATTGCGGGGTTTTTTCCACTGATGTTAACCTACTCAAGGTTTGAATGGGTGTTGATTGTGTTGGCCTCCTGTAGCCATTGTGTAGGCCCTTGGGTTGTTTTGGGTTCCCTGGTTTCTAAAGGTCTGCATAATTTTCCTTCAATTCAGTTTTTCTAACCTACTCAAGGTTTGAGTAGGTGTTAATTGGGTTGGCCTCCTGTAGCCATTGTGTAGGTCCTTAGTTTATTGGTTCCCTAGTTTTCTGAAAATCTGCATAATTTCCTTCCATAGTGTAAACATGGGGAAGACAATAGTCCGATAATGGCTGTGAATCAGTCCCACAGTTTTCGAGCAAGTGCTCTCCCATTGGCTTGAAAGTCCCATGCTTCGGGCTGACTCTGTCTCATCATTGGCCCTCCGGTGTCCTCCCCCGTCCAATCACTGCTCTGCCAAGATCAAACTGTATCGGTTTCAATTCACAGCACAGACTGATCCCACAGCCCTTTTCCTTCTGGGTAAAATGAGAGGGTTTTCATCCTCCCCGACAGATCTTTTATATCCATCTGAGAGGGAAGACAGGGCCTCAGATTAATGTCTTATCCAAAAGAGTGCTCCAACTGTGCAGTACTCCCTCAGTAGTGCACTGGAGTGTCAGCCTAGATTTATGTTCTCAAGTTCCTGGAGTGGGATTTGAACCTATAACCTTCTAACTCAGAGGCACATGTGCTACCCACTGAGCCACAGCTGACACTTGTGGTGGTTTTTACAAATGTAGGCAAAAAGCATCAGATATATTTCAGTGCAGATAAAAGTTCGGCAAAGTATATTGGAACAGGAAATATAGTGGGACTGTGTGGGTATGGAGGGCCATAAATGCTCATGAAATTATGCATTGCAATAATGGCCTGGAAATCTCGGCCTCCCCGGGTCCGTATTGAGTGTCTACGGACCCGGGAAGGCAGCGCAAAAGCCGGTTTTCAGCGCACAATGCACATGCGCTGAAAACCGGCTTTTCCAATCTGTCGAGCTGGAGCTTGACAGATCCAACGCATATCGGGAGCGAGGACATTTGCAAGGGCAAGATTGGGGTACTTACCCAGATCTTGCTCAGCAAATAAAAGCAGGCACATAGACTACTTTTACAGGCGTAAGAGATTTAAAACAAACAAAAATATAATTAAATTAAATTTTAAAAAACATTTTATTGTTAAAAACCCTGCCCCCTAAGGTAAATTTATTTTTAACCTTAATTACAAAAGTTTTTTTTAAAAATCTGAAAAATATATTGCAGGAGAGGCATTTATTAACTTTAATTGCAAATAATTTGAATTATGTGAGGTGTGTTTTTTATTATGGTGTTTAGTGTATTTGTTTTTTTTTCTCATTAATAGCAATGAGAACTTGTAGATACGGAGTTCTCATTGCTATTACTGAGAAAGCTGTGGAATACTGTACCTGATTGGTTGCACAGTCTGCATTGGAATCTCGAGGACAGGAGCACGCTTCGCAGCGCAGGAAGAGAAGGCCTCCCTAACGGAATCCCACACTCCTTCGGGATCACCAGGAACTTCCGTGGAAATTTTTCAGGTCGGAGGCATCTGCCCGCAGGAAGCATTCTTCCTGCATCTAACCTGTCCAGTCCCATCAGAATTTTATATGTTTCTATGAGATCCCCTGTCATCCTTCTCAACTCCAGTGAATACAGGCCCAGTCGATCCAGTCTCTCCTCATATGTCAGTCCAGCCATCCCGGGAATCAGTCTCGTGAACCTTCGCTGCACTCCCTCAATAGCAAGAACATCTTTCCTCAGATTAGGAGACCAAAACTGAACACAATATTCCAGGTGAGGCCTCACCAAGGCCATGTACAACTGCAGTCAGACCTCCCTGCTCCTATACTTAAAACCCCTAGCTATGAAGGCCAACGTACCATTTGCCTTATTCACCGCCTGCTGTACCTGCATGCCAACTTTCAAACGATTGATGTAACATGACAACTAGGTCTCTTGTACCTCCCCTTTTCCTAATCTGCCGCCATTCAGATAATATTCTGTCTTCGTGATTTTGCCCCCAAAAACCTCACATTTATCCATATTATACTGCATCTGCCATGCATTTGCCCACTCACCTCACCTGTCCAAGTCACCCTGCAGCCTCTTAGCATCCTCCTCACTGCTCAGACCGCAACCCAGCTTAGTGTCATCTGCAAACTTGGAGATATTACACTCAATTCCTTCATCCAAATCATTGATGTATATTGTAAAGAGCTGTGGTCCCAGCACTGAGCCCTGCGGCACTCCACTAGTCACTGCCTGCCATTCTGAAAAGCACCCGTTTATCCCGACTCTCTGCTTCCTGTCTGCCAACCAGTTCTCTATTCACGTCAGTACATTACACCCAATACCATGTGCTTTAATTTTGCACACCAATCTCTTGTGTGGGACCTTGTCAAAAGCCTTTTGAAAGTCCAAATACACCACATCCACTGGTTCTCCCTTGTCCACTCTACTAGTTACATCCTCAACAAATTCCAGAAGATTTGTCAAGCATGAGTTCCCTTTCATAAATCCATGTTGACTTGGATCGATCCTGTCACTGCTTTCCAAATGCGCTGTTATTTCATCTTTAATAATTGATTCCAACATTTTCCCCACGATTGATGTCAGGCTATAATTACCCGTTTTCTCACTCCCTCCTTTTTTAAAAAGTGGTGTTACATTAGCTACCCTCCAGTCCATAGGAACTGATCCAGTCGCTAGACTGTTGGAAAATGATCACCAATGCATCCACTATTTCTAGGGCCATTTCTTCAAGTACTCTTGAATGCAGACTATCAGACCCCGGGGATTTATCAGTCTTCAATCCCATCAATTTCTCCAACACAATTTCCCACCTAATAGGGATATCCTTCAGTTCCTCCTTCTCACTAGACGCTCGGTCCCCTAGTACTTCCAGAAGGTTATTTCTGTCTTCCTTCGTGAAGACAGAACCAAAGTATTTGTTCAACTGTTCTGCCATTTCTTTGTTCCCCATTATAAATTCACCTGAATCTGACTGCAAGGGACCTATGTTTGTCTTCAATAATCTTTTTCTCTTCACATATCTATAGAAGCTTTTGCAGTCAGTTTTTTATATTCCCGGCAAGCTTCCTCTCATACTCGATTTTCCCCATCCTAATTAAACCCTTTGTCCTCCTCTGCTCATTTCTAAATTTCTCCCAGTCCTCAGGTTTGCTGCTTTTTCTGGCCAATTTATATGCCTCTTCCTTGGATTTAACACTATCCTTAATTTCCCTTGTTGAGCCAACTTTCCCGTTTTATTTTTACTCCAGACAGGGATGTACAATTGTTGAAGTTCATCCATGTGATCTTTAAATGTTCGCCATTGCCTATCCACCGTCAACCCTTTAAGTATCATTTGCCAGTCTATTCTAGTTCATCTATGTGATCTTTAAATGTTTGCCATTGCCTTTCCACCGTCAACCCTTTAAGTATCATTTGCTAGTCTATTCTAGCCAATTCACATCTCATACCATCGAAGTTACCTTTTCTTTTCAGGACCCTAGTCTCTGAATTAACTGTGTCACTCTCCATCTTAATAAAGAATTCTACCATATTATGGTCACTCTTCCCCAAGAGGCCTCGCACAACAAGATTGCTAATTAGTCCTTTCTCATTACACATCACCCAGTCTAGGATGGCCAGCCCTCTAGTTGGTTCCTCGACATATTAGTCCAGAAAACCATCCCTAATACACTCCAGGAAATCCTCCTCAATCGGATTGCGAGCAGTTTGGTTAGTCCAATCTATATGTCGATTAAAGTCGCCCATGATAACTGCTATACCTTTATTGCACACATCCCTAATTTCTTGTTTGATGCTGTCCCCAACCTCACTACTACTGTTTGGTGGTCTGTACACAACTCCCACTAGCGTTTTTTGCCCTTTGGTATTCCACAGCTCCACCCAAACAAACTCCACATCATCCAAGCTAATGTCCTTCCTTACTATTGCGTTAATTTCCTCTTTAACCAGCAATGCCAGCCCACGTCCTTTTCCTTTCTGTCTATCCTTCCTGAATGTTGAATACCCCCGGATGTTGAATTCCCAGCCTTGGTTACTCTGGAGCCATGTTTCCATGATGCCAATTATATCATATTCATTAATTGCTGCCTGTGCAGTTAATTCATCCACCTTATTACGAATACTCCTCGCATTGAGGCACAGAGCCTTCAGGCTTGTCTTTTGAACAGACTTTGCCCTTTTAGAATTTTGCTGCAATGTGGCCCTTTTTAACTTTTGCCTTGGGTTTCTCTGCCCTCCACTTTTACTTTTCTTCTTTCTATCTTTTGCTTCTGCCCCTATTTTACTTCCCTCTGTTCCCTGCATAGATTCCCATTCCCCTGCCATATTATTTTAACCCTTCCCCAACAGTACTAGCAAACACTCCCCCAAGGACATTGGTTCCAGTCCTGCCCAGGTGCAGACCGTCCGATTCGTACTGGTCCCACCTCCCTCAGAACCGGTTCCAATGTCCCAGGAATTTGAATCCCTCTCTTCTACACCACTCTTCAAGCCACGTATTCATCTGAGCTATCCTGCGATTCCTACTCTGACTAGTACATGGCACTGGTAGCAATCCTGAGATTACTACCTTTGAGGTCATACTTTTTAATTTAACTCCTAGCTCCCTAAACTCGTCTTGTAGAATCTATATCGTTGACACCTATATGCACCACGACAACTGGCTGTTCACCCTCCCCCTTCAAAATGTCCTGCACCCGCTCCGAGACATCCTTGACCGTTGCACCAGGGAGGCAACATACCATCCTTAGTCTCGATTGCAGCCACAGAAACGTCTATCTATTCCCCTTACAATAGAATTCCCTACCCCTATAGCTCTCCCGCTCTTTTTCCTGCCCTCCTGTGCAGCACAGCCACCCACGGTGCCATGAACTTGGCTGCTGCTGCACTCCCCTGATGAGTCATTCCCCTCAACAGTACCCAAAGTGGTGTATCTGTTTTGCAGGGGGATGACCGCAGGGGACCCCTGCTCTACCTTCCTTCCACTGCTCTTCCTGTTGGTCACCCATCCCCTATCTGGCTGTGTACCCTTCACCTGCAATGGCATGCAAGTTCGGAAAGCCACAATAAAGAGCTGAAATGCTGGTCAGTTAACCAGGATCTGTCGTGAGATTTGTTGCATTTCAGTAGGGAAAATGTTTGTTTGCAGACATAGGTGGAGCCGAACAAAACAAGGATTTTCTGTGCCAACTTGCGGTTATTTGGGAAATTAATCTCACTTGAGGAGGCATAAAACTGGTCCAGTTTTTCTGAATTGTATTTTTCCTTGAAGCTGGAATCACACTGGAGATCAATGAACTCAAGTTGTAATTTTTGCGGGGCTTCCTCATGGTCAAATGACAGTGGACATGATTCCAGCTCCAGTGTCTTTTCTATCATCTCAAAGTCAAAGAAACAATGAGAAAATTTTCCATGCAAGGCACTCAAAATTTTGCTGTCCATCTCTGTCTGCTCTGGCAACACTTTCAAGTATTTCAGTGTTGGAAATTGGATGAACTCTTTGCTCTTCATTTGTTTTGAAAACAAGACTAACTTGACCTTGAAAGCATTCACACTCAAATGCAATTCCTGTACAAACACATTCTTGCCTTGCAGTATGACGTTAAATCCATTTACATGTGTAAGATATCCACACCAAAAGTGAGGTTGCTCACCCAGTTGGAATTCCTTAATTCAGAGAAATCATTTTCTTACCCTGCATCTCCAGAAAAGTGCAAATTTCATCTCTAAGCTCCCACACTCGCTGCAATACCTTTTCTAGGCTAAGCCAGCGGACATTTGTCTGATAAATTAAGTCCTGGTGTTCAGCGTCAGTGTCTCCATGAAGGGAAATGAATTGCTAATGATTAAGACCTCTCACTCTTATGTAGTTCACTACTTTCACTATTGTGCAAACAACACGATCGATGTCCAGGATATTTTTGCAGACGGCCTCCTGATATATAATACAATGCAGGAAAATGACCTTTTTCTCAGGGTCTTCTTCTTTTACTTTGTCCTTAATTCTTCTTAAAAGTCCCACGTTTTTCCCAGTTAAATTTAGCGGTCCATCTATGGTCACGTTTTCCAGTTTACTCCAGGGGAGCTTCAAACATGCAATGCAGCCAGACACCCTCTCGTACAAATCCCATCCCTTTGCTGTGCCTTTCATTGATTCCATTAATAAAAATTCCTCTGTGATTTCAAATTTGTTATTAATTCCACTGATAAAAATCAAGAGCTGTGCTGTGTCCTTGATGTCAGTGCGGTCATTGGGAGCTAATGAAAACAACATGAAGCACTTTGCTTTTTTGTTCAACTCAGAAGCCAAGTCTTCATCAATCACTTCTACACAGCGAGTAATAGTTCTTCATAACAAACGAATGTTCCCAAATTTTGGAGGGTATTTGGGGGACAGCATGCCAGCAACATCGACCATGCATTCTTTCAAAAACTCCCCTTCAGCAAAAGGCTGATTTTGACAAGCGATTTTAAACGCCAGAACATAACTTGTCATTGTAGTGGCTTCTGAACTGTAGTTTGTCACACGAAAATGTTTTGCTAAGCTTTTAAGTTAGTAGAGTTTTTTGAAGCTTTTCATGTTCTTTCCTCAGTTGCTAAGTTGCTTCCATAATTAGGATGTTTTGTTGAAAAATGACAATTCAAATTGTACTCCTTGTACACCATGATGCTCTCCTGACAAATCAGGCATACAGCCTTCGAGTCCACGTTTGCGAAGAAATATTTTGTCGTCCATTATTTGTTAAAAACCCGACACTCACTATCCACTTTTTTTTTTGCAGCACTCATTTTTGAAAGGGAAAAGAAAAACCTAACTGCCCAATTTTTTTTCAAATTGCTGTCTTTCAAAAAGAACATTTACTCACATTTGTCAATTATTGCCTTCCATTTTCAGTGTTTAAAGATCGGGTGATCAGTGCAGATGTGATGCAAGGTTTTTTATGTAATATAGAATTTTTTGCAACTTACTATTTCATTGGATTAATTTCGAGAGGATTGTATATACCGAAAGACGCGATGCGTCTTTCTTCGGTAAAACTAATGAGTCGTCAAGATGAGTAGTCAAGACTCGATGGAGGAAGAGCATCCAATGTGTACGTGTAGCAACGCCCCCACAAACCAGTGATGAGCGGCGGATTTGGCAAGTTTTTGAAAAACGCAGTCAGAGCAGGAGAGAGCCACGGAAGGATGTTAGGCCAGCTCCGAGACAGAAACCGGAAGTAGATCTGCATCAGGCAGTCCCGGCACCTTAATATTTTTAATTGCCGGGTTCAGGGTAGCAGCCGACTCCTAGACTGCATTAACCTTGAGCGAGATCTCCTCTGGGGGAGCCCGCTCGCAAGATTGGACCGACTGCACAGCTCAGGCGTGGGTGGGCCGGATAGAATGAACTGGCGGGCCGTATTTTGCCCACCACTACTTTAGGGGCAACACAATTACAATTATAGGGGGCGCCAAAACAAAACAAAACAAAAAGTAGCAAAATACCAAAAAATAAATCAAAGTAATCAAACTAGGCGTTATGGTGGTGGCCATTTGCAAACGCAGAAATATTTTTAGGCTGATTAATGATCTTTCGCTGAAAGTGACAGTAAATGTGAAACTATCAACAATAATGCTCATCAAATGAAAGGATACATTGCCAGGTTATTGGAATACGAGTCAAAGCCTGTTATTCTAACCATGTACTGGTTGGACAATATTTGGAATACCTTCTGCGATGTTTTGGCATTTTCAAAAGAACATATATTCATTGGAGGTGGTTAAGACAAAAGTAATAAAGGTGACACCAGGAGTTGGTTCTTTAAGTTGTGAGAAGATGTTCACAAGTGTGAATTTGCTTTCATTCCAGGAAAAAAGTTTGAAGCCTGCCGTGATTCAGGTTTATGAAGTACAGAAAGGCATAGATGTTGCAGATGTAAGCAGACAATGAGTTGGATGTTATTCTGCTTTACCACCCGTAACTGGGTGGGGTAGTGGCAGCAAATGAAGGGAAATTGGGTGTGCAAACATCTCCACTCCACCACAATTCATTTGCCTCCCTCCCATCCCACAGGGATCTCTGCCTCACAACCCTTGCCCACCTCACTGCATTTAAATGAAGGCAAGGGGTAAGGCCAAGGAACCTCGCTGAGTTTCCGGCTTCTACTGCAGTTGACCCAGGGATCAACAGAAGAGGGCTAATGGTAGCCCTGGGGCAGTGGTGGGTAGCCCTCTATTGCCACTATTTGAGGGAGAGGCCTTATTAATGGGAAGCTGGGTGGGAATGGAGCAACCGTAGGCCAATAATTCAACTCAGCCTTGTTTTAACCCCTCCTACTCACCATCCTGATAGGGAAAGATACTCCACCCATTCTTCATGGCCTTTATCTGCTCCTGGAGTTTCTTTTAAATTAAGAAAGACATTTTCAGGGTGTTTTTGCCCTTTAATTGTGCTTCCCCCTCATTTGAGGGCTATAGCAAGGCCGACTCTTTGCTCTCTCACAGCACCGCCCCATCAGTCTACTCTCAATCATCAGCAAAGTGATGGAAGGTGACGTCAACAGTGCTATACTCACCAATAACTTGCTCACCGCTGCCCAGTTTTGGTTCCGCCAGGACCACTCAGCTCCAGACCTTATTACAGCCTTGGTCCAAACATGGTGAGAGTGACTGACCTTGACATCAATGTAGCATTTGACCAAGTGTGGCATCAAGGAGCCCTAGTAAAACTGAAGTCAATGGAATCAAGGCAAAAACTTTCCACTGGCTGGAGTCACAGCTAACACAAAGGAAGATGGTTGTGGTGATTGGAGTTCAATCATCACAGCCCCAGGACATTGCTGCAGGAGTTCCTCAGTCCTAGGCTCAACCATCTTCAGTTGCTTCATCAATGACCTTCCCTCCATCATAAGGTCAGAAGTGGGATGTTCACTGATGACTGCACAGTGTTCAATGCCATTCGCAACTCCTCAAATAATGGAGCAGTCCATGTCCATATACAGCAAGACCTGGACGACATTCAGGCTTGGGCTGATAAGTGGCAAGTAACATTCGCGCCACATAAGTGCCAGGCAATGACTATCTCCAACAAGTGAGAGTCTAACCACCACCCGATGACATTCAACAGCATTACCATCGCCAAATCCCCCACCATTAACATCCTGGGGGTCACCATTGACCAGAAACTTAACTGGACCAGCCACATAAATACTGTGGCAACAAGAGCAGGTCAGATGCTGGGTATTCTGTGCCGTGTCTCACCTCCTGACTCCTCAAAGCCTTTCCACCACAAGTCAGAAGTGTGATGGAATACTCTCCACTTGCCTGGATGAGTGCATCTCCAACAATACTAAAGAAGCTCGACAGCATCCAGGACAAAGCATCCCGCTTGATTTTCACCCCATCTACCACCTTAAACATTCACTCCCTCCACCACCAGCGCCCCCTGGCTGCAGTGTGTACTATCTACAAGATGCACTGCAGCAACTCGCCAAACTTTGTCGGCAGCACCTCCCAAACCCACGACCTCTACCATCTAGAAGGACAAGGGTAGCAGGCAAATGGGAACACCCCCACCTCCATGTTTCCCTCCAAGGCACACACCAACTTGACTTGGAAATATATCGCCATTCCTTCCTCGTCGCTGGGTCAAAATTATGGAGCTCCCTCCCTAACAGCACTGTGGGAACACCTTCACCACATGGACTGCAGCAGTTCAAGAAGGCGACTCACCACACCTTCTCAAGGGCAATTAGGGATGGGCAATAAATGCTGGCCTTGCCAGTGACGCCCACACCTCATGAACCAATTTTAAAAAATGATGTATTCAATATGAGAAACCAAATAGTACATGGGAGACAATGGCCTGAGTTTTAAGCCCCTCCCCCCGACGAGAATGGTGCGAAGGAGTGGTTAAAATGAGACATACCGGCCTGAGGTTGCTCCATTTCCAGCCGGCTTCGCCCCGATTGCCTCCAGATCCGTCCTCCCACTGTCTGCTGGGAATCTTCCCTGTGGGACCCCGGCTGCGACTTCCTGCTGCCACCAGCCGGACGGCGTGGTGCCAGGCGGAACTCTGGGAAGGTCTATTTAAATCAGGCCCGGCTGTTAAGATCAGTTGGTTCTCCATCTCGCCGCCAGCTCTGAGGCTCGCGCGTGCCCTTCCCGCCTCCACTTTTAACATCGGGCACCAGGACTCAGAATGCAGAAGGTCTTGTGGATCACAGCCAGCCAAAGCTGATGAACCCGACCCGATCATTTTGGGAGCACGGGGTAGTTTGAAACATTGCTTCCCCACAAGACATTTAATGGATGGAGTAGATTTCATGATAGTGTAGATTGTATATGGTGTGTGGAAGAAGTGGGCTTGACGGACTGAATGGCCTTTTTCATTCTGTGTTATTGTATTACGAAGTTTATTTTTTCTATAACAATAATGATTTCACCAACAATATTGAATTTGAATCATTCCTAGAGTTTTTCGTTGATGGTCTTGGCAGGCTGCTTGTGGGATCGTGTAATGATGTCACCGTTAGTCATCAAAAGAGGGATAGACCAAAAGACGATTCACTGAAAGCAGTTGAAAACAGATATGCAACATTTAGATGGAACAGTCAAGCTGGAGCGAATTACAAACTTGCTCTACATTATTTCAAAAACCACTTAAAATGTTATACCAAGATTTAATGGCTACGGTTGAACACAATCTCAGGTTCGCCATGTACACTGAAAGCACCAAGCTCTATCTCATCACCACCTCTCTCAATCCCTCCACTGCCTCTGTATTGTTGGACTGTTTATCTGACATCCAGTCCTGGATGAACTGAAATTTCCTTCAATTAAACATTGGGAAGACCAAAATAATTGTCTTTGGCCCCTGTCACAAACTCCATCCCTGGTCACCAATTCCATCCCCTCCCTAGCCACTGTCTCAGACTCAACCAAACTCTTTGTAACCTTGAGTCATATTTCACCATTAGCTGAGCTGCCGACCACATATCCTTTCCATCAACAAGGTCGCCTACTTCCAACTCCACCCTGCCTCAGCCCATCCGCTGCTGAAACCGTCTTCCTTGCCTTTGTTACCTCCAGACTGGACTGTTCTAATGCTCTCTCTGCCAGCTTTCCATCTTCCACACTCCACAAAACTAAGCTTATCCAAAACTCTGCTGCCTGTATCCTAACTCGCATCAAATCCAGTTTACCGATCACCCCGTTGTTCGCTAACCTACATTGGTTCCCAGTCCAACAATGCCTCATTTTTTAAATTCCCATTCTTCTTTTCACATCTCTCCATGGCCTCACCTCTCCCTACCTCTGTAATATCCTCCAGCCCTTCAACCCACCCGGAACTTTGAGATCCTCCAACTCTGGCCTCGTGCGCATTCCCCACTTCCTTTGCTGCACACTGGCAGCCGTGCCTTCAGCTATCTAGGCCATAAGCTCTGAAATGCTCTCCCTACATCCTATTATTTTTATTTCCCCCTTTAAGACACTCCTTAAAAGCCAGCTCTTTGAACACACTTTTTGTCACCTGTCCTAATGTCTCGTTCTTTGGCTCAGTAGCAATTTTTGTTTGATCACACACCTGTGAAGCACTTTGGAATGTTTTATTCTGCTCAGGACACTCTACAAATGCAAGTTGTTGAATTGTCTGCGCATTTGGTGAGTTGAATGTACTTAATGTTTTTGTAGATTTAAAATTACATGTGTTAATCATTTTAATCTTATATGTAATTATGAGCTCCTGCTAAATTTGAACTCAATTAATTTAGTTTTTGAACATTAAATTCTAAAATTAATAAACAATATCTTCAACATATTGACCCTGATATTCACTCAGAGATGCGTTGGGAGCGGGTGGGGGGTGGGGATGGGGTCCGATATCGCGCAGGACACCCAGAAGTAAATTCAGCGTCTCTGCCATGGGTTTTTAAACTGAGACAGCATATTCGGATTTTACTTACTGGTTTGGCGCCTAATGCGCGGCAGCGGGTGTGATGACCCGCATGACACGATCTCAATGCCAGTATTTAAAGGGTCAATCTGAAGATGCAATTTGGAGGAGTTGGAGTTAGGAAGAAGAGAAGATGTTCAACAATAGATTTAAGACAGGCAAAGCATGTGACACATTTCAATGATGCCTCCCTTGATGTGCTGCTGGGGGCTGAGAGGATCTACAGAGAGATACTCTTCACCTGAAATGGAAGGAGGAAACCAGCTGGTGAAACCAATAAGACGTGGCTGGAGATGGACCAGGAGGTGAGCAGCAGCAGCGTCATGCCATGCTCATTGATTCAGTGCACGAAGTGCTTTAATGTCCTAACTAGGTCTGGAAAGGTTATTACAGTGGCACATTCACCTACATCCTCCTGTGCGCATCACTCCACAGCCTCACTCTGCCTTGTTAAGCCTATGCCATCACACAACTCTTCACACCCACTTACCTTGCACAACCACTCATTCTTTACTCTCTATGCACTTCCTCACATCCCCATCTATCCATCCACCAGTCCCACTCACTTTCAACCCTAAGCAATTTCTTGCTTCTTCCTGATGGTTACCCTCACCAAAAGCTTTGCACCCATTGGGTGAACATATGCCATTACAGACAGTCATAGGTCCATTCTTTCCGCCGGTGCAGGAGACAGATCACAGAAAACTAGGAAAAGGGAGAAAACCAGAGATGGTCCTCCACAAATCTGACAACTGGCGAGGAGGAAGCACTGGAGATCAGTGACATCTTAGCATCCCTGGCCATTGGGGATGGGGAGAGGGGAATTTGGTGAAAAATCAAATACAATCCACACACATATCATGTGACACTCAGTCACCGACCTAAAACATTAACTCTGTTTCTCTCTGCACAAATACTGTCTGCCCTGCTGAGTATTTCCATTTACTGTTTATACCTCAGATTTCCAGCATGCACAGTATTTTACCTTTGTATTCGTGTTTAATTCACTGCACTTCTCTTCGAGGAATGCCCACCTTGAAGAAGTTCTACTCAACTCTCTGACAGGATTTACATTTGTCTCTTTTGCCTTGCTCACCTTCATTGCTTTCTGCTTCCTTTCTTGTGTTTCTTTTTTTCTGTCTCTTCAGCAGCACCAACTCACTTTCTTTCAGAGTTGTCCTGGTCTGCGGTTCCATTTCAGCCTTCGCCTCATTCGGCACCTTAACACAAAAAAACTGTTCTTCCTTTCAGGTGTCAGGGACCGCAAGCGTCAACAGCTTTTAGATACCAACGCCCCTCTAGTCCTTTGCTTTCACTTTCCTCTAATGCCATCCCCCCATCCAATCTCACTTTTGCTGTGTTTTCACTATTCCCTCTATTCTTCTCTTCTCTGACCCCAAACAATCCGATCTCAGCAAAGGCTTCAGCTTCATCCTGTAGGGGGTGGTGTGGGGGTTAGGTTCACTTCTGACCTTCTTAGCGGTTCGAATCGCTCCCACTCCCTCGATTCTCGACTTTAGATTTATTTAGGGATGTGACAAAGTGCAGCAGACAACTGGTTTTGGTGCAAGAAATTTTGATTTTATTCAAGAACGAGAATTACAATATTAATGTATTGTCAAACCTTACAATCTCTAAAATAGGGAACACTTTAATACACACACAAGAAGAAATACAGCAGAAGAACACCTCCCACCTCCCAATCCCTATCTCTAGCTAAGTTAGACTCTAGGGCAGCAGGGATAATGCTCACCAATCCTTCCTTTGATAGTTGACGGTGGTCCGCGATTTCGGGATTTGCTGGGTTTTGTAGGTTCTGCTTGCCATACCCGGAATGTCGTAGAGGACTTCTTGCTGCGTTTCCTTCAGTTGGGTTGTGTCCGCTGATGCGGTAGGGCGCGCTTTGGATCTATGGGGTAAGTACCCACTTTCCTCTTGCAGAGGTAGGCTTTTGGGCTACTTTAGGTAAAATTTTACCTGTTTGCAGGTCAGGAACAGATTGTAGAGTGGAAAACTTTCGAATCGCTGTTTTTTTCCCGAGTTGGTTCTTGTCGAAATCTGTTGGTCGCGGGCTCAATATTACCAAGTTGGTTGTTGGTAATGGTTCGTTGATAGTTTCGTGAGGCTCTTGTTGCCGCGATGTGTCTGATGATGTCCGGGGTCACTGAAGACTGACTTTTCTGCCTTGACTGTGATGATCTGTGAATAACTTATTGACTGTAAAACAGGGCTTCAATTATACTTTGAGAGGTCCTTTAATCTGCGTGCCAAATCAAGCCCGGTTCTTTGTTTAATTTTGGCGGGCTCATTAATGGTAACTCGATTAAAAATGCGTCAATTGTTGAAATTATCCTTTGATTTCGAGTCGCAATTGTTAAAGTTAGTTTCTGGTTTCGAGTTGCCTGTCTGGGTCCGAGATTTCTATGCAGGCCGGAAAGGTGATTAGCATTATGCAAGTGTTGAATGGATCCTCTGCTTGGACTGAAACGGTACTTCCTTGAGTCGATTGTTGAAATGTTAATGTCTTCTAGGGGGTAGGTCTGAGGGTAAATAGTTCTCCAGACAATTTGATTAGCTCCAATATCCAAACTGGTTTTACAATGGTTGATCTCACCCCTGGTCTTGCAGCCTTTTTCCTCACAGACCCAACACATGCCTTTTAAAATCCCACACTTGGTTAAAACTCGTAGACTTCTTCCATATGCATTTTAGATCCCAAACCTTCTGTTTAATAGACCCAAATTGAATTTCCTTTAAAGTGAGTCCAAACACTGGTGGGTTTCCACGAATTTTGGAATCTTACAATCCCCTTAATGCATTTCGAGTTCAGCACGCTGCTGAGTTCTTCTTCTGTCGCCATCGCCACCGCACCTACTTCTTTGGCCAGGAAACTTCCCCCCGCGTGCCCCATCCCCACCCCCAGCCAGACAGAAAACCCTTTCTCCCAATGTCAGAATTCTCATTCCATCTGGACCCCTACTTCTGGCCTCTTACCCTCTCTAGATCTTTTCGTTGGGAAGTGCGCAAGTGACATCGACCATCCCAATTTCACTGCTCTCCTCACTTACTGTAACCTACCTCTCTCTGAACTTGCAGCATTATGTTCCCTCAGGTCCAACTCTGACATAGTCATTAAACCTGCTGACAAGGGTGGCACTGCTGTTGTTTGGTGAACAGACCTCTGCTGTGCAGAAGCTGAACGCCAACTCTCCCAACACCTCCTCCTACCTCCACGACCCCACCACCGAACATCCAGCCATCATTTCTCAGACCACCACTGAACTCATCTCCTCTGGACCTCTTCGCCCCATGGTCTCCAACCTCATAGTCTCCTAAGCCTGCACAGCCCACTTCTACCTCCTTCCCAAGCTGCACAACCAGCATTATCCTGGTAGAACTCTCATTTCAAACTGTTCTTGCCCCATGGAGCTTATTTCTTATCTCAACTCAATTTTTTCTCCCCTTGTCCAGTCTGATATGACCTACATCCATAACTCTTTCAAATCCCTCCGCTGCATTAACAGTGTCCAGTTTCCTGGAGCTAACCGACTCCGTTTCACCAAGGATGTCCAGTCCACATCCATCCTCCACCAGGATGGCCTGCAAGCCCTCTGCTCCTTCCTTCAACGGTGGCCCAATGAGTCCCCATCCACCACCAACACCCTCCTCCACCTGGCTGAACTTGTTCTCACATTGCGCAACTTCTTCTTTGATTCCAGTCATTTCCTCCAAATAAAAGATGTCGCTATTGAAGACCATAATGATCCTGCGATTCCTGCCTTTTTGTGAGATACATGGAACATTCTTTGTTCCCGTACTACTCAAGCCCCACCCTCACCTCATTGTCCAATAAATTGATGACTGTATTGGTGACGCGTTCTGCTCAACATTGCTTCAAACTTCGCTTGCCGATGCTGATCGCTTGCACAATCGCACATCTGGTTGTCATATGCCTTATATTGCATCCGATTTCGACTTCATTGGTTGGGTGTGTCACAACCAAATTGGAAAGAGTTATCCATTGTCTCCCAGCAGCCATCCCTTAAATCTGCCTCGAGAACTAAAAACATCAGCTTGGGCTGACACCAGATGAAAGCGTTCTAGCAATTCGCCAAAAATCTGGCACACGCCTCAATAAATCTTTTCTTGTGGTTGCACACCAACTGCATGTTGATTGAGTGGACTCTCTTGCGGTTCATTAATATTCCTGGTTGGTCTGGGGGTGCCCAGATTGGCACGTGTGGGCAGTCGATGATCTCGTGCACCTGTGGGAAGCCAGCCAGAGAAACAAACTCACGAGCCCGCTCATTCCGACTTGCGTCATGACAGGCGAAGTTCATATAATTGCTGGCCCTTGCAAACAACCCATCAGTCTCTTGCCTTATGCATTTGTGCACTGCCGATTTGAAGATCCTGGATATGTCTCCAGCAGAGTCCTGGAAGGATCTGTTGACAAAAAAGTTGAGGGCGGTGGTCTCTTTGACAGCCACTGGTAACACGTGGCCACAAGCTGTAGCAGGGAGAAGGTCTTATTCCAGGAGGCTGCAGTTGTCTGTCACCACCTAACCTGAGCCTCCGGAAGCACTGCTATTCCGACACGTCAAGGAAGCTCAGCCTCTGCCTGTACACCCTGTTTCATGGGTGGTGACTCTGCGAGCTGCATCCCTCTGCTGCTCCCCTCTGTGCTGCCCAGCTGTAGGTCTGTCAACAGCAGGCTGTTGCTACTGCTGATGGCCATCTTGCTCCTCTTCCAAAGTCCAATCGAAGGCAGCCAAGGCGCAACCCATCCTGATCTGATTCTCCAAAATACAGAAAATAAACTCTCAGCAAAAGGACTGCGAACATAGAAACATAGAAAATAGGTGCAGGAGTACGCCATTTGGCCCTTCGAGCCTGCACCACCATTCAATAAGATCATGGCTGA
Organism: Pristiophorus japonicus; assembly: GCF_044704955.1. NCBI lineage: Eukaryota > Metazoa > Chordata > Chondrichthyes > Pristiophoridae > Pristiophorus > Pristiophorus japonicus. The sequence goes on from NW_027254334.1 coordinate 248,483, forward strand.
TCATTCACCTCAGTACTCCTTTCCTGCTTTGTCTCCATACCCCTTGACCCTGTAGCCATAATGGCCATATCTAATTCCCTCTTGAATACATCCAATCAACTGGCATCAACAAATCTCTGCGGTAGGGAATTCCACAGGTTAATAATATATACTTACTATACAGTACAAATGCACACGGGGCCCATACGAGAGAGAAGGCCACTCTGTGACCAGTAACCTTTATTAGCCAGCACTGAAGTGGAGAAGATGAGTGGAGCTTCCCCTTTTATAACTGAAAGTCCAGGTTAGGAGTGTCTCCCACATGTTCACCACCTAGTGGCCAGTGTTCTCATGGTGTACAACTTAAGTCAGTTTATACATGGATTGCAATGACAGTTGAATACATGACATCACCTCCCCCCGCCCCCAAAGTCTTATTGGGATCACAGGTTAAGTCTCTCTGGTGGTTTACGCTCCCTTGTAGAGCGCCTGAGTTGGGGCTCCGGTTGTTGGGCGCTGGCCTGATTGCAGTGCCTCAGGCCTGTCCGAACTGCCCACAGTGACTGGGCTCTCCTCCACTTGGTTCCGGTGTTTGGTCACCTGTGGTGGAGTGAACTCTACATCGTGTTCTTCCTCTGCTTCTTCTATGGGGTTGCTCAACCTCCTTTTTGTTTGATCCACGTGTTTGCGGCAGATTTGTCCATTGGTAAGTTTAACTACCAGAATCTTATTCCCCTCTTTGGCAATCACAGTGCCTGCGAGCCATTTGGGCCATGCAGCGTAGTTGAGGACAAAAACAGGGTCATTGACATCAATACATCGCGCCCGCGCATTCCTGTCATGGTAGTCACATTGTGACTGGCGCCTGCTCGCAACAATTTCTTTCATGGTGGGGTGTATAAGGGATAACCTGGTTTTGAGCATCCTTTTCATTAGCAGCTCTGCGGTTGGAAACCCTGTGAGCGAGTGTGGTCGGGATCTATTGGCCAACAGAAGGCGTGATAAGCGGCTTTGTAGGGAACCCCCTTGGATTCTGCGCATTCCCTGTTTGATTATCTGCACTGCTCGTTCCACCTTGGCTTGAACGGTGCCGTTCTGATTAGGTTGATACCATTTCCTGCCATGAAGTCCTGGAATTCAATGCTTGTAAAGCACGGGCCATTGTCACTGACCAAGACGTCCGGTAGACCATGGGCGGCGAACATTGCCCGTAGACTTTCTACCGTGGCAGAGTATGTGCTTGTATTGAGAATGTCACACTCGCTCCATTTGGAGTAGGCGTCCACTACAACCAAAAACATTTTTCCCATGAAAGGACATGGATGCGTGACCATGACTTGGTGGGCCAGGATCAGGGGCTAAGGGGGGCTTCCGTGGGCGCATTGCGCAGCTGGGCACACGTGTTGCACCTGCGAACACAAAGTTCAAGGTCTGCATCTATCCCTGGCCACCAAACGTGTGACCTGGCAATTGCCTTCATCATGACAATGCCCGGGTGCTCATTGTGGAGTTCTCAGATGAACGCCTCTCTGCCCATCTGGGGCATGACTACTCGGTTTCCCCATAGTAGGCAATCGGCCTGAATCGAGAGTTCATCCCTGCGCCTGTGAAATGGTTTAAATTCCTCAGGGCATGCCCCGTACGTGGCTGCCCAGTCCCCATTCACGACACATTTCTTGACTGAAGACAGTAGCGGGTCTCTATTTGTCCAGACTTTAATCTGACGGGCTGTCACGGGTGAGCCTTCGCTTTCGAAAGCTTCAACAGCCATGACCATCTCAGCAGCATGCTCGGTTGCCCCCTCGGTGGTGGCTAGTGGGAGCCTGCTGAGTGCATCGGCGCAGTTTTCAGTGCCCGGTCTGTGCCGAATTGTATAGTCATAGGCGGCTAACTTGAGTGCCCACCTCTGTATGTGGGCCGACGCATTTGCATTTGTGGCCTTGTTGTCGGCCAAAAGGGACGTTCGGGGTTTGTGATCTGTCTCCAGCTCAAATTTCCTGCCAAAGAGGTACTGGTGCATTTTTTTTACTGCATATACACATGCAAGCACTTCCTTTTCTACCATCCCGTAGCCCCTTTCTGCCTAGGACAGACTTCTGGAGGCATAAGCTACCGGCTGTAACTGACCCTTGGAATTGACATGCTGCAACACACACCCGACCGCATAGGACGACGCATCGCACTTTAACACAAGTTTCTTACATGGGTCATATAGCGTTAACAGATTGTTGGAGCATAACAAATTGCGTACTCTATCAAAAGCTCTTTCCTGGTAGTCCCCCCAGACCCATTCGAGACCTTTGTGTAGGAGCACGTGTAGCGGCTCTAACAGCATGCTCAATTTGGGAAGAAAGTTAACAAAACAGTTCAGGAGCCCCAGGAACGAACGCAGCTCCGTCGTGTTACGGGGTCTGGGTGCTCTCTGGATCGTTTCCATTTTGGACGTAGTAGGTCTGATCCGTCTGCTGCTACCCTCATCCCTGGGAATTCTACCTCTGGAGCTAGGAAGACGCACTTCGCCTTTTTCAGTCGCAGACCTACCCGGTCCAGTCTGCGTAGCACCTCCTCCAGGTTGTGGAAGTGTTCTTCAGTATCGCGACCCATGATGAGGATGTCGTCTTGAAAAACCATCGTCCTTGGAATCGGCTTGAGACTTTCCATGTTTCGTTGAAACATCGCGGCGGCCGAGCGAATCCCGAACGGATATCTGTTGCACTCAAACAACCCCTTGTGTGTCGTGATGGTGGTCAGCTTCTTCAACTCACTCGCCATCTCTTGGGTCATGTAAGCTGAGGTCAGGTCCAATTTTGAAAAAAGTTTGCCACCGGATAGCGTCGCAAAGACGTCCTCCGCTCTCGGTAGTGGGTACTGGTCTTGGAGTGACACCCGATTGATGGTGGCCTTGTAATCACCACATATCCTGACTGACCCATCCGCCTTGAGCACCGGCATAATCGGGCTCGCCCAGTCACTGAATTCGACTGGCGAGATGATGCCTTCCCTCAGCAGGCGGTCCAATTCGCCTTCTATCTTTGCTCGCATCACGTACGGCACCGCTCTGGCCTTGTGGTGTACTAGCCTGGTGTCCGGGTTTATGTGAATCACTACCTTGGTCCCCATGAAAGTGCCAATGCCGGGTTGAAATAGTGATTCAAATTTGTCCAGGACCTGTGAGCATGACATTTGCTCCACAGAAGAAATTGCATTGACATCGCCCCATTTCCAGTTCATGACAGCAAGCCAACTCCTCCCCAGCAGTGCGGGACCGTCCCCCGGGACAATCCAGAGTGGCACCTGTCCTTCGAATCTTTGTGGGTCACGACTACCGTGGCACTGCCTAGCACCAGAATTATCTCCTTTGTATATGTCCGTAGCTGTGCATCAATCGGCAATAATTTTGGCCTCCTGGCCTTGGACGCCCACGAACTGTTTGATACTCATCAGGGACTGGCTGGACCCCGTGTCTAACTCCATTGATATTGGCATGCCATTGAGGAGCACTTTCATCATTATCGGTGGCGTCCTGGTGTAAGAACTGCATATATGCTCCACATGAACTCGCTGAACTTCAGCTTCCAGCGATTTCCCCCAGTATTCATTTGGCCTCGTAGGGCTTACATTGGGCCCGTCCTCCTCGTACATCAACCTGGCTGCAGGCTTCCTGCACATAAACGCCAAGTGACCGCTGACATTGCAGTTTCTGCAGATATATTGCTGATACCTGCAAGCTCTGGCTGTGTGTTTGCCTCCACACCTCCAACATGAGCCGTTGTTGGAAACAAAAGGACCATTACCAGTCGATCGTCTCTGACTGTCTCTGTAACTGTCCTTAAACGCACCATTGGCGATGTTGATGGCCCCATTACTGGACGCATTGTCCCTTGCGATGGCACGAATCGCCATTCAGCTAGCCATTGTCTCTGTTGAATTCCCCCTATGGGTTCGGCTACATGCTCGGGCATGTCCGATTGCCCCTGTCCGCCTGGAGAACTGTGTGCTGTGTTAACAATCTTGACTCCCTGTCCATTTGCTGCATTTAAACAAAGATTTTTGTCAAACATCATTCTGGTCTCTTCCTCCCCTGAGTTAAATGTCTGGGCCATCAAAGCCGTCGTTTCCAGGGTCAAGTCTTTGGTCTCAATCAGTTTCCTGAAACCCCAGCGTGCCCGATGCCATCAATAAAAAAGTCTCGCAGCATCTCCACTCTACATGCATCTGGGAACTTACATAGGCTCGCCAGTCGCCGGAGGTCTGTCACGAAGTCAGGAACGCTTTGCCCTTCTCACCGCCGGTGCATGTAAAACCGCTGTCTTGCCATGTGCCTGCTGCTCACCGGTTTAAAGTGTTCCCCGATCAACTTACTGAGCTCTTCAAAAGTCTTGTCTGCCGGCTTCTCTGGCGCTAGAAGGTCCTTCATCAGGGAGTACGTTCTGGATCCACAAACCTGCAGGAGATGAGCCCTGCGTTTGTCGGCCGAACCCTGTGCCAGCCATTCCTTAGTGACGAAACTTTGCTGAATCTCTCAAAAAAATCGTTCCAATCATCACCAACACAGTACCTCTCTTCTGTGCTGCTAGTGGCCATGCTCACGTGGTTTAAATCCCAGTTTCTCGTCACCAATAATATGTCCTTACTATACAGTACAAATGCACACGAGGCCCATACTAGAGAGAAGGTCATTCTGTGACCAGTAATATTTATTAGACAGCACTGAAGTGCTGAAGATGGGTGGAGCTTCCCCTTTTATACCTGAAAGTCCAGGTTAGGAGTGTCTCCCACGTTCACCTAGTGGTCAGTGTTTTCACGGTGTACAACTTAGGTCAGTTTATACATGGATTGCAATGGCAGTTGTATACATGACAGTTAACATCTCTGCGTGAAGATGTTTCTCCTCATCTCAGTCCTAAATGGCTTACCCCTTATCCTTAGACCATGTCCCCTGGTTCGGGACTTTCCCAACATTGGGAACATTCTTCCTGCATCTGACCTGTCCAGTCCCGTCAGAATTTTATATGTTTCTATGAGATCCCCTCTCATCCTTCTAAACTCCAGTGAATACAGGCTCAGTCGATCCAGTCTCTCCTCATATGTCAGTCCTGCCATCCCGGGAATCAGTCAGGTGAACCTTCGCTGCACTCCCTCAATAGAAAGAACGTCCTTCCTCAGATTAGGAGACCAAAATTGAACACAATATTCCAGGTGAGGCCTAACTAAGGTCCTGTACAACTGCAGTAAGACATCCCTGCTCCTATACTCAAATCCCCTAACTATGAAGGCCAACATACCATTTGCATTCTTCACCACCTGCTGTACCTGCATGCCAACTTTCAATGACTCATGACACCCAGGTCTCATTGCACCTCCCCTTTTCCTAATCTGCCGCCATTCAGATAATATTCTGCCTTCGTGTTTTTCCCCCGAAGTGGATAACCTCACATTTATCCACATTATACTGCATCTGCCATGCATTTGCCCACTCACCTAACCTGTCCAAGTCACCCTGCAGCCTTTTCGTGTCCTCCTCACAGCTCACACCACCTCCCAGCTTCGTGTCATCTGCAAACTTGGAGATATTACACTCAATTCCCTCATCCAAATCATTAATGTATATTGTAAATAGCTGGGGTCCCAGCACTGAGCCCTGTAGCACTCCACTAGTCACTGCCTGTCATTCTGAAAAGGACTCATTTATCCCAACTCTCTGCTTCCTGTCTGCCAACCAGTTCTCTATCCACGTCATTACCCCCAATACCATGTGCTTTAATTTTGCTCTCTCCCTCCTTTCTTAAAAAGTGATGTTACATTAGTTACCCTCCAGTCCATTGGAACCGATCCAGAGTCGATAGACTGTTCGAAAATGAACACCAATACATTCACTATTTCTAGGGCTACCCCCTTAAGTACTCTGGGATGCAGACTATCAGACCCCGGGGATTTATCGGCCTTCAATCCCATCAATTTCCCTAACACAATTTCCCACCTAATAAGGATTTCCTTCAGTTCCTCCTGCTCACTAGACCCTCGGTCCCCTAGTATTTCCGGAAGATTATTCGTATCTTCCTTTGTGAAGACAGAACCAAAGTATTTGTTTAATTGGTCCGCCATTTCTTTGTTCCCCATTATAAATTCAGTTGAATCTGACTGCAAGGGACCTACGTTTGTTTTCACTAATCTTTTTCTCTTCACACATCTATAGAAGCTTTTGCAGTCAGTTTTTATGTTGCCAGCAAGCTTCCTCTCATACTCTATTTTCCCCCTCCTAATTAAATACTTTGTCCTCCTCTGCTGTATTGCAAAATTCTCCAGTCCTCAGGTTTGCTGCTTTTTCTGGACAATTTATATGTCTCTTCCTTGGTTTTAACACTATCCTTAATTTCCCTTGTTAGCCATGGTTGAGCCAGCTTCCCGTTTTATTTTTACTCCAGACAGGGATGTACAAGTGTTGAAGTTCATCCATGTGATCTTTAAATGTTTGCCATTGCTTATCCACCGTCAACCCTTTAAGTATCACTCGCCAGTCTATTCTCGCCAATTCACGTCTCATACCATCGAAGTTACCTTTCCTTAAGTTCAGGACTCTAGTCTCTGAATTAACTGTGTCACTCTCCATCTTAATAAAGAATTCTACCATATTATGGTCACTCTTCCCCAAGGGGCCTCGCACAACAAGATTGTTAATTAGTTCTTCCTCATTACACATCACCCAGTTTAAGATAGCCAGCCCTCTAGTTGGTTCCGCGACATATTGGTCTAGGAAACCATCCCTAATACACTCCAGGAAATCCTCTTCCACCGCATTGCTACCAGTTTGGTTAGCCCAATCAATATGTATGGAACAAACCCTTTCCCACTGGTCAGTCGTAAAGCATCTAAGCAAGGAGGTTTTCCTGTGCTGAATGATATATACTTTAATGCAAGGAGTGTAACGAATAAGGCGGATGAGTTGAGACCACAGGTAGACACTTGGGAGTATGACTTTATAGCCATTACAGAAACATGGCTGAAAGAGGGGCAGGTTTGACAGATCAATATTCCTGGCTACAGGATTTTTAGACAAGATAGAGAGGGGGTAAACAATGTGGCGGGTCGGGGGTGGGGGGCGTTGCGGTACTGATTAAAGACACTATTACAGCGGTGAGGAGGGATGATATGTTGGAGGGATCATCAAATGAGGCCATATGGGTCGAATTGAAAAAAAAAGAGGCGCTCACACTTCTGGGCATATATTATAGACCCCCAAATAGTGGGAGGAAGATAGAGGAGCAAATATGTGGGCAAATTGCTGTGAAGTCTAAAAACCAGAATGTAGTAATAGTAGGGGATTTTAACTATCCAAATATTGATTGGGACAAATTTAGTGTGAAGGTTATAGAGGGTGCGGAATTCTTGAAATGCATTCAAGCAAACTTTTTTCATCAGTATGTAGCAAGCCCAACACGAGAGGAGGCGGTCTTGGATTTAGCTTGGGGGAATAAGGCTGGGCAGGTTGAAGGGGTATTAGTGGGAGAGCACTTGGGTACCAGTAACCATAATTCAGTCAGATTTAAATTGGTTACGGATAAGAACAAGAATACCTGGAATAAAAGTTCCGAATTGGGGAAAAGATAATTTTGCCAAATTAAGGAGTGATTTGGCCAAAGTGGACTGGAAACAGCTACTTGTGGGTAAATCAGTGTCGGAACAGTGGGAGGCATTCAAGGAGGAGACCTGGAAGGCTCAGGCCAAACATGTGCCCTTAAAGAAAAAGGCTGGGAAAAATAATTCTAGAGCCCCCTGGATGTCTAGGGACTTACAGGCGAGGATTAAGAAAAAAAAAGGATACTTCTGTCATACACCAATATCTAAATACTTTAGAATCTTTAGAGGAATATAGAAAGTTAAGAGGCAAAATTTTAAAGGATATTAGGAATGCTCAGAGAGAGCACGAGAAATTCTTGACCAGTAAAATTAAGAAAAACCCGAAGATGTTCGAAAATACATAAAGAGTAAGAGGGTAATAAAGAAAGGATAGGGCCTATTAGAGACCATGAGGGTACCTTTGTGTGGAGGTGGAAGATGGTGGTAGGGTTTTTAACGAATACTTTGCATCTGTTTTCACAAAGGAAAGGGGTAATGCAGATACTGCTATCGAGGAGGAGTGTGATATTCTGGATGGAATAAATATAGTGAGAGAGGAAGTATTAAGGAGTTTAGCAGCTTTGAAAGTAGATAAGTCCCCAGGCCGGATGAATTGCATCCCAGGTTGTTGAGCAAAGTAAAGGAGGAAATAGCAGAGGCCTTGACCATCATTTTCTAGTCCTCTTTGGATCTGCGCATGCTGACGGAGGATTGGAGGACTGCTGAAGTAGTACCCTGTTTAAGAAGGGAAAAAGGGATAGGCCAAGTAATTGCAGGCCTGTCAGCCTAACCTCAGTGGTAGGAAAATTATTAGAAAAAATCCTGAAAGACAGGATAAATCTGCATTTGGAAAGGCAAGGATTAATTAGGGACAGTCATCATGGATTTGTTAAGGGAAGATCATGTTTGACTAACCTGATTGAATTTTTTGAGGAGGAACTAAGAAGGTTGATGAGGGTAGTGCATAAGATATAGTATATATGGACTTTAGCAAGGCTTTTGATAAGGTCCCACATGGTAGACTGGTCATGAAGGTTAACTCCCATGGGATACAGGGCAAAATGGCAATTTGGATCCAAAATTGGCTTGGAGGTAGGAAGCAAAGAGTAATAATTGATGGATGTTTTTGTGACTGGAAGGATGTTTCCAGTGGGGTTCCGCAGGGCCCAGTACTGGATCCCATGCTTTTTGTGGTATATATCAACGATTTAGATTTGAATATAGGGAGCATGATTAAGAAGTTTGCAGACGACACTAAAATTGGCTTTGTGGTTGATAATGAAGAGGAAAGTCATGGGCTGCAGGAAGATATCAATCTACTGGTCAGGTGGGCAGAGCAGTGGCAAATGGAATTTAATTCAGAAAAGTGTGAGGTGATACACTTTGGGAGGGCTCACAAGGAAAGGGTATACACATTAAGCGGTAGGCCACTTAATAGAGTAGATGAACAAAGGGACCTTGGAGTGCTTGTCCACAGATCCCTGAAAGTAGCAGGCCAGGTGGATAAGGTGTTTAAGAAGGCATACGGAATGCTTGTCTTTATTGGCTGAGGCAGAGAATATAAGAATAGGGAGGTTATTCTTAAATTGTATAATACGTTGGTTAGGCCACAGCTGGAATACCACTTGCAGTTCTGGTCACCGTATTATAGGAAGGACATGATTGCACTAGAGAGGGTGTAAGGTAGATTTACTAGGATGCTGCCTGGAATGGAGAATCTTAGTTATGAGGACAGATTGGATAGGCTGGGTTTGTTCTCATTGGAATAGAGGAGGTTGAGAGGAGACCTCATCGAGGTGTACAAAATATTGAGGGTCCTGGACATAGTGGATAGTAAAGGTCTACTTCCATTGGTGGAGGCGTCTATTATGAGGGTGCATAGTTTTAAGATGGTTGGTGGAAGGTTTAGAGGGGATTTGAGGGGGGCTTCTTTACGCAGAGGGTTGTGGGGATCTGGAACTCGCTGCCTGGAACAGTGGTGGATGCAGAAACCCTCACCACTTTTAAGAGATAGTTGGATGGCACTTAAAGTGCAGTAACCTGCAGGGTTACGGACCAAGAGCTTGTAATTGGGATTAGACTGGATGACCTTTTGTTGGGCTGCGCAGATATAATGGTAAGTACTGCAGGGAATAGAATATGGCCAGAGTCGGAGAGGAATTTTCCCAGATTTTTTCTCCCTAAATTGGCCTGGGTTTTTATCTGGTTTTTGCCTCTCCCAGGAGATCACATGGTTCCGGTTGGGGTGGAGTGTAGATGTTTTCAGTATAAGGGGTGTCGCAGTTGTGTGAGGCGGACTGGTTGGGATGGGTGCTCTTTGTCCTTCCGTCGTTGTTCATAGGTTTATATGTAACCTTTAGGGTTGCTGACTAAGGGCCGTGCGGCTCTTTGTCAGCCGGCACAGACACAATGGGCCGAAATGTCCTCCTACTGCGCTGTAAATTTCTATGTTTCTAATGATTATTTATTGCAGTAGTTAACTGACTTTTATGAATCCCATGAATTGCCCTTGTGTTCATGCCTTGGTTTCAATGGCAAGTTTCAGGTCGTCCTGGAACCCTGAGGATGTGCCATTACATTTGAAACTAGGTTGAAATATTGCTGCAATTGACCAATTAGCATATTTGTTCGCTAACCCGCCTCTTCCAGCCCAACAAGTCCCCGTTAAACCCAAAGGTCGGTGCGTTGGAGCCAGCTTTGTGACGCGATCACATTTTTGCCAATCTTGATCGAAACACCCGCACCTCAACCCATATGCTCTTCAACGTTAAAATTCCCCCCATGGTCTCACCTTGTAGATAGTGTTTCTTATTGTTGTAACGTATTACCTTCCTTTCTCCAAATAAACAATGTCCTATTCAAGTTCAATAGTACAATTGGGGATTCTTCATCTAGGTTGAAACCATAATTTAGCGATGGGCTCTGCAGCATCTCGTAGCCTCTCCACTTCTCCTGACACTGTCCATGACGTGTCTGCTGCAATCCAGAACCTTCTTTTGTCCTCACAAGTATCTTCTCATAAATCACAAATTCCTCGTGTATATCATCCTCCAACAAGCATATTGATTCCACTTTAAATATGCCAGCAGTTTATCTTCAGCAGGTCGGAATGCTATTATCACTATCACAGGAATCAGTCGCAAAACAATGTCACTTTGCTTGCAAGGCGTCCTGGCATAACAACTCCAATCTGAATCTTGGCACCTTACACCAAACCATATTCCCATCTGATTTCCAGATTTTCAGTCCTTTGTCTAATCTACAATTTGGTATCCAATTGTCTTCTAATACCATTTAACCCCGTTTTGAATCTGATTAAAGTAGAAACCCTCCATACATAATTGTCTTTGAGATCAATTGTTCTCAATAATCTTTGTTGTTCTGAAAGATTGCCATTATCCTGAACTTGTCTTAATCTTTCTACCGTTCCTTTTATTAAAACCAGGGATGCTCCTTGTTCTGATATAACATCCCAATCTGCCTCTTCATTTCTTTAAGTAATCCCTCTAATTGCTTGTGCATTGTTTTATCATGTTCCCATTGTCTCTCTGTGAGTTCACATAAATATCCACCCGTAATTGTGTTTATGAAAAGTGTTCAATTTGTCGAAGTACTTTATGATAAAACTCTACATACATTCAGTTACATAATTCAGATAATGAATGATAAAGGAGGAAAGATTTAACAGCGTTTCCAATCGTAAACCGTTATAAAACGTTTCATGTGTTCGCGCCACTATGATCATTCACGGGTCCTTTATAAACACGGTTGGCATCTTTTCCTGCACCTCCCATTTTAAAGTATTAATTGCAGTCCTTTCAGTTTTAGATCAAGTCTACACTGACTACACTCAGGCATGTGCGCAGGGAAATACCCATTGTAGCCTCAGGTCGGTGCAGAAATATGGAAAATTCAAAAGTTCTTATATCTCATTGCTTCTTATGCGTGTCTGTTTTGGATCAATAAAAATAGACCCAGGTTCGGGATCTGGATGAATGTTAAATAAGAGACAAGACAAATGAAGTAAAGAATAAAACACCGTTCACTGAGAGAAAAGAAACATTAATAATACAGTTTACGAAGAAAAGAGAAGTATGATAAGATGCAGCAACACTCACGGCCTTCTGCCCGTCGGGAACTCCACAAGCGACGGCTGGTCTGGAGCATTGGGGGTCCCGGCACCGCTCGCGAATCACAGTCCAAGGTGAAGTTCAAAGAGCTACGGGACAGTGCTGTACCTTTATACTATCAAATGAACATACTATTGAACAAAACATAGGTGCATGTGGCTTATGGCCAACTCCTAATCTGTAAGGCCCCAGGTGCATGTCCACAAAGCATGAGACCTCGAGCCGTGAACCGTCTCATAACAAGCTGGTGTGCGTCTCAAGGTCACTTTCTCTCTCTTTCTATCCATGAAGCATGGAGCAGAGACACACTGTGAATGATTAAATATCATAATTAACCCTACGTGAGTAACCCCATACAATACAGTGTCGTCATACGGAATCCCCTCTGTGTCAATGTTTTGGCATCTAAGGTGTCAGTCATACTGTTTCCTACTGTTGTCAGTCTTTCATTAAAGAATGACACATCCACATCTACGTGCAGGTCTTAACCAGAGATGACGCAAGAATCAACGGCCGCAAAACTCAGTGCCGTGGCACCCCTTGTTTGAGTGCTACGAGTACCGTTTAGGTACCAAAATTGCATCCGCAGTGGGCGCACACACTCCTGCAGCTTGCATTGTCAGATGCCACCTTGGGTAAGGTGTGGCCCGCGCACAGGGAGCGACTGCCAGAAATATGCAGAGTAGGCAGATCATGACATCAATCAGTGTGTAATGCTGATTTGACGCCAACATTTTGGAACTCAACACTCCAGCTTATGCCCTCTTTTAAACTCGCAAAGCTGACTGCCTCTCTAAAACTCGTGCAGCCGAACACGGGTGCAGCAACAGGAAGCGTTATTTAAAGGGATAATCAACTTACTACAGGTTAGTTACTGACTGATTTCGACTGGCTGTAGCCCCGTTTTTAGAAGTTGTTTAAAGTTCGTAAAGCTGAAGGACTTTGTCCTGTGATCAAGGATTCTGCTTTCTCCCAGACACGGGTGCAGTAGTAGGCATCCCACTTACCCTACAGCATGAAAGGGAGAATGAACAGAGGTGACACAGAGCAGGACCAGCTGCTGGAAGAGTGAGAAGGAGGAGGGGTGAAGGGCTCTCAGCAGGAGGCCATATCCACCCAGCGTGTTCAGGGAACAATACGTTTTTTCTCATTTTATTTTTCTGTGCTGTGGTTATTTCCATGGTATTCTGGTCCCTCTGAGCATGATTCCCATTTGGTGCTGCAAATGTTCTCCTGGCCAGCCTCCCATCTGTCACCATCAATAAAATTGAGCTCATTCAAAACTCTTCTGCGCGTATCCTAACACGCAGCAAGTCGCCTTTACCCATCACCTCTGTGCTCGTTGACATCCATTGGCTCATGGTCCATCGGGGCTAGAAATTCCGTGGCTAACTTTTAAAAAGTAGCGGCAGGCGCTCTTGACTCTCTCCTGCCGGGAAATTCAGGTTGAGTGCTTCAAGAGGGAAGTGGAGTACCAACTCAAGCGCTAACCACTTCTCTTAGGTCGCTAAAGTCTGAGAACGGGGCGGTAGTGACAGAGTGTTGAAGAATTTGCAGCGCATTACTAATGGCATCAGAGGCGGCTTCTCTTGCTTAAAGGGAAGCGCCACAGATGGTGCATAACCTCCTTGTCGGTAGTTTGGCTTTGCAACGTGACCTGCGCGACTGCTATTACAGCCACAAACACTCTCACAAAGTGGAGGGCTTGGACATCTTGCAGCAACGAAACATGAAAACTTTGAGCAGATACCAGACTGGTGCAAATAATGAAGGTTGGCCTGCCTGAATACCATTCCCTTTAATTAGCGCTCCCCAAGCAGGCAAATGAGGTGATAACACCCCCTCTTCCTGTTGTTGTTGATGCCCGATGGTACAGCAGGGGGCAGGAGGAAATTTCACATCTGGGGCGGTAACAGGGCGCTGCGCACTTTATGAAGTCAGGATCTGCGAGGTGCTAAAGGCCCAAGCGGTAAGCGATCGCGCCAGCGTTAAAGCAGCACTGAAGTTCGCGGATATCTAACCCCTTAGAACACCGTTAGTGCCCTCCGCTGCCACCTAGGCGCTAACGGAAGGTGCTAAGTGACGGAATTTCGCCCACCTCAATTTTAAAATTATCATCCTAATGTTGAAATTCCTCCATGACCTCACACCTTCCTATCTGAACTCGGCAGTGTGAGCACTGTGAGTGCTCCTAACCCAGGAGGGTGAGCCCTGTCTATTCTCTGAAAGCAGTCGTGTTAGTAGACTGCTTAATTATCTGAGGATTTGCGAATGAACCTGAACACTTTGCAATCATCAACTAACATCTCCGCTTCTGACGTTATGATGAGAGAAGATCATTGATGAAGAAGCTGAAATTGGTGAGCCTAGGACACTGCCCTGAGGAACTCCAGTAGCAATGTCCTGGGGTTGAGATGATTGGCCTCCAACAATCACAACCATATCCCTTAGTGTTAGGTATGAACCCAACAAGTGGAGAGTTTTTCCCTTGGTTCCCATTCATAGAATCATGCATTTACAGCACGGAAGGAGGCCATTTTGGCCCATTGTGTCTGATCCGGCCGACCAAGAGCTATCCAGCCTAATCCCACTTTGCAGCTCTTGGTCCGTAGCCATATAGGTTATGGCACTTTAAGTGCACATCCAAGTATCTATTAAATGTGGTGAGGGTACCTGCCTCTACCACCCTTTTAGGCAGTGAGTTCCAGACCCCCACCACCCTCTGGGTGAAGAAATCTCTCCTCATATCTCTTCTAAACCTCCCCCCAGTTACTTTAAATCTATGCCGCCTGGTTTTTGACCCTTCTGTTAAGGGAAACAGGTCCTTCCTATCTACTCTATCCAGGCCCCTCATAATTTTATACACTTCAATCAGGTCTCCCCTCAGCCTCCTTGGTTCCAAAGAAAACAGACCCAGCATCTCCAATCTTCCCTCACAGCCAAAATTCTCCAGTCCAGGAGATTCTTGTAAATCTCCTCTGCACCCCTTCCAGTGCAATCACATTTTTCCTGTAATGTGATGGCCAGAACTGCACACAGTACCCCCGCTATGGCCTGACCGGTGTTTTATACAATTCAAGCATAACCGCCTTGCTCTTGTATTCTATCCCTCAACTAATAAATGCAAGTATTCCATATGTCTTCTTAACCACCTTATCTACCTGGCCTGCTACCTTTAGGGATCTGTGGACCTGCACTCCAAGATCCCTTTGTTCCTCTACACTTTTCAGTGTCGCACCATTTAATGTGTATTCCCTTGCCTTTTTAGACCTCCCCAAATGCATTACCTCACACTTATCCAGATTGAATTCCATTTGTCACTGTTCTGCCCACCTGACCAGTACATTGATATCTTCCTCCAGTCCGCATCTTTCTTCTTCATTATCAACCACATAGTCTATTTTAGTGTAATCTGCAAACTTCTTAATCATACTCCCAACATTTAGTTGCAAGTCATTGATATATACCACAAAAAGCAAGAGACCCAACACTGAGCCCTGTGGAACCCCACTGGAAAAGGCCTTCCAATCACAAAAACACCCATCATCAATTACTCTTTGTTTCCGGCCACTGAGTCAATTTTGGATCCAACTTGCCACTTTGCCCTGGATCCATTGAGCTATTACTTTCGTGACCAGTATGCCACAAGGGACCTCAATTTTATTAGGGCTCCTTGATGCCACACTCAGTCAAGTGCTGACTTGATGTCAAGGGCAGTCATTTTCTGGAATTCAGCTCTTTTGTTCAAATTTGGACCAAGACTATAATGAGGTATGGAGCCAAGTGTTCCTGATGGAACCCAAATTGAGCATCGGAAAACAAACTCCAACGTGAACCTCAGCGAGGAACAGTGTGTCAGACGTCTGTGTTTCATTGGGACGTACTCACTGAAATCTGCCACCTGCTGCATCCACAATTGCAACCTCAGAGCGGGGCAAAGACTGCATGGCCAGTGTCTGTGAAGGTGACCGTGACCATGAACTTCCAGTATACCATCCATTGTTGCATAAGGGAGGTAACTGAGGCTCTGTATTGCAAGAGAGCTGAATACATCTCATACTCTCTGGTCAGGGAGCAGCAGACGGAATGAGCATGCGGCGCCATGATATTGCAAGCTTCCCCATGGTGCGGGGTGGCATTGACTGCATGCACATGGCTTTGCGGGCACCGTGTCTAAACTCTGAGACCTACTGCAACCGAAAAGGATTCCATTCCCTCAAAATCCAGCTGGTGTACATTCAGCAAATCATGCAGGTGAATGCCCGGTATGCTGGCAGCAGTCATGATGCCTTCATTCTGTGGCAGTCCATTGTGCCAGCTGCATTTGAGCCACCACGACAAGCCAGAGGGTGGCTACTTGGTAACAAGGGCTGTCTGTTAACAGCGTGGCTCATGACTCCGATGTGGAACCCACGCACACGAGGGAAGCATGCATACAATGCTGCCATACAAAATATGATTGAGCAGACCATTAGCATGCTGAAGCAATCCTTCTGCTGCCTGGACCACTCTGGAGAAGCCCTGCAGTACTCAGCAGAGCGGGTATCAAAATTTGTGGTGGTCTGCTGCATGCTGCACAACTTCGCCATCATGAGGGCACAGCCCTTGCCACCAGCTATACAATGACCTGTTGAGCAGCAGGAGAAGGAGAAGGAGCAGGTGGAGGAACAGGATGCGGAGGAGATGGGGAAGGAAGAGGAGAAGGAACTTGAAGGAAGGAGACTACCTAGACAGGCCCTTTCTGGCCAGACTGTCTGTGACCACCTCCTCCAAATGCAATACCAGTAACACAATCCCAATTCCGCATTCACCAACAGTCCTACACTTCACCTTCCCTCTGTCACTGACTATCACAGCGTCTGCTCCGCCACAATTCAAAAATAAAAGCCAACACAAAATAAACATTCCAAAACAAATGTACAAGTCAAACCATGCCAGATTGCATACAATTGTCAACTAATCACCCTTGTGCATTCCCTGAGTGCCTGTCTTCTGTGTGTCTTTGCATGACCTAGTGCTGCTACACAGTGCTACCCCCAGTGGCTGCAGCATGTCTGATGGAAGGCTGCTGACTTTCAGTGGGGGAGATTGCAGATGCCCTTGGAAAACAACCTTGTGCAGCTCTGGGCCTTGAAGGCCTGGCTTTGGCTGTACAATCTCAGCATGGCTGCATCAGCCTGACTGGCTGACAGGCAACAGCAATGGCACTGGCAGAGAACATAAAAACATAAGAACATAAGAATTAAGAACAGGAGTAGGCCATCTAGCCCCTCGAGCCTGCTCCGCCATTCAACAAGATCATGGCTGATCTGGCCGTGGACTCAGCTCCACTCACCCGCCCGCTCCCCGTAACCCTTAATTCCCTTATTGGTTAAAAATCTATCTATCTGTGACTTGAATACATTCAATGAGCTAGTCTCAACTGCTTCCTTGGGCAGAGAATTCCACAGATTCACAACCCTCTGGGAGAAGAAATTCCTTCTCAACTCGGTTTTAAATTGGCTCCCCCGTATTTTGAGGCTGTGCCCCCTAGTTTTAGTCTCCCCGACCAGTGGAAACAACCTCTCTGCCTCTATCTTGTCTATCCCTTTCATTATTTTAAATGTTTCTATAAGATCACCACTCATCCTTCTGAACTCCAATGAGTAAAGACCCAGTCTACTCAATCTATCATCATAAGGTAACCCTCTCAACTCTAGAATCAGCCTCATGAATCGTCTCTGTAACCCCTCCAAAGCCAGTATATCCTTCCTTAAGTAAGGTGACCAAAACTGCATGCAGTACTCCAGATGCGGCCTCACCAATACCCTATACAGTTGCAGCAGGACCTCCCTGCTTTTGTACTCCATCCCTCTCGCAATGAAGGCCAACATTCCATTCGCCTTCCTGATTACCTGCTGCACCTGCAAACTAACTTTTTGGGATTCATGCACAAGGACCCCCAGGTCCCTCTGCACCGCAGCATGTTGTAATTTCTCCCCATTCAAATAATATTCCCTTTTACTGTTTTTTTTCAAAAGGTGGATGACTTCACACTTTCCAACATTATATTCCATCTGCCAAACCTTAGCCCATTCGCTTAACCTATCCAAATCTCTTTGCAGCCTCTCTGTGTCCTTCACACAACCCACTTTCCCACTAATCTTTGTGTCATCTGCAAATTTTGTTACACTACACTCTGTCCCCTCTTCCAGGTCATCTATGTATATTGTAAACAGTTGTGGTCCCAGCACCGATTCCTGTGGCACACCACTAACCACCAATTTCCAACCCGAAAAGGACCCATTTATCCCGACTCTCTGCTTTCTGTTAGCCAGCCAATTCTCGATCCATGCTAATACATTTCCACTGACTCCGCGTACCTTTATCTTCTGCAGTAACCTTTTGTGTGGCACCTTATCGAATGCCTTTTGAAAATCTAAATACACCACATCCATCGGTACACCTCTATCCACCATGCTCGTTATATCCTCAAAAAATCCAGTAAATTAGTTAAACATGATTTCCCCTTCATGAATCCATGCTGCGTCTGCTTGATTGCACTATTCCTATCTAGATGTCCTGCTATTTCTTCCTTAATGATAGCTTCAAGCATTTTCCCTACTACAGATGTTAAACTAACCGGCCTATAGTTACCTGCCTTTTGTCTGTCCCCTTTTTTAAACAGAGGCATTACATTAGCTGCTTTCCAATCCGCTGGTATCTCCCCAGAGTCCAAAGAATTTTGGTAGATTATAACGAATGCATCTGCTATAACTTCCGCCATCTCTTTTAATACCCTGGGATGCATTTCATCAGGACCAGGGGACTTGTCTACCTTGAGTCCCATTAGCCTGTCCAGCACTACCCCCCTAGTGATAGTGATTATCTCAAGGTCCTCCCTTCCCACATACTTGTGACCAGAATTTTTGGCATGGTTTTTGTGTCTTCCACTGTGAAGACCGAAGCAAAATAATTGTTTAAGGTCTCAGCCATTTCCACATTTCCCATTATTAAATCCCCCTTCTCATCTTCTAAGGGACCAACATTTACTTTCGTAACTCTTTTCTGTTTTATATATCTGTTAAAGCTTTTACTATCTGTTTTTATGTTGTGCGCAAGTTTACCTTCGTAATCTATCTTTCCTTTCTTTATTGCTTTCTTAGTCATTCTTTGCTGTCGTTTAAAATTTTCCCAATCTTTTAGTTTCCCACTAACCTTGGCCACCTTATACACATTGGTTTTTAATTTGATACTCTCCTTTATTTCCTTGGTTATCCACGGCTGGAGTGCCAGTGGTGGGAGGAGAAATGCTGTCATCCTGAGAGAACAGTTCTTGCTCCACAGAGCGACTGGCACTCCCCCGGCACGGCACCTCAGCAATCCTAGCAATCTGTTGGAGGGCAGTTTGCTGGACTGCTGTGAAACCCTGAAAGCCCCTTTGAACACTGGTATCCGCAGCTATCTGAGCTTGCATGACAGAAGTCTGGCTTCTGCTTGTGCTGCATCAGACACTGCATCGTGGTTGGTTGCACATCTGTGCTAATGGAGTTGACCACCATTCCCATGCTGGAAAGGATGGGCTACAAGCTCTGCAAAAGACCAGTGCAAAGTTGGTGCCGGATTTGAAAATATTGATGCGAATTTATAATTGAGTCGTTGCTGGTGGTGAAAGGGTGGCGAGACGAGAAAAACTAGTTCTCCTTTGAGCAGAGAAGGAGAGATTTGATAGAGGTGTTCAGATTTGAAATTTTCATTAAGAAGAAACCTTTCTCAGGGGTATAATGATCGGCAAGCAGAGGACACAGATTTGAGGTAATTAGCCGGTTTGAGATGTCCCTCGATCTGGTAACATTCCATAGTGGACTCTCGTTCTTGCTTACAAAGGATTTTATCTGTCCCCCTAATAATAGAATCCCCTACAACTACTATATTACGCTTCCTCTCCTCGTCCTCCTCCCCCTTTGGACAACTTCCTGCTCCAAAGTGCCACGGTCCACATTCTGGTTGTTCTGCCGACAGTCTTTATCCTTATCCTCACAGGTAGCAAGTACATTGTACCTGTTGGATAGGATTAGTTTCTGTGGATCCTCATTCCCTTTCTTATCTGGGTTCCCCTTACTCTGCACAGTATCAGTCACACCAATCCCATTCTGATCCTGTACCTTTCTACAAGATGTGACTGAAATCTGGAGAAAACTGTCCAGATACTCTTCCCCCTCCCTTATGTATCGCAATGTCTCCAACTCGTACTCCAGCTCAATGACTCTGAGCCAGAAAGATTCGAGACGGAGACATCTCCTGCAGACATGTTCGCTTGGGACAGTCTCGCCCTGTCCACAAACTCCCATATACTGCAGTCCAGACACACCACCTGCTCTGCCATATCTTAGTCTAACCTTATTTTATTTACTTAATTAGTTTTAAGTTTTATTCAATGATTATTTATAGTTATATTCATTAGATTAGTTAAATTATTAATTTAATAAAGTGCGTTATAGTTTCCCGTCCTCAGTTCAAACCACTGTCCTAGCTTACAGAGAGGAAAAAACATTAATACTCATGAACCAATCACCCTACCAGTTATCCTGTGAAGTCACTCCTTGTTTTTTGGTTGTTTTTGAATTTGTCAGATTTCTACTGCCTCGGGTGTTGCCGACTCCTCGCAGGTCCGTGCTGTCCTGAACTCCCGCTGTATTTATCCGCCTCGGGTGCTGCTGACTCCTGTGACCATGGATTTCTAAAGGAAGATGCTGTTTAACCAACTTTATTTAATTCTTTGCAGAAGTAATAGAAAGTGTAGACAAGGGCAATGCAGTGGATGTGATGGACATGAACGTTCAATAAGGTGCCACATAAGAGAATCATGACAAAGATCAGGGTGTGTGGAGTAAGGGGCAGGGAGCAGAATGGATGGAAAGATGGCTACAAAACAGAAAACAGAATGGGAGTTAGAGGAACATTCTCAAATTGGCAGGGAGTGATGTCCCGCAGTGTATCTGCTGACCATTCGTGGTCACAGCACGGATTCCTAGGGGACACCACTTCCTGCCACAAGTCCCTTCTACTGATAAAAATGTAAAAGTCAGAACTTTGTAAATCCATTTTAACTAAAGTTGCTGTTATCTTCTGCATTGTGTTTTTATTTTGTATAAGAGTGTGTCTATTTGGCATTACTTTACACGAAAATTTATATTTTTAATATGTGATAATATGACTGCAAAAAAATTTCAAATAGAATCTTTAATGCATAAAAGTCTGACAGCACTTCGTAGAGTGAAAATTAAAAGTCTGACATTCCACAAGTACAAGATTCTACCGATCACGTGGACTTTTCCATTCATGCACCTATATAAGCAGTAGTTTCCCTTTTAACAACAGAGAGTTATATCTACCTTAAAGTAACAGGGTCAAACTGTTAATCCACACATAGCCATAAATGTGCCTCAAGAGATAACAATGGCCCAGAAATCCCGGTCGGCTGCTTCCCGCGGCTGATCGGGTAAAAACTTTAAAAAGTAGCGCACTTACCTGAAGCTGCTGCGCCCACGCAAATTCACGGTCCTGAGGCCTCCACTGACTGCGCGTCGCAGCGCGTGCATGTCCGTAAGTTGGAGTTCCCATTATTATGAATGAGAACCCCACGCCCCCCCCAAACACACAAAACATTAATAACAAAGACATTACATGTTTAATATTAATTTAAATTAAAGTTATTAATGTATAATTCAAAATATATATTTTTCTGATTTTTTTTAAGTTTCTTTAATTATGCTTTAAAATAAATTTTACGACTGGGCAGGGATTTTAAAAATAAAATGTGCCTTTTTAATTTTATTTTTGATGTTTTAAGTGTGTTTTAAAACTCTTACCCATGAAAAAGTAAGCTATGCGCCTGCTTTTATCAGGCGCAAGAGTTTTCAGGACATTTACTGGGCAAGAGATGGGTAAATACCTCAATCTTGCCCATGCAAAGATCCCGGCTGCCGAGATATCTAAGATCTGTCAAGCTCCAGCTTGGCAGATCGGAAAAGCCGGTTTTCAGCGCATGCATTGTGCATTGAAAACCAGCTTTTGCGATGCCTTCCCAGGGTCATACACACTCAGTAGGGGTCCGGGAGGCCGGAATTTCTGTGCCATTCACTTATGCTGGGCATCAAGACCAAAGAATCGGTAATCATCTTTACACTAATAAAGATGATGGCCTGGAATTTGTCGTCCTGATGACGGCGAACTGTCAGCTCCCGAAACTCACTGCAACGTCAGGAGTTAATGTATGCGCAGCCGTCATAACGCTTATTTCAAGAGCTTCCTCCTCAGCAGGGTAAAGTTCTACAATCTGGGACGAGTCTTTCACCAGTCCCTCTTCCTGGCCGTCTGGGCTCTCTTCTCCTACAAGGGTGGCGCGACTGACCCATGTGTGACCCTGAGGCATGTGTGCACCTGATGCGTACAGTGCATGTGGAGAGGATGACAATCAGCCAGATGCATAATGAGTGCAACTGGCATGCATTTGAGGAACGTGTTGCTGATGCCATTTCAGGACGTGTGCTGAGAATCAGGGGAGCTGAATAAGATGGTATCAGATTACATGATGATTGGGGTGACTGGCTGTGGTGGAGGGAGGAAGCATGAGGTGAGGGTGTACGGGGAGTGAGGTTGAGCGTTTGTGCATGTAAATGGAGAAATGGGTGTGAGGAGTGCTGTGAATGAAGTATGATTGACCAGACAGAGTGAGAGGGAGTACACTGCAGGGTGTAGGTGCAGCTATACATTTACTGATCTTTTCTGACCTAGTCAGGCCATTGAAGCATTTGCAGCACTGTACCCACAATCCAATGGTGAAGCTCCTGCTACTGACCTCCTGTACCATCTCCAGCCATGCCTTCTTTGTGTTGGGAACAGGTTTTTTATTTCCATTGCTGCGGGGAAAGAGAACCTCCCTCATGACCTTTACTGTATCCAGTAGAACATCCAGGGAATCGTCCATGAACCTAGAGGCAGCTTTCGGTCGCCTTGCAGCCATCTCTATCTTCTCCTTGTACTGCAGAATCTTCTTGCCTCCAAACCTTCTCCTACATTTCACCTCTTAACTTTAAGTAGTCAACGGGGAATTACACCATGTGGGTCCATGGAACGCCCGCTCACGTGCAGTGGAATCACGACACCCAGAAGTAAAATGATAATGAATCATGACCGGTAAAATCAGGCAGATCTCCCCATCCCACGATGTTGCGTGTTCGTCGCCCACAATCGCTCCACCCACCCACACCATTCCTGTCACGGGTTAATATCTGAGCCATTGTGCAGCTCGTGGGACTGCCCATTGCGTAAATGTGACAAATACGTACTTCAAAAGTCCATAAGCAAACCGAGGCTCCAGAAACAGGAAGCAACAGTACCAGAGACATCGTATCTGGGTGCAAAGGTTGTAACGTAATGTGTTAATCGTGCTCCGTCTGCCTAAGAAAGTTCTGTACTGAAAGTTTTAACTCGAAGCTGCAAATCATTTTAAGCTTCTATTTTATTCTTCTGTATTGATCATTTTTGGTTTGATAGACATAGGAATACATATCTTCTTTTACCTGCAGTTTCAATTCTCAACAGAAAATTAAGGTAGGTCTCGTTATCTTTTGTTCTGTTTATTGCAGCCAAAGTAATTACACTGTTTGAACGGCATTTTTATTTTGATCACTAGTCTTTGAATGTAATGAATTTAGAAACAGTTTTTTAAATTGATGTGTGATCGGCTGCACTAGCATTTGAATTTTTACGAATAGATGCAATAAAATTATTGCCCTGTTCCCTTACCGACAACAATAACTTGCTCTTCTACAGCATCTTTAATGTAGTATAACAATCCGAGGCGCATTATCAAACTAATGATCGGTCACAGGAGTGCTGTCAAAGAAAATTTGAAACAAATCGCAGGAAGAAATACTGCAAATAATTGAACTTTACCTATTCTTCCGCAGTGGCATGCCAGGTGAATCATGGAACAACCTGTTGTTTTGGGCAGGTTGGGAGATCAATCAGTTTTTGAATGCTTGTATTAGTCAATGTTGGAGAATAAAACTTGCAATCACAATTTGTCTTGTCAGATAATGAGCTAAACTTTCCATTATGTTTGCATATATACCGCCCACTTAACGTCCATGTTAATGCTGAAATGAGATATAACACCCATTTAGCAACAAAATGGAAACTAACGCCCATTTATCGCCGAGCATTACTTTTTTTGGGCGGAAAGATCAGAATGGGCAAAACCAATGCCCATTACTTTCTGCATGTAATTAACGCCGAGATTTAATAATACCGCCCGCACGCCCGGCCACTTTTTTTGGCGTAAAGATCACCTTTGCCGAAACTAACACCCAGAAAATCATCGAGCGTTACTTTCGGCACCTCGACACATATCGCCGACAATATCGCTCGCAGAAAAAAACGCTGTGAAAAAGTTGCTCTCACCTGAACTAATCACAGTGGTATGGATGCCATTTCTAAATCGCAGGTCGCTTCATTTGGAAGGCTGCTTCAACTTCATTGGAGTTTTGATGTACTCGGAGTTCTTTTAAGGTGATGTGAACATCTGAACAAACATCTTATCATAATGTGGATGATTGGAATTTAGTTTAGGTATCTTAGTGGGGACATTTATTGTTTGTGAACAATAGGTGTAATACTGATACTTATTGGAATAGGGCCTGTCATTTCTCAGCCTGTCTTGATGAGTACGCACATGCTGCAGACTAGAGATGTCAGAAGGCATATTCGACAGCATTATGTGCTCAATCTAAAACATGCCAGACTGATGAGGAGGACGAGACCTTACACCACACCGCCACCCCCGCCGCCCCCCCCCGCCCCACTCCCACACTCGTCGAGAAAACCATTGGAATGCTTAAGCAGTGCTTTAGATGCCTGGACCACTCAGGTGAGCTCCAATACTACCCTGGGCAGGTAGCTCAATTCGTAGTGGTGCGCTCCATGCTGCACAACTTGGCTATCAGGAGGGAACATGAATTGCCAGGAGGGACTGTCAGTCCACCTCAGGAGAGAGAGGAAGAGGAGGATGAGGAGGTGGACGCTGACCTCGGGCCAGACAATCAGGCTGACGCTGAAACCATGTCCCCGCCACACTCCAGACCGCAGGAAAGGGCCCGTGGTGGCTACATAGCTGCAAGTCTCTTACTTTAGCAGCTCATAAATGTGCTCTTTGCTTGAAAGAACGTTGATGTTATTTACAAAGCTTTGTGCGCAGCTCATACATCAATGGTGTGCATCACCTAGGTGACAGTTAAAGTTTAAGTTGATTCACATTAAGTTTAATTATACTCTTTCATGTTCAGGAATCACCAGTGTGCAAAGGTGCAGCTATCTGAGACAATGCGCAACAAGGTTATGTTAAATCAAAAAACATTCAATCCGAACATTTGTGTGAAATCATAAGTATAACTGTAAAAAACACCCACCCCACCACCACCACCCCACAACAAATGTATCACACTTACATCATTCAAATGGTCAACATTTCCAGCAACACAGAACACAAATGCAAACCAACAAGGTAGCCCCCTCGCCCGTTCCCCCAACCCTCCCAACAAAATAGTGTCAGCAACATAATAATATGCCCAAGACAACACCTGTGGCCATGCACCTCACTTTCCTTTCCCTCCCCCGCCGCCCACCCGCCCCCCGCTTCTCCTCACCACCTCTACCCCTTCCCCTTCCCCTTCTAACTCCAAGCCGCCTGGCCGAGGAGCGCCTCAGGCGATGCTTCATTGGGGGGGATGACGGCAGAACCGCTACTTCAATGGATATGGGAGAGGACGGTCACGAGGTGGGAAGGTGCTCCGAGCCAGAAGCAAGATCTTCCTCCTGGCTCTCATGTGTCATTGGCAATGGGGGTGCGGCACCTTGGGGTGCAGTGCCACGCTCTGGGACCACTGGGAGGCCTCTGCCACCAGTGTCCCTGGCTATCAGCTCCAGGGCCTCTCCATCCGCGGCACGTACTCCATCATGGTGGTGGACATGCTGGCAGGATATGCCCCCCCCATTGTCTGGAGGATCTGCTGACCTCTGTCAACACTCCTCCTGGACAAGTGTCATGGAGCAGACCTGCCGCGTTGAACCAACTCCTGGAGACACCTGGGGTGCCCTGTGGCAAAGTGCTTGGGCCCGGTACCTCCACGGTGGAGGTGGGAATGGCCACAGGAGCACTAGATGTCATCGGTGTTGAATGGATTATGGAGCTTGGTGATGCAGGCTCCTCAAAGTCGGCACTGTCATCCGTTGAGAAGGGACCCAGCAGATCCACAGGCGAGAATCAGGGCTCCTCAGCACCAGATGGAGGATCGTCCGGTGAGTCCATCCCCACGCCCCCACCTTCTGGGCTCGGTGTTCTTGCATGGGACTGTGCTGCTGGCTGAGCTGCAAAACATAAATGATGTTATTAGAGGAGAAGGGGGTGCTAAGGTTACAAGGTGATTCCAGCGCTACACACAGCATATGCATGACAAAAGTACCACCGCTGTCAAGACTCACAGACATCACATTTCATGACCATCACCAAATTCTGCATTGCAATGATTCGCATGAGGCCATCATTATTTAGAGAACACTTTTATCATTCATCTATCATATTATTGGTCGGATATGAATGGGTGTGGCATCTATTAAATTTACATCACGCAATGGTGTATACTTTACTCATGTGGCATCAAATCAGGTTTTGCAGCTGCATGTGTGGCTGACCGGGGGTGGCTCTCCACTAGTGCCAGCACCCGCTCCTCGATGTCAGTGAGGTCGATGTTGACTGGTGGCCCGCCACCCATTCACCTCTGCTTGGCCCTGTTCTTGGAAAGCTTCTTCTGTAAAAGGTAACAACAGCTCGACATGGCTTGAGATCATTGCATGATATCATTGCTAGTTACTCTCACAGATACTGATACAACACATAACCGACAGATGTAATCATGATTATTATGAAACTTATCATTCTTTACCAAAAGACGTACACCGTGAACGCAGGCTTTGAGTAACACATTCCCGGTATAAGTGCAAGACATCACATCTGATTTTAATCACTCATTACACTAACAATTCAAATTGTATAAATATATAAGTACATGTAAATAAATGTAATAATTGCTCTGGCAGATCCAACAAGGTCGTTCCAGCATTTGCGGCACTGGTTGCCCTCACGCACCTCATTATTCGCCGACGAGACCACCTCGGCCATGTCGACCCATATCCTCTGGTAGGTCTTTGGGGTGGGCTTCCCACACCCTCCCTGGGTCAATTGACCCCAGCGTGACTCAACCTCCTGCATGAGGGAGGCATTTGCCTCGTCCGAGAACCTTCTTGCTCTTTTTCGTCCTCCCAATTGTTTCTCTCCCAGCTCACTGCTTTCACCAGCGTCAGTCTCCACAGCATGCTGTGTTGCCTCCTACGTCCCTTCTATTTTAAATATTTTTTAGACAAAAACTCAGTGCCAACCACGTTCTTTGTGCTCAGTAGACTTTTTGCTGCTGGTGAATCTGCCTCCTGCCTCCCGAAACAGCCAAACAAGCACACACACCACGCCCACACATGCGCTCACTTCCTCTCTGTTCACTCGCGCTCTGTCTCCTGTGCAAGTAATGATGACCCCTGACCTCCTGCAATGCGGGAAACGAGCATTGCCATGCCATTGCTATGGACGGCGACACTTTACGGCAGAAGGTCAAAAAAATTTAATGCTAACATCCATTTCAGATCGATCGCAGTGTCGCCGATTTAAAAAAATGCAGTTAGGGTTTTGAAAATGGGCAATAACCTGACGATCTCAAAACCCATATTTAGCGCCCACGCTGGAAATAACGCCCATTTTTGGGTGATCCTCACAAAGGTGGAAAGTCTAGCCCAATGTAATGGAGCAGATATCTCGGAGATAGTTGAAAATGTAAGCCTTGAAATCCTGCCGCGCCGTGCCCGTGCAGCAGGGAAAGTTGAGGGGAGATTTGATCGAGGTGTTCAAAATCATTACATGATTTGATCAGTGTAACGAAGGAGAAACCTCATCAAACGCTAGTCTAAACTTAGTCATCGATTTGCTTAAAGAGATAACATTCACTCACTGCTGGGGATAAAGGCTAGAACATCAGTAATCAGCTTTACACTAAGAAAAATAATGGTCCGGAATTTGGGTCCCGATGACGGCGAAGTGGCTGGGTCTGAAACTGACACAACTTCAGGATTTAGCGCATGCGCAGCCTAATGCGGAAATCCTGAAGTTGTTGGTCTGTTGTTCACAGCTCCTCCGCAGGCTGCGTGTGGACCCACCACCCCCTCCCCTCAGAGCCGGCAATCAGTGAATTCACTGATCTGAAGAAAACTTTCCCTTTTCCCAACAAATATCTCTGTTAGAAACCCCCAAAAAGTTAGACCCATTCAAATGAGGTGTAACTGGGTATTAAATGCTGATCTGAGTAATAACTACCGCTAAACAAATGTTAGGGCGCTGAAAAATGAATTTTTATTTTGTGCAGTGTCAAATTTAAACATTTTAATAAAACTTAACATTTTTGAGAAACTTTTTTAAAATGTTATTATTTTAAAAGGCTTGTTCATCTTTATTTCAGGTTTACTTTTTCCTTATGTGAGAGCCCCAATCTTTGTTTTGCTCTCTATAGCATTTAAAAAATGCTAGAATCAAAGGAGCTCACTCATTTCCTGGGTCTCCACCTGTGAGAATTCTGCACTGTGATTGGCTGCTTGGATAGCTTGATGATGTCACAGCAGCTCACGCTGTGGGATTCCCACTGCACGACACTGATCTCAACTGCACGTCGGAAAAGCCAAAGTACTCGCCACAGAGATCGCAAGATAATTGTGGGAAGTTTACTTCAGGGTCAGCAGTGAATGCATTTGCTTCACCATTGACTGCAAATTCTGGGCCATCACAGTTGCCGGACTGACATTTTGACATTGAAGAGTAAAAAAAATGCATTTGTGCAGCTGGGGACAAGATTGGACATGAATGCGCTGGTATCAGCAACGCATGTCTGCTGTGGTGGTGGGCCCTCTGCAGCATTTAGCTCCTCTCTGGACAGGGGATCGTGTTCTTCATGTGATGGCCCTAAAGGCGGGAAAACAAGGATAAGATTTACTAATGGAACTTTACAAATATTAGCTAATGTACTGAAGTCAACCGAAGATGCTTTTGTTTTGTGGGAGATGGCGGTCTGAGAGATTAATGCTGTTGCCGTGCTCCAATAGAGCACCAATCGTGCTATCTTTGATGCTGAAGGAGGCAGACATGACACTTATTTCAAGAGCCTCCTCCTCTGCAGGGCAAAATTCCATGATTTGGGCCGAGTCTGCCACTGGTCCTTGCCCTCTTCCTGGCCGTCTGGGCTCTCTTCTCCTGCAAAGGTGGCACGACTGACCCATCTGTGACCCTGAGGCATGTGTGCACACAATGCATACAGTGCATGTGATGAGGAAAACAATCAGGCAGCTGCCGGCATGCATTTGAGGAACGTGTTGACGATGCCATTTCAGGACGTGTGCTGCAAGTCAGGGGAGGTGAATAAGATGGTATCAGATTATATGAGGACTGGGGTGACTGGCAGTGGTGGAAGGAGGAAGCGGGAGGTGAGGATGTATGGGGAGTGAGGTTGAGCGTTTGTGCATGTAAACAAAGCAATAGGTGTCGATGAAAGAGAAATGGGTGTGAGGAGTGTTGTGAATGAAGTATGATTGACCAGACAGAGTGAGAGGGAATACACTGCAGGGTGTAGGTGCAGCTTTACATTTGCTGACCTTTCCTGACCATTGAAGCATTTGCAGCACTGTATCCACGACCTAATGGTGAAGCTCCTGCTACTAATCTCCTGTACCACCTCCAGCCATGTCTTCTTTGTGTTGGGAGCAGGTTTTTTCTTTCTATTGCTGCGGGGAAAGAGGACTTCCCTCATGACCCTTACTGCATCCAGTAGCACATCCAGGGAAGCATCCATGAACCCAGGGGCAGCCTTCAGTCGCCTTGCAGCCATCTCTATCTTTTCCTTTTATTGCAGAATCTCCTTGCCTCGAAACATTCTCCTGCTTTTAACTTCTTAACTTTAAGTAGTTATTGGGGAATCACATCATGTGGGTCGATGTAGGGCTCGCTCACGTGCAATGGAGTCACGAAACCCAGAAGTAAAATGATAATGAAGCATGACCGTTGAAATGACACCACCCCGTCCCATGATGTTGCGCGTTCGTCGCTCCTAGCGCCCCACCCACCCACTCCATTCCTGTCAAGGTTTGATGTCTGAGACATTGTGCAACTCCTGGGCCTGCCCATTGGTTAAATGTGGCAAATAACTATTGCAATAAACCATATGCAAACTGAGGCTCCAGAAATTTGCAGCTACAGTGCCAGAAACATCGTATCTGGATGCAAAGGTTGTAACGCAATGCTTTAATCGTGCTCCATCTGCCGAAGTAAAGACTGTAATCGAAATTTTATCTCAAAACTGCAAATGGAATGTTCACCTTTATTGCAAGGGGGATAGAGTATAAAAACAGAGAAGTCCTGCTACAACTGTACAAGGTATTGGTAAGGCCACACCTAGTGTACTGCATACAGTTTTGGTCTCTGTATTTAAGGAAGGATGACAACTGTGGTGTATGAATTGATATAATGAACTCTGTACTGTGAGCCAGTGACTAGGTGTAACCTGGTCATTATTTAATGGCTTCCAGAAGTGAAGATACAAAGGTGAAGTTCAGGTTATATACCGGGCCCAGCACGAGTGTACCTATGACTCTAGGACCTCCGACGGTAGTGCCCCCTGTGGTGGTCAGACCTTATGTACATACATTACATCATTCCCCCCGTAGTTCTTCGCACAAGTCCATATCACAATTTCAGACGGCCCGGAGCCCTTCGCTCCCTGGTTGACTATCTCAGTACAATCTCAGTGCTTTCTGAGTCTCTCACGACTTGGGGCTGGGCGTTGCCCACAGTGGGTTCTTCTGATGGCTGGACGTGAGTTGGTTGGTCGTCTAAGCTCGCGGTGTCTTCTTCCAGCTGTTCCGGTTCGTCGTAGTTTGATTTGATCAATATGTTTCCTGCACATCTGCCCATTCTTGAGCTTAACCATATACACCGGTTACCCTCCTTTGGGCTTCGCTTCAAGCTGGAAACCGATCACAAGCCGCTTATATCGTTGATCTTGGAACATAAAGGTATCAATACCAACGCGTCGTCCCGCATCCAGAGGTGGACGCTGACATTATCTGCCTATGATTATCTCATTCGCCATAGACCAGGCACCGACAACTGTGCTGATACATTGAGCCGGTTACCGTTGCCCACACCGGAGGTGGAAACGCCAATGCCCGCAGAGCTACTCATGGTCATGGATGTCTTTGCGAGTGAAGGGTCGCCTGCCACTGCTCAACAAGTTAAGACCTAGGCCAGCCAGGGTCCGACCCTATAAGTTGCAAAACGTTCTGTTCTTAACGAGGACTGGTTGACCATCCCCAAGGAAATGGGTGATGAAACCAAACCGTACAGCCATCGCAAAGATGAGCTTTCCATCCAGTCCGACTGTTTACTGTGTGGTAATCATACTGTAATGTCCAAGAAAGGCAGGGCGAGATTTGTACGGGAGTTACATAGTACACATCCCGGTATTGTCATGATGAAGGCCATCGCCAGGTCCCATGTTTGTTGGCCTGGCTTTGACTCGGACTTAGAGTAATACGTGCATCAGTGCAGCACTTGCATGCAGTTAAGCAATGCCCCAAAGGAAGCTCCGCTCAGTCTGTGGTCGTGGCCATCCAAACCGTGGTCTAGAATCCACATCGACTTTGTGGGCACCTTCCTCGGTAAAATGTTTTTTGTGGTGGTGGATGCATACTCCAAATGGATAGAATGTGTGATCATGTCATCCAGCACTTCCACTGCCACCATTGAGAACCTGAGAGCAATGTTTGCCACACATGGTCTGCCAGACATCATTATCAGCGACAACGGATCATGTTTCACAAGCCTGGAGTTTCAAGAGTTCATGAAATGCAACGGCATAAAACATGTGAGGTCAGCCCCGTTCAAACCCGCATCCAATGGTCAAGCAGAGCGGGTAGTTCAAACCTTCAAGCAGAGCCTGAAACGCATAACTCACGGTTCCTTGCAGACATGCCTGTCACGCATACTGCTCACTTACAGGACAAGGCCACACACGCTCACCGGGGTCCCACCTGTGGAACTATTGATGAAGAGAGGCCACAAAACCAGGCTCTCTCTAGTCCATCCTGACCTTAAAGATCATGTCGAAACCCGATGTCAACACCAGCAGTGGTATCACAACCGCACCACAGTGTCACGCAACATAGCTGTAAATGACCCAGTGTATGTACTTAACCATGGTCAAGGGCCCAAGTGGCTCCCGGGCAATGTTACGGATAAGGAGGGTAACCGGTGTATATGGTTAAGCTTGAGAAGGGGCAGATGTGTAGAAAACACATTGATCAAATCAAGCTAAGACACACTGATGAACCGAACAGTTGGAAGAAGACACCCCAAGCTTAGACAACCAACCAACTCACGTCCAGCCATCAGAAGAACCCACTGTGGTCAACGCCCAGCCCCAAGTCGTGAGAGACTCGGAAAGCACTGGGATTGTACTGAGACGGTCAACCAGGGAGCGAAGGGCTCTGGACCGTCTGAACTTGTAATATGGACTTGTGCGAAGAACTGGGGGGAAATGATGTAACGTATGTACATAAGGTCTGCCCACCAATAGGAGACACTACCATCAGAGGTCCTAGGGTCATAGGTACATTCGTGCTGGGCCGACTTTATAACTTGAACTTCACCTTTGTATCTTCACTTCTGGAAGCCATTGAAGACTGACCAGGTTACATCTAGTCACTGGCTTCCAGTACGGAGTTTATTATATAATTTCCATTTTATTTTCTCGAGCCAACTCCTGCTGAATAACGATGGGCCGTTGCCCGGAATAATCCATAATGGTAGATCATGAACTGCTCCCTCATACGACACTCTTATTGCTGCACTACCAATCACTGGTATGAGCTCTTTGGTGTAGGTATGCAACTTCGCATTTATCGGACTCAGCTTGGGTCTCTCTGCCTTGGTCTTCCACAGCTTTTCAAAAGTCCCCTGGCTCATTATCGATTGACTCGCAGCCGTGTCTAAATCCATGGATACCAGCACGCCGTTTAATTTTACCTCCATCATTATCGGTTGGCTCTTGGTTAGGAACGTACGTACGCTATACACTTCCTCCTCAAGTGCTCTCAAATGCCTCTGGTCGCATCGCCAGATCCACGCTGAATTGATCATCATCCACGTGGTGTGTCACAGCTCACTTGCTCTGCTGTGGCACGTCCGCTGAAGATGCCCCGTCTTCGCACACCCTCTGCATACATACTGCCTGAAGCGGCACTGATGGAGTCGGTGATTGGCCCCGCAACGCCAATACATTGAGCTCGGATTTGCACCCGATGGCGGGCTTTCAGCAGCCCCCGTTCTCGCATACGCAATCGAGTAGGCCCTCGATGGCGAACTTTGAGCGCTTCCCAGTCTTGCAGATGCAGTCGAGTAGGCCCTGCCATGAGCAGCCTTCCTGGCCGTCGATACAATTTTGTGCACAGTACTTGCCGTGGAGTTCCTGTTTTGTCGCGATATCTGCTTCGTGCTTTTCTGCGTGGACATGCAAGCCTGGGTGATGGTGATGACCTTGCTGAGGTCCGGCGTCCCCGCAGCCAGCAGCTTACTTAAGATCACCTCGTGGTTGACCCCGATCACGAAAAAGTCACGCAGCATGTCTTCCAACACAGACCCAAATTTGCAAGGCCCTGCAAGACGCCTCAGGTTGGCAACAAATGCCGCTACGTCCTGGCCTTCTGGACGAACTTGGTTATAGAAGCAATATCTGGATATGAGGATTCCTTCCATAGGTTTAAGGTATTCCCGAACTAGAGCACACAGTTCTTTGTAATCCTTTTCTGTAGAAAGAGTGGGTGAGAGCAGATTCTTGATGAGTGCATAGATCGTGGGGCCACAGACGGTGAGAAGAACTGCCCTGCGCTTCTCTGCATCCTCGTCTTTGTTTAGGTCGTTTGCCACGAAATACTGGTCAAGACGATCCGTGAAATCTCCCCAATCCTCTCTCTCATTGAATCTCTCGAGGAATCCAACAGTACTCCATCGTGCGGTGCTTGCCATACTTTTGCGTGGGTTTGTATTTGCCTCGTCGCCAGTTGTGGTGTATGAAATGATACAATGAACACCTTACTGTGAGCCAGTGACTAGGTGTACCCTGGTCAATCTTTAATGGCTTCAAGAAGTGAAGATACAAAGGTGAAGTTCAGGTTATATACTGGGCACAGCACAAGTGTACCTATGACCCTAGGACCTCCGACGGTAGTGCCCCCTGTTAGTGGGCAGACCTTATTAACATACATTGTACAAAAATATTCCAGCTCCCACCACTGCCACTCCAGCATTGCCATGCAGCTAGCCCAGACTGCTGCCACCCAGTGGCGCAGTGTGCAGCCGGGCCTTCCAGGCACAGAGCTGGTTGAAGGCATCCGACAACGCCATCTGAGGTATCCCACATGGACACTCAGCAGCCTTCCACCAGCCCTGCACCAGCCACTGGGGAACATGTTGTAGAAGCACCAGAGTAGGCAAAGGCACAGTAACAGGTAACAAGAGGCAACAAGGGGTTGCAGAAGAGTGAATAGTTAATAATTTTGTTGTAAATATGTGTTCACTGATTATTGATCAATTTATTAATTCAGTTTGGATTCTTTTATCTCGCCTCTCAATTCATATGGCCTTCGACGGGGACTTAATGATGGGAATATGGTGAGCTACGGGGATCTGGGGTTTAATTAAGTCAAAACGCAATCTGATAAGGCGGTCACGGACCGCTCGTCCCAAAAGCTGATTGATTGGCTACCTCCTCTCTCACTTCTGTTCCTCGTCCTCCTTGTCTTCCTCTTCCTCATCCTACTTCTCCTCCTCTCACTCTTCGGAGATTAGGAGAGAAGTCAAAAATGAATTAGGAAGGCAAAGAGGAACAATGAAAGTGAATTATTAAGGGAAATAAAGCAAAATAGTAATATATTTTAAAGGCACATGGATAAAAAAAGAAAGGTAGGGAATAGGACCACTAAGGGATAATAGAATAATACCAAAGGTAGCGGAAGCCGGTAGAAATATTAACTAATTACTTTGCTTCTGTATTTACCAGGAGATAGAATAGATGGACATGACATCGGATGATTGGATTAGTAATGAGATAACTGCATTTAAAATAAAGAGGAGATATATTAAATAAAATAATCAAACTAAAAGAGGACAAAACCACTTGTTCAGACAGATTACATCTGCGACTTATTAATGATGATCCATTTAAATAATGACCCTGGAGCCGGCTTCCTGGTGCTTCATGCCAGGCGCTAAGGTAGATGGCAACAATCAATTTCGCAAATCGGGTGGTCAGTGGGAGTTGCACACTCACTGACGTCATGGCATTGAGGCTCCCGCGATAACAGTTAGCTGTGGTGGGGCGGGGGCGGAATTTGGTGTGCAGTGCGGGATTCGCCTCACCCAGGTGATAATGCTCTAATGCCCTATTAGCGGCATCATATGGGAATTCAACTACCCCAATATTAATTGGACAAGAGGTAGGTAAAGGGGATAAGGGAATGGAGTTCCTATAATGTGTGCAGGGTTCCCTTCTAATCCAATATGTAAAAAGCCCAACAAGAGAGGATTCGCTGTTGGATCTAGCAATGGGGAATGATCCAGAACAGATGGGGGAAGTAAAAGTAGGGGAACATCTCGGCAATAGTGACCATAAAATAGTATGCTTTAAGATAATAATTGAGAAGGAAATAGGTATGACAAAGACCAGGGTAATAGATTGGAGAAAGGCTTATTTTGAGGGGCTGAGAATATTATTTCGGAAAATAAAATGGACAACAATATTGGAAAACAATGACGTAGAATATCATTGGGAAACATTTCGGCCAAGAAATTTGTGTCATTTTCACCTCCTGTTAGGGCCCCCGGGGGCGTTATCGGGGCGAAAATGAATTTTTGCCCGCGCACGACGCCACTACTGACTCCCGCTAAATTCCGTGGGAGTTTAGCAGTGCGGTAACTCATAGTTAATAACTTGGAGTGATAGTTAAAGGGGAGGTACATTGGATTTTCAAACAATTGGCTGATGTTTTGGTGCACCCCTGGGTGGTTTGGATACAGGGTCAATGCCGCGATCAGTCAACCCGCACTCTGCTTGAGTGCCATGCTGTTGGCACAGCACCCTTGCTCCTCGGTGGTCCAGGTTGGCCCATTTTTATAATGCAGAGTTTGCAGCTTGGGCTTTTCCTTTAATTAAGCAAAGAGCCCCTCCTACGCAGCAGCCTTACGTGGCACGGTGTGTAGCTCTCTGCCCCACTCGCGATGCATTCACACTGCTAGTGCCCCAGAAAGGAAACGGGGCACGTTATTTTGCATTCCACTTCCTTTTGAGGGCGGTAACCCCAATTTCTAGTGAGAGACGAGATTCCTGCGCCTGGCACAAAGTTTCGTGCCTTGTGAACGCTGCTGCCCCCAAACAGAGCGCAACGGAAAAAATTTTCCCTGTTGAAACGGTATTCAACAGAGTCCAGGAAAAATATATTCCGCTAAAAGACAAGAACAAGCTAAACACTAATGATACACCATGGATCAATAAAGTACTCAGGGAAAAATTGAGGATAAGGAAAGAGGCATACATTAAGTACATGGACAGCATCAGGAGAGCAGGATAAGCAAGAATACAAAGAGATTAGGAATGAAGTAAAAAAAACTATTAGGAAGGCGAAGAGGAACTATGAAAGTGAATTGTCAAGGAACATAAAACAAAATAGTAAAATATTTTATGGGCACATAAATAAAAAAAGGAAGGGCGGGGTGAGAACAGAACCACTAAGGGATAGACAGAATAATACCACAGGCAGTGATAGAGAAATGGCAGAAATATTAAATAACTACTTTGTTTCTGGAGTTACCAATAGATTGAACACGTGAACATGACATCGGATGATTAGACGAGTAATGAGATAATTGCAAAAATAAAAAGAGGAGATATATAAAATAAACTAATCAAACTCAAAGAGGATAAAACTACAGGACGGATTACATCTGCGCATTTTAAAGAAACTAGGGAAGAGATAACAGAAGCATTACTACACATATTTAATAATTCATTAGAAGGTGTAGTACCATAGGACCAGCGGATACCTAACAGAATACCTATATTTAAGAAGGGAAATAGAACTTTTCCAGGGAACTTTCGACCAGTCAGCTTAACATCGGTGATAGGAAAAATAATGAAATTCCAACTAAAGGAGAAAATAGAAGAATATCTATAAATCAAAAATATAATAATGAATAGTCAGCATGGATTTCAAAAGGAAAAGTCTTGCTTGGCCAGAGAGAATAGATAAGGTAACGTAGTGGATGTAATCTGTCTAGATTTTCAAAAGGCCTTCAATAAGACGAATGAATAAGGTGGATAATGCAGAGCCAGGGTATAAGAACATCAGTGCCAGATCACACCTGCCTCTATGTGGGCAAGCACCCGGGAGGAGATCAGTGATGCCTTATAAGCTCGCATCTAATATATCTGCCAGCTTGTCGAAGAAACATTGGCAGCCAGAGTATGCTAGGTCTCCACCTGGGCCTGAGGGATTCATTTGTGCACCTTTATACAACTTCAATAGAGGCAGCCAAACATTCAATGGAAGATTGTATGGCGAGAAGCCCTGTGACATCACTCCACAAATGGTCGAGGTAAACTCCTCCACCCTCTGTGCCATTGTGGAAAGTGTGCCTGGCAGGACTGCCAATAACTCACATGGTAGCTGCTCAGCCTCTAGCATTCTCATCTTAATTGATTGCATTCAAGGTTCAGCTTCTCTGTCCAACTGAGCACAGCTTGGAGAAGACAGCGCCCTCAGCCACAGACTCGCCATAGCTGTTCCTGCCACCACTGCTCATTGTCACTTGTGCCGTGCCAATCACCAGGTGACATCCCATCTTACAGGCCCTAGCAATGTGCTTGTATCTGTGCTGGTGCCTACAACGCATGTCTGCTCTGACCGTGGGCCCTCTGCAGCAATTAGCTCCTCTGAGGAGTCTTCGTCCTCTCCGGGCAGGGGCTCATGTTCTTCACGTGATGGCCCTGGAGGACAGAAGACAAGGTCAAGATTTAGTACTGAAACTTTACACATGTTGAAATGCACATAATTATATTTGATAATGTTCTGAAATCAGCTGAAGATGTCTTTGTATTGTGGGAGATGGAGGTCTGAGAGATTAATGCTGCTGCCCTGCTCCAATGCACCACCAATCTTGCCATTTTGATGCTGAGGAAGGCAGAGATTGTGCTTCTTTCAAGAGCCTCCTCCTGTGCAGGATAAAACCCCTTGATCTGGGAGTAGGAGAGGGCTTTCTGCCACTGGTCCTTGCCCTCTTCCTGGCATTTTGCGTTATTTTCTCCTGCAAGGGTGGCACAACAGACACATGTGTGAATCTGAGGCATTTGTGCATCCGATGCATACAGTGCATATGGTGAGGATTACAATCAGGCTGATGCATCATGAGTGCGACTGGCAATTTTTTAAAATTCATTCATGGGATGTGGCCGTCACTGGCAAGGCCAGCATTTATTGTCCATCCTTAATTGTCCTTGCGAGAGTGGTGGTGAGTCGCCTTCTTGACAACTGAATAGCTTTCTAGACCATTTCAGAGGGCAGTTAAGAGACAACCACATTGCTGTGGGTCTGGAGTCACATATAGATCAGATCGGGTAAGGATGGTAGATTTTCTTCCCTCAAGGATATTATTGAACTAGATGTGCTTTACGACAATCTGGTAGTTTCAGGGTTACCATTACCAATCCATATCTATTTAATTAACTGAAGTAAATTCCCCAGCTGTCATGGTGGGACTTCAACTCATGTTTCGAGATTACAAGACCAGGCTTCTAGATTACTAATCCAGTAACATAACCACTATGCTACTGTTCCCCTTGCAGGACGTGTTGTCGATGCCATTTCAGGACAAGTGCTGAGTTTCAGGGGAGCAGAATAAGATGGTATCAGATTATATGAGGATTGGGTGACTGGCAGTGGTGGAGGAAGGCAGCAGATGTATGGGGAGTGAGGTTGAGCGTTTGTGCATATAAGTGGAACATTAGGTGCTGATGACAGAGAAATGGGCGTGAGGAGTGCTGTGAATGAAGTATGATTGACCAGACAGAGTGAGAGGGAGTACACTGCAGGGTGTAGGTGCAGCTTTACGTTTGCTGATCTTTCCTGACCTAGTCAGGCCATTGAAGCATTTGCAGCACTGTATCCACAATCTAATGGTGAAGCTCCTGCTACTGACCTCCTGTACCACCTCCAGCCATGCCTTCTTTGTGTTGTGAGCAGGTTTTTTCTTTCAATTGCTGCGGGGAAAGAGGACCTCCCTCATGACCCTTACTGCATCATGTAGAACATCCAGGGATGCATCCATGAACCCAGGGGCAGCCTTTGGTCGCCTTGCAGCCATCTCTATCTTCTCCTTTTATTGCAGAATCTCCTTGCCTCGAAACCTTCTCCTCCGTTTAACCTCTTAACTTTAAGTAGTCAACCGGGAATCACATCATGTGGATCCATGTAGCGCCCGCTCACGTGCAATGGAGTCACGAAACCCAGAAGTAAAATGATAATGAAGCTTGACCGTTGAAATCAGACCTCCCTGTCCCACGATGTTGCACGTTTGTCGCCCCCTATCGCCACCTTCCAGCTCCATTCCTGTGAAGGGTTAATATCGGAGTCATTATTCAACTCTTGGGCCTGCCCATTGGTTAAATGTGGCAAATAGCTATTGCAGTGAACCATAAGCAAACCGAGGCTCCAGAAACAGGAAGCAACAGTTTCATAAACATCGTGTCTGGTACAAAGGTTGTAACGCAATGCTTTAATCGTGCTCCATCTGCCTAAGTAAAGACTGTAATGGAAGTTTTATCTCGAAGCTAGAAATCATTTTAAGCTTCTATTTTATTCTTCTGCATTGATCATTTTTAGTTTGATAGACATAAGGAATACATATCTTTTCTTTTACCTGCAGTTCAATTCTCAACAGGATTGTAGGTCTTTTTGTCTTTAGTTTTGTTTAGTGCAGCCAAAGTAATTATACTGTTTGAAATGCATTTTTATTTGCATCCATGGGGCTAGAAATGAGTTTTTTGGCGTTGGCTGGATTTTTTCGTCAAAAATACTGCTGTCACTACGCTAGTTTTTAAGGCCTAAGTTTTGGGGTAAAAATGCACCCAGCAGTAAAAATCAGGAAACGTGATCCTCGCCAACTTTATTCCGAGGCCGATAACCACTGCGAGAGAGGCCTTGGGAGGGGGAAAAACACCCCCAAAAAATGTTAAAAAACAAAAAATAAAACATCACAAGACATTCACAAGACACTTAACTATCGAATCACTGCAAAAGAATTAAAAAATTAAAACTTTAACTTACCTTTTTTGCAGTTCTTCATACCTACATACCCGTTCCAAGGGCTGCAATGCAGGTTTCTCCTGAGCGTTTTTTTTTCCGCGCAGAATATGGCTCACCGCTGAGCCAAAGAAGCTGGTAGTATCGAAGTTAAGTACTGCTGTCACTTTCACTGCCACTGACAGTGAGGTCCTGGTGACGATGTCAGCTGCCAGATATGTCTGCAGAAGAATGCAAAGCTCAGGGATCACCTTCTTCTGCAGCATCAGCCTTCTTAAGCAGTGCTCCTCAGACATCTTAAGATAAAAGTAATGCGCACAGCAAAGCCTGCATCTGTACGGCCTCCTATCCTGCCATTTGGGATGACTCCTCTGGGGAGGATCCACATTTACCCTAAGCTATCTCTGCAGCCGGCCCCTTTCAAGTCATCGTCACAGGACGGCATGGTGTGCGATCACTGCCCCCAAAACTTTGCAGAGGTCACAGCAAAATGCAACTTCCACATTTTTCCGATAAAGAACCCAACAATGTGTCCGAGATACTAGTACTCAATCTGACGAGTCAACAGCAGTACGATGCCAACACCCTACTCTCTGTGCGAGCATCAAACACAGCACTGACTGAGACCTCTGAGGCCCGGCTGCAACTCCCTTTAAATAACGACCCAGATTTGTTTCTCCGCCTTGTGCAGTCCAACTTATTCAGGCGTCATCGCGGCTAGCCATTAAGGGAGGTGGCAAAAGTAAATGTGGCGAGAAGGGCGCCAAGGAGGCATTGCACGCGTACTGACGTCATGATTTCCATGGCGTTGGCCGGCAGGACGATATTTTAAAGCCCTTAGAAAATTACCACCGAATTTTGCGGAAGGTGTAAACAGCACCCAACGCCACTCCGAACCGCCTAACTCCCAATTAACACCTAAACCGACATTATCAGTAGGCGTTAGCAACCGAGTTTCGACACCTGTCTGGGTAGAGTTTTGTGACATCAGCCCTAAAATTATCTTTTACTAGTTTGCATCTGTTCTGTAGTCTACTCTTGCAATTTAATTTGAAGTAATATTCCAGATTTACTTTATCTATTACCTTAACAATCTTAGGTACATCTCTCAGATACATCTTAGCTAAAAATCCAGTTCTGGCCCACAAATTGCAGTCGGAGGCTTCATGCGGGTGGATGCAGGGGAGCAGCAATAATTATATAGCTCTTTCAAAGAGCCAGCCAGCACAGGTACGATGATTCGAATAGCTTCCTTCTGTGCTGTGTCATTCTATGATTCGATGAAATCTGTTCTCCAGGTCAGTTTTGATGTTTTTTCTATTGTTGGTTTATGGATGAGGGAGGGGGCGATAATGTATTTTTTTGAGTACACGGTGGGTTTAGATACCTTCTAGCCAGCACAAGGTTGTCAAGCAGAGCAACAGCACAACAATGGGGGTGATTGTAACCCTACCCGCCCTACCAGTAGAGAAGGTTAAGGGGAGATTTTAAAAGAGATGTTCAAAATTATGAGGGGTTTTGATAGAGTAAATAAGGAGAAATCGTTTCCACTGACAGACTTGGGGTAATTGGCAAAAGAACCATAGAGGAGATGAGGAGAATTTTTTGTATGCAGTGATTAGTTATGATCTGGAAAGCACTGCCTGAATTCAATAACAACTTTCAAAAGGGAATTGGATATATAGTCACCACTGCAGATAGCTTGTGTATTAGTGCAAAGGTGATTTGCCCGCTTCTTGTGGTGGACACTAAATCCATCTGAAACCCGCCTGGAAGGAGCGGTGAATTAGGGACTGCAGGTGAAAGTTGAGATAAAAGTAGCCGCACCATGGCCCCTGGTGACAGACAGCTCCAGCTTCCGATTGCAACGTGTGTGGTTTTAAAAATTCTTTATGACGGCTTAGCCCAGGGGGAAGGAGGGGAGCAGTTTGGGTAATTTGAGGCCAATCACCATCACCCCTGAGCTGCTAGTTAGGAAGATGGGTGTGGAGAGCTTCGTGCTGTCCCTCTCCCTCTCCCTCTCCCTCTCTTCTCATCGGACTCCCGAGTGCCTAAGATTTTGAAAAGGTAAGAATCAAGGATTCCTAATCTAGTTTAAAATTGGTTCAGTACAACGACCTCTGCAGGGGATCTGGGATCTGTGTGAGCAGTGAAAGCAACAGCGTGTTTCTTCAACCAATCAGACTGAAGAAGCCTTACTGAGGCATGCAGAGTTGAAACCAGGAAATGTAAGTTAGAATATTTAATTAAATGTAAAAACATGCATAGAAAGCAAAATAAATAGAGGGTAAAAGGACGTGATTATGAGAGAGAGATAAAAGAGACAGAAGAAAAAGTTTAAAATAAATTATAGTAATTTTTTATTTTTCTAATTCTCCAACAATAATTAAAATCTGATGGAAGAGACTCCACACTTGTAAAAGTACATTTTCAGTGGTAAGAGAGTTTGTTTGGTAGTAATTAAGACTTTACACACTGGTAAATATTCACTTACACTTCCATGAACAAGCCATAACTATTTCTGGCGTGTTCAGTAAGAATATAATTAGTAAGTACCATGAATTCAAGCCCTTCATGTGGTTTAATGCCAAGTCTCTCGGCGAGGTATCAGTGTAGCGAAGCTTGTGCAGGAGCAGGGCAACGCGGACAGCAACTTCCTGATTTCTACATTTAACTGCACATGAGCAGATGCCGGAAGTTGCTTTCCGATTTGCTCCTTAATAATGGTAAATGCTAATAACCTTACCCTTATTCCGAATGCAAAATCCAGGTCAATGTTCCCACAAAGAATGCAGGTTGAACATCTCTACTCTGGCAACCTTGGAACCTGGCCTTTGCCGG
Source organism: Pristiophorus japonicus (assembly GCF_044704955.1). Classification (NCBI taxonomy): domain Eukaryota; kingdom Metazoa; phylum Chordata; class Chondrichthyes; family Pristiophoridae; genus Pristiophorus; species Pristiophorus japonicus. The sequence goes on from NW_027254334.1 coordinate 291,586, forward strand.
ACCAGAGAATTTTCCGGACCACGGGAGGTCACGCTGACCCTCGACTTACCGGGTCCTGATGACAGCGCTCATGCCCCTGACCACCTCCGCCATGCTCCAGCCCCAAAAGTCCCACCACGCTCCTTCTCCGCGCTGCTTTGTTGAACGTTGTCTGACAAGATGGCGTCCCGACTCTGAAGCTGGATTTCCACATGTGCTGCGCAGCATTTAGTCCAAAATCACTCATGAGACTAGCAGATGATAGCATAATGCATTCATCCGACAGTCTTCTGAATACTATTACTGTGCACATTTCACAGTATCAGGTAGTCAATTTATTGACATACTGAAATCCCCTTCCTTGTTCCTGTATTATTACGCTCACCTCACAGCCTTGTATTCTCACGATAAGTAACTAAATTAAAAAATCTAAATTTACCAGTACCTTACTGGGTCCTGCTGACAACACTGCTGTCAACGTCCAGGCTGTGTTCTGCGCAAGCGCCACCACGCCCCCCACGCCTCCCCCCCCACCGGGAATGAAGGCGGACCAGGGATGTTGCTGGATGAAAGAGTGCCGGATTTGAGAGGTTCAACCTGTAACTGTTTCACAACCCAATTAGTTTAGACTATCAATGCCCAAATAGCAATGCTCATGCCCAAACAAGTAGATCATATCCTGAGTTCTTTAATTAGCTCACACAAAGCATAAGATAAGTAAAACTGCTTGGTGCCTGTGCCTGTAGTAAAAAAAAGTTGTCTTTAGTTCAAACATTCAGTCGTCTCCATCTTAAGCAGGCATGTACAACAATACAACAGCATATTTGACCAAATACCAAAATCTCACCTAGTTAGACAGGTAATGGGACTGACCATATAGTAAGGAGCATGAATTATAATAGTCCTCCAAAACCTGTAATATGTATATCATCATGTATATCATATTTGCTAAAATCCCCATTAATTTTGATAAATAAAAAGACTATGAAAAGCAAAATCCTGATTAATGAGTTTCATAACAATAAAGTACAATTTTTTCTAAAGGCTCTGAAATGATGTTGCATATATTGTCGAGCTGAAATATTTAATTCTTAATTTTTCTTGTATCTTTTTCAGCATGAAAATCAAATTTTGTTATATATTTATACCGGCATTATTGTTCATGATGGCAATTGCCGGAACATTTATTAGATCATGGAATTCAACTCCCATCATGAAACATCAGAACCCCAGTACTAACTTGCACTTAAAAATCACACCATGGGAAAAACTAACCTCTCTGTCTCCGTATGGAGGAAGCTGGTAAGCCTTGTTGTATAATATGTATTATGTAAAATTAATCCCATTTTAGAAATTTTTAAATATATTCTGAATTCTATCCTTGAAATATCTAAGGAATTTTGTTTTGTGTCCCCCTGTTGCCAGTTCCCTTTATTTAAATCAGACAATTGTCAGCACTGTCTATTGCTGAACAGCGCTTTTAAAATTGGTGGAGATACCCCCACTCTGATCAGAGGTCGGCTCTTGGAAATCCCATGCACTTTGCCTGGCTAGTACATGAATGAGTGGAGCATCCTCCAAGGTACCAGGGCCAATGGCAGTGCGAGCCTAGTAGCAGCCAATCCATGGACACAGTTCAACTGCAGAGCAAAGCTGTTCTCAGTACTAGCCCTGCCTTACCCTGCTGATGCTGAGCCCTTCTCCGGGAGGACTGTACATCTGCTCCAAATGAACATCATGCCTAAACTGGTTCATGATGCCATAGCGCAGAATGGCTAAACTTTGGGAAGCGACATTATGCGTACCATTAGTGAAAATGTTGAAGGCAGGATGAGAGATAGCAAGGAAAGATAGTTAGGAAGAGAGTTCTGAAGAGCAGGAACCTAATGGTGAATGGATTGGGCCAGGAGACGGCATCAATCAGCAGTCAAGACAAACAATTGATAAGGAGCTGTTTTAGAACAGGATTGAAAGCCTAAAGGATAAAGATGTACATAAATGATGAATACTTTATGGAACATGCTGGCTCATTCACTGCTAGAGCCACAAGGTCATAGAATGATGCTGAAATCTATTTAATTTGAGGCAACAAACACCACTTGGATAAGGCTGACAAGATAAGCCCTCTTAATGGAGCTATCAATGCTTCAGCTAAAGGTAAACAGTAAAATCTTTCCATTTGTAAGTGTTCTGCTAAGTAATTAGGTACTCAACCTGTGACTAAATACTCACACATTCCTGGAATAGTTGAGAAAGTTTCATCACTGTGAAGCAACCCAAACCTCTTAACTGTTCACTTGGGGTTCTCGACAATTATTATTGAATGGTTAAAACATTTCCAAACCGTGTTGGCAAGGGCAGTATCAACGGTTAAGTAGATTTGTCTTATGAATCAATGTAGCGATACGTATATTGAATGTGATTATAATGAGCAGATATATGAAACTCCTTTTCTTTTATTTGTCACTTTTGTTAATGTCAACTTCAAATCCTCTACAGGTCATATATCAAAAATAATTGCAGCTGTAACATTGGGAGACTACGGCCTTTCGAACAATCTTATGATCAGAAAGATATTTTATCAATCAAAGAAAGGAGAAAACTACAGTATGAACAATACAGAAAGAGGTATCTAATTTTGAAAATTCTGTTCTTTTGAGCAATTAGTAACTGTCACAAAGCGCACAGTCGGTCTCCCAATAGTCGAAAATCTACCCAAAGTAATCCTAGATTAGGATGCAGATTAAAGCTCCCTCGGTTCTTCCTCAGCCCCAAACACAGAAGGCCCCCATTCCTTGACCTGTTGTTAATGCTAATTTAACAACAGTCTTATGCTGTAAGCACATGCCCTGGATTGGCACTGCCTAAACTAATTTCACACTGGACCAATACAGACACAGGAGAATTTCAGTGTGAACTGGATTTGAATCCAGGTCCCATTGATCAGAGGCCAGAATATAACCCATACCCATTTAATGTTTGGGGGGGTGATGTGATAGAGGTCTTCAAGATAATGAAAGAGTTTGTTAGGGTAGATGTAGAGAAAATGTTTCCACTTGTGGGTGAGTCCAAATTAGATAAAATATAAAATAGTCACTAATAAATCCAATAGGAAATTTAGGAGAATCTTCTTTACCCAAAGATTGGTAAGATGTGGAACTCACTACCACAAGGAGTAGTTTAAGCGAAAATCATAGATGCATTTAAGGGGAAGCTAGATAAGCACATGAGGGAGGAAGGAATAGAAGGATATGTTGATAGGGTTAGATTAAGAGGTGTGGGAGGAGGTTCCTGTGGAGCAAAAAATGCCAGCATAGATCAGTACAGCTGAATGGCGTGTTTCTGTACTGTAAACTCTCTGGGGGAGAAATTCGTTTCAGCCAGCAAAAATGCTGGTATCAACGGCAACTAGAGTTAACACCCGCTGAAAATGGCCACAACGCTAATGGAGCAAAATTGATCTGGGTGATGGAGATTGTTGGCACAGCGCTTACTTTCCATGCAATGCCGTCCTGATCGCGTTGCTGGAGGCATCCGAAGCGAAGTTTGTGTTCAGGTGCGCCATTCGAGTTTCGCACAGTCTCTGGAAGCAAGGCTGTGGAGTTCACAAGGAATTTTGCATTATGAAGAGGTCTGAGAATTACAGGGGCCATGCTCACTGAAGCAATACAAATTAAAATGAAGTGAAACACTGCAATTTGCAACCCATTCTGCCTTTTTAAAAATATTTAACATGAAAAAGCAATCCCAAATGTGAATGTTCAGCTCTTAAAGCTGAATTCCTTTCCTAACCTTAAAAAATGGGAAAAGTACCTGAGCACTAACAAAAATGGCTCCACAAGCCAGGGAAGGGGCACCCAGGGTCTCACTCGCAGAACTCCAGCTTTGTGCAGTGGCTCAAGAGAGACCTTTTACCCACAGGAGCAAGGAGGCCCACCAAAAAGACCGATGTGGGACCACATCACCAAGGCCGTCACTGTCAGCGGTGTTGCCTCATCACATGACTCCAAAGAAGCTTCATGATCTCAGACCAGTGGTCAAGGTCAGTGAATGCATCTTCAAAAGCCGTCTCCTACCAACTGCACCACTAGCCTCACACACTGCCCAATGCACGGCCCCCAGCCCAATTACTCACTTACCAATCCCGAGGCACATCTCCCATTCCTAGCCTCACCTCACTCTCTTGGAGGAAAGAGAGCAGGCTATTTTTGGCAGGGGCATGGCTGAGCCCTTGGCCAGTGGCAGAGCTGAAAGGATAAAAGATGCTGGTATCCTCATACATTATCCTCTTTTTGGCATGTACCTCAAGCTTTCCTGCCTTCCCATTACAACTCCACCCTTGTACCTTTCTCATTTCACACGCCCAAGAAATGCAGCCTGCACAGCCAGTGGGTGACAAGAAGAGGGAGAGGAGAGTGAAGAACAAGAAGAAGAAGATTGATTTTGACACTCCCAGCACCAGCTCCTCAAGGTCAACTGGAAAGGACATTTGCAGTGCCTTCAACTGAAAGTCAGCAGCCATCCACCAACCAGGCTGCAGCCACTGGGATAGCACTGCATGACATCACTCGGCAAAGGCACACACAAGACACTCACTAAGGGAATGCAAATGGGTGAAGTATTGATTTCTGTATGTCACATTGGATTGATAGGCGTACATAGGTGGATTGGAAAGTTTGCTTTGTGGTGGCTTTTATTTCAGTATCATGACCAAGGGGATTTCATGATGGTCAGTAACAGATGGAAAGGTGCAAGGACTAATGTTGAAAGGGGAATTGGCGTTCATTCAATCATAGAAATTTACAGCACTGAAGGAGGCTATTTCAGCCCATTGTGTCCGTGCCGGCCGACAAAGACCAATGCAGCTGAATCCCACTTTCCAGCTCTTGCTCCGTAGCCCTGTAGATTATGGCACTTCAAGTACATATCCAGGTACCTTTTAAATGTGGTGAGGGTTTCTGCTTCTACCACCCTTTCAGGCAGTGAGTTCCAGACCCCCACCACCCTCTGGGTGAAAAAAACTGCCTTCAAATCTCCCCTAACCCTCCTACCAATTACTTTAAATCTATGCACCCCAGTTGTTGACTTCTCTGCTAAGGGAAATAGGTCCTTCCTATCCAGCCTATCTAGGCCCATCATAATTTTATACTCCTCAATCAGGTCTCCCTTCAGCCTCCCCTGTTCCAAAGAAAACAACCCCAGCCTATCCAATCTGTCCTCATAGCTAAAATTCTCCAGTTCAGGCAACGTCCTCATAAATCTCCTCTGTACCCTCTCAAATGCAATCACATCTTTCTTGTAATGTGGTGACCAGAACTGCACACAGTTCCCTAGCTGTGGCCTAACTAGTGTTTTATACAGTTCAAGAATAACCTCCCTGCTCTTGTATTCTATGCCTCGGCTAATAAAGGCAACTATTCCATATGCCTTCTTAACCACCTTATCTACCTGTCCTGCTACCTTCAGGGATCTGTGGACATGCACTTCAAGGGTTGTGGTTATTGCTACCACAGGCAGATAATTCCATCCCACATATCCCGGCCACAGAGGGGTTGTCTGCAATGCATCCTTTCATCTGATTCCTCCTCTTCTGCTTCCTCCTCTTCAGCTTCCTCGTCTGTATCTTCCTCTTCCCTCTGCAAGCAGAAGCTGTAAATGTGAAATGACAGTATAAAATCTTGAAAATACTCAGCTGGCCAGGCAGCATCGCAATCTGAGACGTGAATGCTCCACGGATGTTGCCTGTCCTGCTGAGTATTTGCAGCATGTTCTGTCTTCTCAAAGCCCTTCATTTACCATCCAAGCCCTTGCAAGCATCTAGCAGCACGCCCTACACACTAAAAAGAACACATTTAACATCTATTGCAGGAAGCCACCAGTTCAATAAAATGTAATAAAAATCCAAATTTACCTGAACAATGTGTCTGTCCCTTTAAGAGGTGCAAACATCGCCACTGTCAGCCTGTTTCCATATCAGATTAAGCTAACATACTTAGGACCCAGCACTGAATTCAGCATGAGGATTGAAGTTAACATCACATCGCTGTCATTTACTCCAGCATGGCGCTGCTAGTTACCAGCAGCGCAAAGGTAAGCACGAAAACAGTGACTGCTGCAAGTACCACCAGCAGCTGGCGAAAGAGCAGCAGCCGCCATTTTAGAGCCATGTAATGGCACTACGGAGTGGCACTAAGGCCAAACTTCTAGCCCTATCTATCACTATGAAATCCTCTCGCATTTTGTATTGTAATCAGGGGCATCGCCCACATTTTGGAGTGGAATTAAACTATTTATTTCAGAGGTTTTAGGAAATGAGAAAAGTTCACCACATTTAACTCTGTGTGGGGAGTGAGCCTGGTTGGATTCCTATTTCTGAGTCAGAAGGTGCAGCATTTAAACCCTGCACCAGACAGTCCTGGCAAGTGGGGCTCCAGTGAGTGATTGCCGCTCTGAATTCCGGGTTGACTCAGCAGAAAACTTGCTTCTGGTGGATTGTGGGAGTCCATAAAACCCTCCATTACAACAACAGCTTGCATTTCTGTAGAGGTTTTAACGTAGCAAAAGGTCCCAAAGCACTTCACAGAAGCGTTGTCCAAACAAAATTTGACATCGAGCCACACACTGAGATATTAGGAGAGATGAACAAAAGCTTCATCAAAGTGGTAATTTCGAGGGAGCAGGGAGAAGTAGATAGGTGGAGAAGTTTAGACAGGGAGTTCCAGAGCTAGTGCCGAGGCAGCTGTAGGCACGGACGCCAGTGGTGCAGCGATTAAAATCGGTGATGCGCAAAAGACCAGAATTGGAGGAGCACATGGATCTTGGAGAGTTGTAGGACTGGGGGTTTCAGAACTAGGGATGGGCGAGGCCATGGAGAGATTTGATAACAAGGATGAGAATTTTTAATTTAAGGCGTTACCGCACTGGGAGCTAACGTAGGTCAGCGAGCAAAGGGGTGATGGGTGAATGGAACTTCGTGCAACTTCGGATACGGGCAGCAGAATTTTGGATGTGCTCAAGTTTATGGAGGGTGGCCATGAGAGGTTTATAGGTAACAATGGCATGGATGAGTTGGAAGTAGGCTATCTTGGTGATCGAGCGTGTTATATATGCAGACTATAGTTACACTCTCTGTGTAGTCACTGTATAGTTGCACAAGATGGAGACTTGTTACCTGATGTATTATCAATAAGGATTACACTGTGTATAAACTATGCTGGCACCATTACAGGTTACAATTGTGGAGACCGGGATTTCCTGCCCCTGTGGCAGAGGCTGTCCACCAGAGGGCACTGCAGTGGGAGACCTGAGGGTCACCTGCATAGGTGTGCAGGGCCCAGTATAAAAGGCTGCACACCAAGCTTGTGCCTCACTTTGGAGTTACAAATAAAGGATCAAGGTCACTACAGTTTGAGTACAACACATTGCCTCGTGGAGTCATTCATAAGTACATTACAGACGTAACAACTGGCAACGAGAATACGGACTTTCACACGATTATGGCTATCTTTGGACTTCACAGAGGGCGATGATTGGGATGCCTTCACGGAAAAGCTTGAGCAATATTTCGTGGCAAAGACCTGGCAGGGGAGATGGACACATTGGCGGAGAAGCGCAAGGCTATACTGCTGACCAGTTGTGGGCCCGAGGTCTACCGCCTCGTCAGGGATTTGCTGGCACCCACGAAGGCCAAGGATAAGACATACGATGAGCTGACTGAACTAATTCGTGACCAACTAAAACCAAAACAGAGCATCCTCACGGCCAGGCACAGATTCTACACTCATCGCAGACCTGAGGGCCAGGAGATTTCAAAATATGCTGCCGGCCTTAAAGAGATTTGCGGCACTGTGTGATTTCGGCACGCACCTCAACGAAGCATTGTGAGACATTTGCATTCTGGGAATGGGTCATGAGGGTCTCCTTTACAAACTATTATCTGCCGACACCACAGTCAACCTGCAGAAGGCCATCAGCATCAGCATCAGTCAGGCATTCATGACCTCGACCTGCAGCACCAAGCAAATTATTCATCCTGTGGACTCAAATCCGGCAAGTACTGTACACAGAATGGTGCCTTTCACAGGCAAGACTGTAGAACGTGGTTCTGCCCAGGGCAGAGAGCACAAACCTCAGGATTCCAGAACTCAGAGTCCGCTGAGGGGTGCTAATCGAGTAACACCATGCTGGCGTTGCGAAGGAAACCATAGGGCTCACCAGTGTCAGTTTGCTGAGTACGTATGCAAAGCTTGTAACATGAAGGGCCACCTCCAGCGTATGTGTAAAAGAAATATGACTCACCGTCTAGCAGAGGAGTCGGTAGATGCCTTTGAAGATGAGTATGATGATTTGGCCAGAGAGGCAGCTCATCCCCACGAAGAAGTGTATCGAGTGCAATGAGACCTGGGTGTCATGGTACATCAGTCATTGAAGGTTGGC